>NC_052666.1:5745000-6083883 GCF_016802725.1 Solenopsis invicta
GAAAGGGAAGGTCTTCATGCAGCAACAAAAATTTGCCGTCACCATTTAAATTAGCAAAAGAAAAAATGAAAGTTTCTGTTGCAGCACAAGTTTTTATTACAAGTGTAGCAAATGCATTAGCGTTCTGTGAGCATGATTTATTAATATCCAAATTTATAAACTGTAAACCTACAGCAAACTTTTATCTGCAGATTAGTAATATCTTCGACCTCTTAAATAATAGAAATCGATTTAGTAAAAATCAGTCGACAAGATGCATAATGAGAGAAAATTACAATGAAATTAGTGAACAAGTGGAAAATTATTGCAAATACTTAGAAAGACTAGAGGATATTAATGACCCTATATTACAATCCAATTGCAAAACTGGTTTCTTTAGCTTCATACTCTGTATGAAAAACGTATTAGAAATTTGCAAATTGTTATTTTCCGATGATAATTTTAAGTATTTAATGACGTATAAGTTATCTTAGGATCATTTAGAAATTTTTTTTAGTGCCATGAGAAGTCGCGGGGAATTTAACAACAATCCGACTGCAAAACAATTTATAGCAGCGTATAAACGCTTATTAGTTCATGCTGATGTAGATAATTCTAAACATGCTAATAATATAAAAGGAGATGAAACAATTATCTTAAATGTATCCGCCGCGATATTAACTACTAATGAAGATATAGATAATTTGATACAAAATGATGCCGATTCTATTAATGATTCTTGTAACAGAAGCAATCATGATTATTTTTTTGATAATGTTTGGTTGTGCAGTGATTACATTGAAGAAGTGGTAACTTATATAATTGGATTCATTGCTAAAACTGTAATTAAACTTTTTAAATGTCAAATATGTACCTATATCCACTTTAACTCAAGAGAAAGTTTTATCCCATTTGCAAAAAAGAAAATGTAGAGGAGGCTTGACGTCTGCGTCTGAAAATGTTGTTAGTACTTGTCTTATTGCCGAAAAAGTTTTTAGAAATTATAGCAACTTGTTGAATACAAAGAATGTTATTCAAAAATTAATTTTGAAAACGATTGTTATAATTCCTTCAAATATTTTTGAAAATAATAATCATTTATACGACCAGAAGCCTTTAAATGATCACAGAAGATAGTTACTTAAAATTATTCTCACAAAGTATTTCAATCTTCGCCCTTATCATGAAACTTCATCACGAAAAGACGCGATTAGTAGAATAAGATCAATGTACACAAAACTTATATTACTAAAAAATCAATAAGGTTATGCATTTAAATAAATGTATACAAAATGCGTTAATATGACTGTGTGCAGTAACTGTAATATATGTATATATACATGTACTGTGACGGTGTTTTTACGCACTTAACACAAGTTTCAGTCGCCCGCTCACGGCAGATCTCAGGAACGCGGTATTTATTTCTCTCAAATAATTATTAACGAACGGAATTGGGCGTCAGGCACGAGAGAGCGTGCCACTCTCTTCGGCTCATTAATTTTGCGACTCTACATTATCGTACTAACCGTGAGCGGTGACGACACGACCATACGACAGCACCTCGCTAAGTCGGTAGAGGCGCGGGAGTGGGTCGATGCGGGCAGGTGGTGCTCAGGGGAGCGAGGGAGAATCGCAGAATAACGAGGCAAGAATTAACCAAGAGAATAACAACGTATATTTGAAGTTTTCGGGTTAGTAAACTACAAAACCTCGCATGCGGTTTACCGGTGTGCGGAATGCGGTACAGATTCGCGGAATGTTACTCGAAGCGGCTTAGTAATCGGACGATATCGTACGGCAGTCACAAGCGTAACGATTCAATCGCCTCGGCGAGGCGGTCGCCGCGGGAGAAAATGCACACATCAAGGCGGAATTTCCGGAAGCGAGTCATGCACACGCTAGCTGAAAGATCTCGCGTTTTCTCTCACCGCTACTACCGTAACCGAGCTACGTTCAACTCGCAAAATCCGACAGAACTCACACACATACAATTACATACTTACGACCCAACGATGGCTTGGCTGGCGCGAATACAGAAACTAAAGAAACTGCATTAATACGGCGGGATCGGGCAAGCAACGTCGCGGCTGTAACAACGGCTACGCTTACGATATTACACGTGAATACGAGTGGACTCGACTTAATCCTGTCAGTCGCAACGTCACTCGTCCTCGATCGCGAAATCGGTGACTTTACAATACGTGAGTTACGCTCGTCTCACCCTTCGGCGCGGCACGGAACCTCTTTCTGTGTCCTCTCGTTACTGGGCCTCTAGTGTTCGGCTCTCCGGCAGTGATGTGAGACGGCCCGACTTTTCTCGCGCGTGCGCGGCCATGACGTCACGTAGCAACGACGTATCTGTCTTATGTTTTGGCCGTTATGGGTGCAAGAGACAGAAAAGAGGCTACATCTACGACTTTTTGGTAAGTTAACATTAATATTTACGTAATGGATCGCAATATTGAAGAAGAACCGGTTAATAAAAAACGTAAAATTACAGTTTTTCAACGTTCTTGGCTAGATAAAAATATTTTTAAAGGATGGTTGATTCCTCATTCTGAAATAAAAGATAAAGCGCTTTGTATCGCATGCAATAAGACCATGAGATGTGTGAAAATAGATTTAGTTAAGCACTCGCAGACGGTCAGACATAACAAAAATATAAATTTTTCTGATTTTAAAGCCACCGATAATGTTAGTAATAATTTATCGCATAAAGACGATGTTAAAAGCGTGGAAATTATATTGTCAGCGTTTTTTGCAAAACATAACGTAGCTTTTTGTGCCGCGGATCATTTAATTCCGATATTTAAAAGAGTTGGCGCCCAAGATCCCGTTGTGCAAGATCTTTCACTCGCTCGAAATAAGTGTGCAAATGTTGTAAAACATATTCTTGCAAAACGCGAAATCGAAAAAATTGTTCAATGTTTACAAACAAGTAGATTTTCCATTTTGATCGACGAAAGTATAGATATTACAGATGTTAAAATAATGTGTATACTTGTTCAATATGTTTCGCCTTTAAATAAAAAACTCACGACTCAATTATTAACATTATTGCCGTTAGATGCTACTGATTGTTCCGCAAGTAAAATTTTTGAACCGTTTAAAAAATTTTTTGAAGAAAAAGAAATTCCGATTAAGAATATTGTTGGAGTGGCATGCGACAATGCATCCGTTATGATTGGATGTAATAATTCTTTTATGACACATTTAAAATTAGAGGTACCAGAATTAATAACGTTAAATTGCATTTGCCATTCATCCGCGCTTATAGCTAGTAAAACTTATGTAAAATTACCATCTTCTTGCAAAAGTTTAATTAGAGGAGTTGCCACTTATATTTCGGGCAGTGCAAAGAGATGCGCAGTTCTGGCCGAATTTCAAGAATTTTTTGAAGTACAAAAATGTAAGATGTTGAAATTATCAGAAACAAGGTGGCTGTGTTACATCAATGTGTTATTAGACTTTTAGATAACTGGGAAGTTTTATAAAGTTATTTCATTTTAGCGACAGTAGAAGATAAATTAAAATCTGCCCAAGTTATTTTAGACCATTTAAATGATGATGCAATCAAAGCATATATGTTATTTTTAAAATATTCCTTAAATTTTTTCAATACATTTAATGCTTTATTTCAATCGCGTGATATTTTAATACGTAAATTATTTGAAAGTAGCTGACGATTAATTAAGTATATAGCTTTAAATTTTATTAAACCTGAAATTTTGACAGATATTGCTAATTTAGATATTAATAATAAAACTAATTTTAGAGAAAAAGTTAATGTAGGACCGGAATGCGAGAGCTTTTTAGAAACATTATCTGCAAAATGCGCACAATAGATTAGATTGAACTGTTTAGAATTTTACATTACTGCAGTTCGAGAAATGCTTAAACGTTTACCTTTTAAAGATAAACTTTTCCAACAATTAACTTTTATAGATCCTAAAGTTGCATTGTATGACGAAGGTAGATTAGAGATTGAAGATTTAACTTTTATCGCGAAACGGGTAGACCATAATATCGATATAACTAAATGAGCTTTCGAGTGGCTTATTTTACCAACAAGTTTTAATGATCAAGAAAAAAAAGAATTAGCTTGCTTAAAAATTGATGAAATGTGGAAAAAGATATTAGAATTTCAAAATTTCGATGGGAAAAAGATGTTTCCAAATTTAGAATCAGTATAATAGTCGAAATAGTTCTTTCTTTTCCTCACTCAAATGCCGAGGCCAAACGAATATTTTCTATTGTAACCGATGTAAAAAATAAAAAAAGAAACCGATAATGATACAGTCTCTTCAATTTGTGTTGTTCGATCCAGTTTTCAATCGCAAAAAAAAATTGTACAAATTTTCAAGTTGACTCAAGGCATCTCGAACTGCATAATGCAGAAAATTTATATGGAAAGAAATGTACATATGATGGTACTTAATATAATTTCTGCTTCTTTGCTTTTTTATTTATATTATTTTGCATAATTTTTCATTTTATCTAGCTACTTTTCTTGCTTTAGATTTTTGCTTCTTTATTTATATTATTTTGCATATAATTTTTAATTTTTTAATTTCATCTAGCCAATTTTTTTTCCATACGTACAATATATGTGTGTTATTAATTGTTCTTTTATTTTTCAGATTTTATTTTTCATTTGATTTAATTTTATTTGTTTTAAAATGTGCAATAGGAATAAATGTACAAATTTTATTTTTTAAATTATTATATAAGTAAAAAGTAGTGTTCAATAGATATTAGAATAATTATAATTAATAATATTTAGATTAGTGTGATTAATTTTATTGTAACTGTGATTATTTGTGATAGTCATTAATTTTATCACATTTTTTTAAAAATTAATTAATGTATTTTTAACATGTATAGGTATATACAATTACATTTCAACTTTAGCATATTAATTAAGTTTTGAATTTCATGAGTTTATTTTTGTTTTATGAATACTGATAAGGTTTTTGACAGTTTTTCTTACCCTTGCAACAAATGTTGGTATTCTACAATTTTTTCTGCCAATTAATGTATTTTATTTTGTTATTATACATATATCTTGTGTAAAATTATTTTATACCTTCCTTCAGTTTATTTCTCTCTTTCCCTTTCTATCTCTCTCTACATATATATATAAGGTACTTTATTCCTTGCGGAGGGATAACCAAGGATGTAATGGAAGCAAATGAGATACTCTTACTTGGTAATTACACTCTGAGATATATTCTGCAACATAATCTACAACGTGTTTGCTGGTCTGTTGCTAACCGTCTTGTTGCTGTATGTCGTGCGTCGCGTCACTGTTATTAGATGGCGTGCGTGTCGCGGCGTCTGTGGCGTTCTTACACTCTTTCACTTACACTTACACTTACACTTTCTACACTTGTTATCGATTTTCCTTGTAAACATATTGTTACGTCCAGAATTCTCGAAATAGGTCTCTCGGGTCGATTGGCAGGTAGAGACTTAGGGAAATAATTTGAGCGAGATAGGAAGAACGGGACAGGCCTAATCTCGCGCACACATGTCTCCGGGCGAGTGCGACGAGTCGAATGCGTCAGGTGAGTCAGAATGTAGGTCAGGTGTCGAGAATGACGACCTATGACTCATTCAAACTCTTGCATTCGTGTAGTCCTTATTTTGCGTAAACGAATTGAATCGCTTTTACGCGGGATCGGACCAAGTGCAATTTTATCGGAGCGGGAATTAGAGGTGATTGAAATAAACGAAAATGATTAAAATTAAGGATCACAATTTATTTTAACATAATAAAAGAAATAATCGATTACAATGATAAGTGATGACTAAAATAATAATTATTAATTTGCAAATAACATTTGTGTTAGTAGAGAACATGTATAAATAAAAGAAGAAAAATCTTTGATTTTAATAAAAAACGCAATTATAACTTAAATTCTAATTGGTTACATTGGTGCTTAACGAGGTGTAAATGTGCGTGTGTGGGTGTATATTGTGATCAGGGGGATATTTAGCTATCCAGGTAGGCTTTGGAGCGAGTCGAAGATTTCTTCCAATTCGTCGGTTACTCTTCGATTCGCTTCGATATTTTCGTTTCCTATATTCTCTATTTGTTCGGGAGTAAATAATGAGTAGGAATGCGGGTTTTCTTGAGGAAACTCTAACGCGGGGGAGTATGGATCTTCCGGTGGTCTTCGAACAGGTGAATCGAGATTACGATGAAAAAAATCGGGGGAAGGTGTAGGAGGAAAGTCTGTAGGAGAAAAGGTTGAATCCCGAGGAGATGCTAAGGGCTCTGCCAAGGGATCGAAGGTAGAAGAAGGTGACCCTGGTGATTGTTTGGAATCTGTTTCTACATAAGATCCAGGGGAGTAAGAGGGGGAAGGATAACGACAGAGGGAAAGAGACAATGATTCGGGGGACGGATTTGAGACTGGTGGAGATGAATCGGTCGGTTCGCCGGAAGTTCTTAAATTAATTAAAGCGTTAGGCAAAACAGAATTTTTTCCTCGCTGATTGTGTAATTTTCCGTAGAGCGATAACGATGCGCCAAGCTTCCGGAGCTTCTTGTTTCGACGATTCCGACAGTTCTTAATGCCTCTTCGAGATTTATGTTCAGGGACTCGCTTATGCACTAGAATGAATTTGAGAATTAAGGCTACATTCTCTCTTTCTAATAAAGGAAAATAAAATCTATATTGTAACTTCTTGAAAGAGAAAAAAAAAAGAAAAAGGAAAAAGTTTGAATTAATAAAAGGAACGGAATTCTTCGTTTCCGATGGAAGGAAAGAAAGCTGCGAATTCAATCGAACGAGAGTTCGATTGTATCCAGCAGAAAATGAAAGGAGAGATGCGGACCCAATCGAAAGAAGAGAGAGAGAGAGTTCGATTGTATCCTGCGGGAAAAAAAAGAGAGGCGCGGACCCAATCGAAAGAGCTCGATTGTATCCTACGGGAAATAAAGAGAGTCGCGGACCCAATCGAAAGAGGTCGATTGTATCCTACGGGAAATAAAGAGAGTCGCGGACCCAATCGAAAGAGAGAGAGAGTTCGATTGTATCCTGCGAGAGATAAAGAGAGTCGCGGACCCAATCGAAAGAGCTCGATTGTATCCTGCGGGAAGTAAAGAGTCGCGGACCCAATCGAAAGAGCTCGATTGTATCCTGCGGGAAATAAAGAAAGTCGCGGACCCAATCGAAAGAGAGAGAGAGTTCGATTGTATCCTGCGAGAGATAAAGAGAGTTGCGGACCCAATCGAAAGAGCTCGATTGTATCCTGCGGGAAATAAAGAGTCGCGGACCCAATCGAAAGAGCTCGATTGTATCCTGCGGGAAATAAAGAGTCGCGGACCCAATCGAAAGAGCTCGACTGTATCCTGCGGGAAATAAAATGTCGCGGACCCAATCGAAAGAGGTCGATTGTATCCTGCGAGAAATAAAGAGAGTCGTGGACCCAATCGAAAGAGCTCGATTGTATCCTGCGGGAAATAAAGAGTCGCGGACCCAATCGAAAGAGCTCGACTTTATCCTGCGGGAAATAAAAAGTCGCGGACCCAATCGAAAGAGGTCGATTGTATCCTGCGAGAAATAAAGAGAGTCGTGGACCCAATCGAAAGAGCTCGATTGTATCCTACGGGAAATAAAGAGAGTCGCGGACCCAATCGAAAAGAGAGAGAGAGTTCGATTGTATCCTGCGAGAGATAAAGAGAGTCGCGGACCCAATCGAAAGAGAGAGAGAGAGTTCGATTGTATCCTGCGAGAGATAAAGAGAGTCGCGGACCTAATCGAAAGAGCTCGATTGTATCCTGCGGGAAGTAAAGAGAGTCATGGATCCAATCGACAGAGCTCGATTGTATCCTACGGGAAATAAAGAGAGAGAGAGAGAGTAATAGAGGGAGGAAAGGAAGGGTGGTGCAATAATACTGAGTATATGAGTGTTTTGAGAAAATATAATAAATATCTTATTAGAGAGAGAAGGTAGTCTTATGAATAGTAAAAAAAAATAATAATAATGGACGGCTAAGACTTACTGTTGGGTGAAGTTGTGAAGGTGCGAACGATTTGGTGGTTGGCGGAGCGGATTCAGCTTACAACGGCGGACGGTTGGTCGACGGTTGGCACTCAGAGTGTTCGGATCTCACAATGCCGCGTCAAATTTAAATACGATAAATACGAATCCGAACGTCACAAACTCGGACATATAATGTCACGGAATGTGCGACGGATCGAACTAGAGTGAATCGCGAACGAAAAATGAGCGATTGAGCAGAATGAAAAAGGTGCGGTAAGTGCTCGTAGGTGACTGTAAATGACTGTAAGTAAGTAAGTGCTCGCGGGTTCCGGAGCTCCTTCCTTTTATACCTGATTCCGCCTACGATTTCTATAGGATTTTAATCCGCAGGTGTACTGTCTCTTATTATTGCCCGCGCGCTACCTATTAATTGCGCGACAAGTGTTTCGTGTCGATGGGGTCAATCATCCGCCAAAATCGGCACGTGTCAAGGGTGGACCAGCCGTATTGACTCGACTTTAGCGTATCTGCGCGGTAAAGATAGATCATCTTTTCGAAATTTTCGGTCGCTTGGCTGCATCGATTTCGAAAGAAAAGAATTGTTACTCCGCAGGACGTAACAATATTCAATTATCTTTTATTACTTAGCAACACACAAAATATCTGTTGTTATAAACATTTACTTCTTTATTATTATTCAGTTTGTCAAATAGTTTACATGTCTCAATAAATTTCTCTCAATCAAATATAAATCTAGTGATTTATACAATAAGTAATCACTACATTTTTGGTGACACCGGCGTGATAACGGTGTGTGCTGAAATATCTTTTGACGCGGAAAATTTGATTTCTGAAATGCTTTTTGGTGTCAACAAAAATCTTCGAATTTTGATTCCTGGATTGTCTTGGCTTTTCTCTGGAAGCATCAAACCATTAATAAAATGCCTGTGGATAGAACTCCTGTTAAATCTGAGTCAACTCCGTCGACTTCAACTACTTCAACTTCAGCGTCAATTCTGAGTCTTCAACAAGAGGTCGGAATGGAAATTTTAAATTTACCTTCTGGTATTGAACATCAATCATCGGGTGAGTCCACTCAGATCCATCCTAATGAATTTCGCCTGTTGAAACTTCCAACATTTTGGTATAAGCAACCTAAGCTGTGGTTTGCTCAGATTGAGAGTGAATTTACCGTGTACCGTATCCGTTCCGAAGATATTAAATATAGTTCCGTTATACGTCATCTCGATGAGCAAGCTTTAATCGCGATTTCGGAAATTGTTGAAAATCCGCCTGAAATTGATAAATATAATCAATTAAAGAAAGCACTCATTCACCGCTTCACGGATTCGGAAGAAAAACGTTTGAGACAATTATTAGCCGGTATAGAGTTAAATGACAAGAACCTTCAGAACTCTTACGTGAAATCCGTCAATTATTCGGTGGTTCTTTAGCAGATAATATTTTACATTCGATTTGGCTACAACGCTTACCATATAGAGTTCAAGCGACTCTTGCTGTTGTTGAAAACGTACCTTTAGTCAAGCTCTCGGAACTTGCGGATAAAATTGTTGAACGTGATACTGGTTTTCAAGTCGCGGAAGTTAATACCTCAACCTCTAAACAGTCGGATTTTTCTGATTTGGAACGAAGAATCGCTGCGCTTGAAGTTTCTCGCCGTTATGGCAGATCTTTTAGCCGATCTAGAAGCAAATCAAAATTTAGATCAAATTCACGAAATAAAAAACTTAATTTTAAAGATCAGTCAATTTGTTTTTATCATAAAAAATTTGGTGATAAAGCAAAGAAATGTACCATTCCTTGTACGATGTCAAAAACTTTTACTGACTTTCAGGAAAACTAGAAGCGCCGTTGAAGATTGAGGCTGCTTACAACGGTTTACCTTGTCACCGCCTCGTAATTTTTGACAAATCTTCTAATTTACATTTTCTTGTTGAGACTGGCGCTGATATTTCCTTAGTTCCTAAGAGAGTTTTGTTTAAACCATTATCAACTAATTTTAAACTTTTTGCTGCTAATGGTACTCAAATTCATACTTACGGTTCTAAAACTCTTTCTTTGGATCTTGGCCTCAGGAGAAATTTCTGTTGAAAATTTTGCATCGCGGATATTCAACGTCCCATTTTAGGTGCTGATTTCCTCGGACATTTTAATCTCCTAGTTGATATTAAAAACAAACGTTTGATCGACTCTGTTACTGGCCTTAAACATTTTGGAAAGATCCAAGAAGTTTTAGAATTATCTATATGTACCACGTCTCCCGACTCTCCTTATCACAGGATTTTAGCAGAATTTCCTGGACGTACTCGATTTGCTCCTCTTTCTTCGGTGAAGTCTCATGGAATCGAAAATCGTATAATCACGGAAGGATCTCCTAAATTTTCAGTTCCCAGAAGACTTTCTCCGGAAAAACTCAAGTTCGCCAAGGAGGAAATTAAGTTCATGATGGAACAAGGAATTTGTAGACCTTCGAGTAGTACTTGGGCAGCTCCTCTACATATGGTTCCCAAATCGGAAAATGTTTTGAGACTTTGTGGTGATTACCGTGCGTTAAATTCGGTCAATGTTCCTGATCGTTACCCACTGCCTCATATTCAAGATTTTACTTCTGGACTTTACGGTAAGAATATCTTCTCCAAGACTGACTTACAAGGAAACGCATGGAAGTGTCCGCCTCAGATTAAAACGAGTTTTTAATATGTTGTAGTACAGATAAAAATAATTGACACGTATTTTTTTATACGTGCCCATACGCACTTTAAAGGGGTGAAGCACCCCTTTGAAGAAAATCGGTTTTTTTCTTTCGAAGCGTATGCCGTCGAAACTATAAGAGATAGAAAAAAATGTTTTAAATAAAAGTTGATTGGCTCGAAGAGTAATTTATAACAGCGGAAAAAAAATTTTTTTTTAAATTCTTTTTAATACTTTCCCCCACCACTTACCTATTTTTTTCAAAATTTTTATTTTTTTTATAAGCAAAATAAAGCTTATTTTATTACGAATTCAACGGTATATGATAAAGTTACAATACAACATTCCCATTTTCCAAAAATAATTAAAAACCTCTCTATACGCAAGGTACGCGCACCCGTCCGCGCGTTCGTGCGCTACGGAAGTGACTCCCTCCGATTTTGACGTGCCTTTAATATGTTGTACAGATTAAAATAAGAGACACATATTTTTTACACGTGTCCTAATACACTTTTAAGGGTGAAACACCACTTTGAAGAAAATCGGGTTTTTTTTTCGAAGCGTGTATCGTCGAAACTATAAGAGATAAGAAAGTTGAATGCATGTTTTTCTCGCATAAGATGACAAAAACATTTTGAGGACAATCTGTGTCTAACATGAAAATGCAGAGATTGAAAAACACATTTACTACAAAATAAAACGACACTACACTAAAAAATAACAACAATTACGGTGTTGTAAGACATTAGTTTCTTGTTTAGAAAATAATATGTAATTAATATAAGTTAAACATTTATTTACTGGTCCACATGATTCGACTAGAATAGTTGTTTTCTTCAACATTTTACAGATAAGGAGACTTGGACTACAAAAAATTATTACTCACACATTCCATATCTTCACTATTTAACGCCAGCTCATCAACTAACAACAAGACAACTAACATAAAACTAATTAAAAAATTAGTTAGAAATTTCATTTTTTATCTCTTATAGTTTCGACGATACAACTTTCTTATCTCTTATAGTTTCGACGATACACGCTTCGAAAGAAAAAACCCGATTTTCTTCAAAGGGGTGTTTCACCCTTAAAAGTGTATTAGGACACGTGTAAAAAATACGTGTCTCTTATTTTAATCTGTACAACATATTAAAAGCATGTCGAAATCGGAGGGAGTCACTTCCGTAGTACACGCGCGGACGGGTGCGCGTACCGTGCGTATAGAGACGTTTTTAATTATTTTTGGAAAATGGGAATGTTGTATCGTAACTTTATCATATACCGTTAAATTCGTAATAAAATAAGCTTTATTTTGCTTATAAAAAAAATAAAAATTTTGAAAAGAAATAGGTAAGTGGTAGGGGAAACTATTAAAAAAAATTAAAAAAAGAAAATTCTTTTCCGCTTATAAATTACTCTTCGAGCCATTCAACTTTTATTTAAAACATTTTTTTCTATCTCTTATAGTTTCGACGGCATACGCTTCGAAAAAAAAAAACCGATTTTCTTCAAAGGGGTGTTTCACCCCCTTAAAGTGTGTCCGGGCACTTATAAAAAAATACGTGTCCCTTATTTTTATCTGTACTACAACATATTAAAAACTTGTTTTAATCTGAGGCGGACACTTCCCTGTGTTTCCTTGTTAGTAAAAGCGTACTATCAAGTACCCGTCGCCAAGGAGGATATTCACAAGAACGCAGTTACCACACCTTTTGGACTTTTTGAATTTTTCGTCATGCCTTTTGGTCTTCGTAACGCTCAAACTTTCCAAAGATTAATGAATTCACTACTCAGTGATTTAGATTTTGCTTTTTGCTATCTTGACGACATTCTTATAGCTTCCAAAAATGAACAAGAACATATTGCCCATTTGCGCATTATTTTTAATCGTTTATTACAAGCCGGAATGTCAATTAACGTATCCAAATGTCTTTTTGGAAAAAAGAACTTTCTTTTCTCGAATAGTTTCAAATCAAGGTATTAAGGGGTTATCTCTAGTTAGAAAAGACGAAAAAATCGATTTTTAGGTTTTTGCATATTCTAAAAGTATGCCATCTCAAAAATGTTTTCTGAAAGTTTCATATTAATCAAACGAAAATTGACAAAGTTATGCGAGTTTGAACGTAGGGACCGCTCCGAGAGCAGGTAGCGCGCGGCAGCAAGCAGCGCGCAGCAGCTGCGCACCTTATGAAAACATTACTGTAAATAAAAAAAATGTATCGGTCACGTCCAAAAAAGAATGGGCACGCGATTACGTGAGTGTAAAAAGAAAAATAAAGGGCTCGGCGGCAAAGGCAAACTAACCGGTAAAATGATCGATAAGTTAACGGTTTACTATGGTCTAGCTATACGTAGAAATTATGACTCAGCAGAGAATATGAAAACAGCTATTTGGGCTACACATAATCACTACAGTTCAACAAACGAAAATCCGAAACATGACCTCTGCCCGGCGGGAGCGGAATCGTGGTGCGAATGGCAGCGCGCATACGCAGAGTTACCAAGCAATCAGAAGCAAAAAATAAAAAGTTTTATACACACCTACGACGCTTTGCCGATTGATGTTTTAACGGCTATCGAGCCAATTTACAAGGACTTGAGTAAACAAGAGTTATTAGATCGATGTGTTGGTGGATTTACGCAAAATAACAACAAAAGTTATAATCAACTGATTTGGAAAATCAGTTCAAAAATTCTTCCAGGCGGCTTAATACCAATCGAAATAGCTGCATATGTGTCAGCTTGTGTTTTTAATGAAGGCTCAAAGGCTTTGTTACAAATAATGCAAGCGATGGGAGTTTCTACTGGCCCAAATGCCCATGCATTCGTGGCAGACGAAGACGAGGGACGCGTCACTATTGCCGAGCGCTGCGCGCAAGAAAATACACAAGAGGCCAGAAAGCATCGTAGACAGAAGAAAATTGATGCTTTGGAGGTGGCTTCGGCAGCAGAAGGCTTACTTTATGGGCCTGGAATCGATGATTCTGTGTAAGTTAAAAAAATTAAATTTATACTCTACTGATAAGTAGACCGCAAACTTTAAACCCGTTTTTCTCGAAATTACATTTTTCTAAAAAGTCCCGTGCGATGTCCACAATATCTCGAGAACCGTTAAAGCAATCGACCTAAACATTTTTCGTACTTATTCTGTGTATCTAGGGCTTGTTCGTGAACGAAGGGTTTTTTTTTAATGAAAACTTTTTTTTTAATTGAAGAAAAAAGAAAAATTAAGAGCCCGAAAAATTACGTTTTTCGTTAAAACGGCCGCCATTTTGTCAAAAATTATTTTTTCAAAAATTCCTTCGTTCACGAACAAGATATATTCATATACTAACAGAATCTTTTTGGTTTTTTGATTTCAGATAATCCAGATTCGAGCAGCAGTGGACACCGCAAAACCAGTTTTTTGAAAGGGCCTTCAGGAGGATGGACGTATCTTTTTTAATTATTAATATTTTTTATTTAAAAAATTATATTACATTCATAAAAATATATTCTCTCACATAGACCAACCCAATTTTAAACAAGTCTTATAGTTAATGCAAAAAAAATTCTCAAATCTATTTTTCGGCTTCCTGACTAGGGATAACCCCTTAAACCTACAACAGAAAAAGTAAAATATATTATTGATTATCCTAAACCTAAGACATTTCATGATATGCGTAGATTTATTGGCATTATCAATTATTATCGTCGTTGTCTTAAAAATACAGCCGAACATCAAGCTTTACTTACTGAATTTTTAAAGGATAGTAGCAAGAGAGATAGAAGAGTTATCCATTGAAATAATGAATCTGAAGTAGCCTTTCAAAACTGCAAAGAAGAACTTCTTCGAGTTACTACTCTTTCTCATCCTGTACCTCACGTTCCTTTGATTTTAACTTGTGATGCCTTTAATTTTGCTGTTGGAGCGTCTCTAGAACAAACCATCGGTAATGTTAATAAACCTATTGCATTCTTTTCTAAAAAAACTTGATCAAACTCAGAAGAATTAAAGCACTTACGATAGAGAACTTCTTAGTATTTATTTAGCTATCAAGCACTTCAAATATTTACTTGAAGGACGTCAACTGATTATTAGAACAGATCACAAGCCTTTGATTTACGCTTCCCGTCAAAAACTTGATAAAGCATCTCCTAGGCAGATCAGACAATTGGATTTTATAGCCCAATTTTCTTCTGATATTATTTATATTTCAGGCAAGTTAAATTTTGTAGTCGATGCTTTATCAAGAATTGAATCAGTCTCAATGCCAATTATAGTATCTCTTGATAAGTTGGCTGATATTCAAAAAGAAGATGAAGAACTTCAAGACTTACTTTCTTCAAACTCTTCTCTTCAATTAAGGACACTTATTCTTACTGGCTCAACTTCTCCTATTTATTGTGATTGTTCTTCTGAACTAATTCGTCTTTATGTGCCTAAACCTCTTCGCAAGAGAATTTTTGATGTTGTTCATGGACTTGCTCATCCCAGTGGAAGATCAACAGCTAAACAACTTTTACAAAAATTTATTTGGCCATCTTTGAAAAAAGACATTAAAGAATGGACTCGTACGTGTCTACCTTGTCAACGCTCTAAGATTTCAAGACACACGAAGAATGTTCCTGTTAAAATCGCAATTCCTGATCAGCGTTTTCAACATGTCCATTTAGACTTGATTGGTCCCCTTCCATCTTGTCAAAATTTTCGTTATTGCCTTACGATTATTGACCGTTTTTCACGTTGGCCTGAAGCTATCCCTCTAAGGAAATCTCTACTGATACTGTTTCTACAGCTTCTTATACTCATTGGGTAGCTAGATACGGTCCTCCCTTAACTATCACCACGGATCAAGGATCGCAGTTCGAAGCAGCTCTTTTCAAGGCTTTAATCAATTTGATTGGTTGTGACAGGAAAAGAACTTCTGCTTATCATCCTGCTTCAAATAGCATTTTGGAAAGGTGGCATAGGACTGTCAAGACTTCCATTATGTGTCATCAGACGAAGAATTGGTTAGAATCTCTTCCTTCTGTTCTTCTTGGTCTTCGTTCATGTTTTAAAGAAGATTTAAAAGCTTCACCTGCGGATTTACTCTATGGAACCACTCTTCGGATTCCTGGAAAATTTTTTATTGAAGAGGATTTTCCTGCAGATCCTAAAATCTTTTTGGAGAAACACAGAATTCATATGAGAAATGTCAGATCTTCACCAACCAGTCAACACATCAAGAAATCTCCTTTTGTACATAAAAATCTCTTTGATTGTACTCATGTTTGGATTCGTGATGATGCTGTCAAGAAATCTCTTCAACCTCCTTATTCTGGACTATTTCTTGTTGTCAAACGCATTTCTGATTATTTGTTCTCTATAAATGTTTCAGGTAAAATTGCCAATATTTCTACAGAACGGCTTAAACCAGCTTTTCTTCCTAGAGAAGACTTCTCTGCAGTTTTTATTTCCTCACCTTGCTCTTCGTCTACGGAACCTGCAACCAGTTTAGATGTTCCTGCTTCTATTTCCGTTCCTGTTTCAAGACCTTTAAGAACTTATCCAGCTAAGAAAAAAGTTCATTTCGCAACGTAGTCGTCGCTTTGGGGGGAGTACTGTGGCGTTCTAACACTCTTTCACTTACACTTACACTTACACTTACACTTTCTACACTTGTTATCAATTTTCCTTGTAAACATATTCAATTATCTTTTATTACTTAGCAACACAAAACATCTGTTGTTATAAACTTTTACTTCTTTATTATTATTCAGCTTGTCAAATAGTTTACATGTCTCAATAAATTTCTCTCAATCAAATATAAATCTAGTGATTTATACAATAAGTAATCGCTACACGTCAACACCTTCTTCGTTTGCCTTATCAATATTGCCTCTGAACATGCGTTTCTTTCAGGCAAAGGGGATTCTCTTCCGCATAAAGGTGTTCGGCGATTAATACGATCGTTACTTCGTCCGTCTACAAGAAGATTCTGTTGTTTTGTTTATGTTTTTGTTATGCATTACATTAGATAAGTCAAATTTTTGTATGTTTATAAATGGAATTTTGGATAAAAGTAGACATATATGTCGACATTTAAGAAATTTATGATCGTGTAATAATATAACTTTACAATTTTTTGGTAATGCAGTTACAAGTTCTGAAAAAAAAGTAAAAGGATTCAGTAAATATTAAAGCCATACAATTTTTATCAATATTAATTTGTTAGTCATAAAATTCTACCCTATAGGTAAATGTTAATCAAGTATGTTAAACAAGAGTAATTTACAATTTATTGAAGAAAAAGAAAAAGACGTAAGATAGCATGGGAATACTAATACATAATATTATAAAAGACACTTCATATCTCTTTCAATTAAACTTATAAAATCAGAAATAAACCAAATGCATATCAATGGTTTGATCTTTATGTTTTGAATAGAATTAAAAAATTCTTCAAATGTAATTTTATCATCATATTTAATATAACAAGGATTTCTCCTTGTCCGTTGCTCTTGAATCGCAGTGTCTAACCATAATCTAAAAAAAATAATTTTACATTGAAAAAAGGATATAAAAAATTGAGCTTTAGAAATTCTTATTCAATCGAATAAAGTTTATACATTTTTAAAATTTTACGTATTTTGAGTTATAAAACCTAAAAATAACCATAAAAATTAAATTTATATCAATTTGAAAATGTGAAAAATGAAAGATGAAAAAAACGTAAAATTGTTAAAATTTATGAACGTAATTTTCTTTTATTCAATTCTGTGCTTTTTTGTGTATTTATAATTATATAATCTTGGGTCATCTATTTCGAAGTGCACAACATATGTAAAAAGTTCCGGCAAAATATTACAAGAAATATAATTGTAGAATAAAATGTTTAAGGTAAAAGTTATAATGTTTAAAATTTCTATTTAATTCTTTTATCAATTTAACTTTTGGTTAAATTTTTTTTATTTTCTTTTATTATACCGGTACAATATTATAAAATTACACAGCCGCACAAAAAAATGTCATATCCGAGAAATTGGATCCACGTATCTTATGTATTTTGATGCTCTGAAACTGAATATGACTTCAGAATTGCGCCATCAGATCAGGATTTTTTTTACCGGGCTGAATAGTGTATAATTTTAAAGAATGTTTGGCAATTTTTTGAGTGTATACTTTTTTGTGCAATTGTGTTTGTATGTTATAAGGCGTAATTTTAATGGCTATTTTTAGATTTTAAGATTCAAAATACAAAAAAATATTATTCATGTATACTATTTATTTGTTTGAATAACAGTTATAAAAGTTTTAATTTTATTTTCTTTTATACACTGAAAAAAAAGTAACTAAATTTTAATAAATATTTGTTTGTATATATGCAAGAAAATATTTATTTGCAGTACATCATTATTTAGTCAATTAAAGAAAACTGATAATTACATTTAATTAGTCGTTCTTTTAATAAATAAATATATATTTATACTTAGTAAATATTTTCTTGCAAATATACAAACAAATACTTATTGAAATTTAGTAATTTTTTTTTAGTGTATTGCGTACAACAAATCCAAGCAGAACAGGGAGTCGTCACGACATTAAAATGATGTCAAAGTGACTGCAAAATGATCATTCCCAGATAACAATTTGTGATGGCTCACGACACCCTCACGGTGTGAGATATCACGTGTGCGTGCAACATCGTAATCATATTGCCCTATCAATGTGATAGCGGCACGTGTGCGTGCATAGAAGGTGGCATTATGAAATCATGGGTGAGAAGATATATGAGTGATCGAAAGGAATATTTTAGATACTCTATCGTTATGTATGATTGTGTATTTATCACGATAAATATTTTCATGGTGAGAATTTATATCACCCGTACTGTGTGATACTTACACGTGCCGATATCATGGATCAACGCAATCACTTTGTCTTCACAACGTGACAGAGTAAAAAGTGATCAAAATATTGAACGAACCGTCATGCATTTTACAATTTTATATATTTTTTCATTAATACAAGATATGAAAAATATATATTGTAGTATAATAGGAAACATTTTATGATTTTTGTTTGTAATTTTTATTGTTATATTTATTGATCAGAAATTATAGAACAAAACTAATAAAGTTTCTTTTTTATTATATAACTTTTAAATAATTTTTATTATGAAATTTATATATAATATACATAATTTATATATAATATAGTTTTATATTATATACACATAACATAAAATATATATATATATATATATATATATATATATATATATATAATTTTTTATTTAATATATTATATTATTTATCTATTTATTTATCTATTTTCAGTATTTTCAATTTGAATTATGAATTTAAAAATATTTCTTATCTAATTTACAAAATTATGCTTTTTTTATTTTTAAATTTTATCCCATTTTATTGTAAGGCAATATTTTACAATCCAGTTTCTTAGTTTAAACTCGCACATGTTAATCTGAACGCACTGCAGTCAAAGCTTTTATATTAGTTTTTATTTTATTTGATGAATTAATAATTATAGTTCTTCTGCAAATATATATCATTACGTGTATTATAGGTTTTTAGTACTACAGTTAATATGTGGAAGGTTTTTATGTACAAACATTTGCATATACCGAGCAATATTTTTTGTTTACTTTAAATAAATTTTTTTTTAACAAAATTAATATTTAACAAAACTATTTCCTTAATTAAAACTAATTCTTTGTAATTTATTTTTAAGCTCATATTGCCTATTGCAATTTTTAATTGCATAGCGGAAGGTTGGAGGAGTCTGATAACGAAAAAGAAAGTTGTATTTTATCACAAGTGATTTGGAGGTATATAGATACATGTTCATTGTTATATGTTCGGGTAAAAGTTAAGAATATCACCATCATCTCCGAATAGTACTTTTTCTCTTTCACCGATTATGTAAAATTTTATTTTTTAATTTCAAGTAGAGATACTTTTTAAATTGTTATTCCAAATAATTAATGTAAAGTAAATGTTTAATTAAAATACAATATTAAATCAGTATTTCTTTAAAACTTTATTTCAAATTAGTGTTAACTAAATATTAAATAAACATTATATGTTTTCTGTAGTATTATCAAAACTAAAGAATTAATGTAAAATAAATATGTAAATAATGTGAAACAAATAGTTTTGCTCATTAAATTTTTATTGACAAAATAATTACACAAGCACACACGCACGCACGCACGCACGCACGCACACGCGCACACACACACACACACACACACACACAACCATTGACAAAATTATTAGGCACCCTTGCTTTTTGATAACATTTATAAAAATAATGTTATTTCCTTTATTTGAAAAAATTCTAAAATAAATAGGGTGCCTAATAATTTCGTCAATGGCTGTATATATGTGTGTGTGTGTGTGTGTGTGTGTGTGCGCGTGCGTGCGTGCGTGCGTGCGTGCGTGCGTGCGTGCGTGCGTGCGTGCGTGCGTGCGTGCGTGCGTGCGTGCGTGCGTGTGTGTGTGTGTATGTCCATGGGCAGTTTTGACGACACTTTTTGAATTATGCATAAACATATGTTTCCTTGCTCCCTGAACAGCATGCTACAAGCCGTTTTGAAAAATTCCAGATATTTTTCAAGAAAAGTACAAAAACGTACAAAGTGGCAGATTCGACTACTTCTTTCATAATCTGGCAATTTTGACGACAGTGTATTAAAAATATATCATTTATAGCTGTGTAAAGATTATTTTTACGACTAATCGTATATAAAATGATCAGTTTCTAGCGATATAAAGGTGGATTCGACGACTAGTCGTCAAAAGAACCGTTGCATTACTTTTGCATAGGTCTGTCAAAAAAATCATTATAACAATGACTGAATGACAGATTTGTTGAAGCGGCACACATTTTTCCTGAGAAGTATGAAATATGCCTTCGAGGATGGGAAGAAAATCCAAACAACTTTAATTATGTGCATTTGGCCCAATTAGCTTAATTTAGCGACCATTTTATGTGGTTCTAACATTTATTTCGTTATATAAACCAAGGGACATAACCTCATAATTTTACACTTGTCAATCTGCATGAAAATGAGCGAGAGTGAATTAACATAAACATTAGATAGAAGCAATAACAATGTTAATAGCATTGAGAGCTTTCATCTATTGTTTATATGTAATTCACTATCGCTCATTTTTATGCAGTTTGACAAATGTAAGGTTGCAAGGTTATATCCCTTGGTATAATTAATAAAATAAATGTTAGAACCATATAAAATGGTTGATAAATAAAGCTAATTGGGCCGAATGCACATAATTAAATTTATTTGGATTTTTCTCCCATTCTCAAAGGCGTATCTCATACTTCTAAGGAAAAATGGATGCCGCTTCAAAAAATCTGTCATTAAGTCATTGTTTAAATGACTTTATTGTCAAGGCAATGTGTTTTAAAGAATTAACGTTTAAAACATTTATTTCAGGATTAAATAAAAGTATTAACATAATTCTAATGACTCTGGTGTAAATAAATTCAAAAGATGAGTGGTAGAGGTAGCTTGGTAGATTCTCTGATTTTAGTAGTGAATTAATAAAACAATAGATAAGATAAGATTATTTTCACTACAGTTTATTGTAACAAAATTGTTATAATCAACGATAAGTGTTATAATCAACGGGATTCAATCTGTCTTCTTATCTTATTATTAGTCAGTTATGTTGCACAATTCTGAAATCATAGAAAATCTACAAAATTCTGACCTGTAACACTTATCTTTTAAAATTAATATCTCGAGAAACATTAATTTTAAAAAAGAGAGATACAGGACACACAGTTATAAATTTTCTCTGATTTCAGAAGCGTACAATATAATTAATAGATAAGTAAGATAAGAAGACAGTTTGAATCCCGTTGTTCATAATAAGTTTGTTACAATAAACTGCAGTCAAAAAAACTTAACTTACGTATTGTTTAATTAATTTACACACTTTTAAAATCAGAGAGAATCTACAAATATGTGACCCTTATCACTCATCTTTTAAAATTAATCACACTAAGGACATTAAAATCATGTTAATACTTCTATTTAATCCTAAAATAACTGTTTTAAACGTTAATTCTGTAAAAGTACACATTGCCTTGATAATAAAGCCATTAAAACAATGACAGATTTCTTGAAGCGGCACACATTTTCAGTGAGATATACGAGATACGTCTTCGAGGACGGGAGGAAGGACATAATAAGTTCAATTATGTGCATTCGGTGCAATTTGCTTTATTTGATAACCATTTTATGCGATTCTAACATTTATTTCGTTAATGAAACCAATGGACATAAACTTATGATCTTACACCTGACAAACTGTAAGAAAATGAGCGACAGTAATTTACACATAAACATTAGATGACAGGGGCCCTATTCTTGAAATTATGTGATTAATTTTCGTATACAAAAATGGCAAAATAACCAATAGGAGAATATCATTGAATAATTCTATTGGCTATTCTGCCACTTTCGTATACGAAAATTATTTGCATGTTATCAAGAATAGAGCCCCAGTTCTCAATGTTAATAACATTGCTCTATTGATTCTAACGAATGTTTATGTACAATTTACTGTCGCTCATTTTCGTTATGTTTGACAGGTGTAAGGTTATGAAGGATATGTCCCTTGGTTTAATTAACGAAATAAATGTTAGAACCACATAAAATGGTCGCTAAATAAAGCTATAGTTAGGCCAAATGCACATAATTAAACTTGTTTGGATTTTTCTCGCTTCCTCAAAGGAGTATCTTATATATCTCGTGGAAAATGTGTGCCGCTATAAAAAATGTGTCATTAAGTCATTCTTGTAATGGTTTTATTGTCAATGCAATGTGTAATTTTAAAGAATAAACGTTCTAAACAAGAATCTCATGAATAAATGGAACTATTATTATGATTTTAATGGCTCTAGAGTTATTCATTTTAGAGTGATAGAGGTCAAAGATTTGTGGAATCTCTGATTTAAAAATTCAGAGAATATGTGTGTCACTTCAAAAAATCTGTCATTAAGTCAATGTTGTGATGGCTTTATTGCCAATGCGTACTTTTGAAAAATAAACATTTGAAGCAAATATCTCATGATTAAATAAAACTGTCAATATGATTCTAATTTCTCTAGAGTGATTAATTTTAAATATGAGTGATAAAGGGACAGATTTGTGGATTTGCTCTGATTTTAAAAGAGTTAAAGTTAATTACCTAATAAATAAGATAAGTTCACTTCGACTGCAAGTTATTGTAACAAACTTAGCATAATCAATGAGATTGAAACTGTCTTCTTACCTTACTTATTAGTTAATTAATTTACACACTATTAAAATCAGAAAGAATCTACAAATCTGTGACCTCTATCACTCATTTTTAAAATTAATCACTGTAGAGACATTAGAATAATATTAACAGTTTTATTTAACTGTGAGATATTTGTTTCAAACTTTTATTATAAAAAATACTCATTGACAATAAAGCCATTACAGCAATGGCTAAATGACAGATTTTTTTAAGCGGCACACATTTTCATGGAATTTTAAAATCAAAGAACGTACAAATCTGTAACCTCTATAATTCATCTTTTAAAATTAATCATACTAGGGACATTAAAATCATATGAACATTTTTATTTAATCCTGAAATAACTGTTTTAAACGTTAAGTATTTAAAAGTATGTACACATTGCCTTGACAATAAAACCATTAAAACAATGATTTAATGATAGATTTTTTGAAACGGCACACATTTTCTATGAGTTACATGGGATAAGACTTCGAGGAATGAAGGAAGATCCAAACAAGTTTAATTATGTGCATACGGCCCAATTAGCTTTATTTAGCGACCATTTTATGTGTTTCTAATATTTATATCGTTAATTAAACCAAGGGACATAACCTCATAACCTTACACCTGTCAAACTGCATGAAAATGAGTGAGAATGAATTATACATAAACGTTAGATAGAAACAATATAACAACGTTATTAGCATTGAGACCTAATGTTTGTGTGTAATTCACTCTCGTTCATTTTTATGCAGTTTGACAGGTGTAAAGTTATGAGGTTATGTCCGTTGGTTTAATTAACGAAATAAACGTTAGAATCAAATAAAATGGTAATGGTTAGAATTAAATAAAGGAAATTAGGCCAACACATAAATAAACTGGTTTGCATCTTCCTCCCTTCCTCGACGGCGTATCTCGCGTATCTCATGGAAAATATGTACTGCTTCAAAAAGTCTGACATTAAGTCATTGCTTCAATAGCGTTATTTTCAATGCAATGTGTAATTTTAATGATTACAAGTTTGAAGCAAGCATCTCATGATTAAATGAAACTGTCAATATGATTCTAATGTTTCTAGAGGGATCAGTTTTAAAATATGAGTGATAGGGTCACAGATTTGTAGATTGTCTATGATTTTAAAAGTAAGTAAATTAATTAACTAATATGTAAGGTAAGAAGACAGTTTTAACCCCGTTGATTATAATAAGTTTGTTACAATAAATTGCAGTCAAAATAAACTTATCTTACTTATTGGTAAATTAATTTACACACTTTTAAAATCAGAGAGAATCTACAAATATGTGACCCTTTATCACTCATCTTTTAAAATTAATTATTCTAGAGACATTAGAATCATATTGACAGTTTCATTTACAGAAAATATGAAGGTCACCATTCAGATGTATGTAACGTACGGTTTCTTATTTTCAGCGATATCCGATGTACAATATACGTAGATAATGAAAACAACTAATTTCTGAATATGAAACAAACATTCTGGTAAATTTTACATTCCTTTTATGCGGTTCTAACATTTATTTCGTTATCTAAACCAAGGGACAAAATCTCATAACTTTACACCCATCATATTGCATGAAAATGAACGACAGTGAATTATCTATAAATATTAGAGGAACGCTCTCAATGTTAACAACATTGTTATATTGCTTCTATGTAATGTTTATGTATAATTCACTTTCGCTCGTTTTCATGCAGGTCTAAGGTTATGAGGTTACGTCCCTTAATTAACAAAATAAATGTTAGAACCACGTAAAAGAAATGTAAAGTATATCAGAACGTTTGTTTTATATTCAGTAATTGGTTGCTTTCATGATCCACGTGTATCGTAAATAAGATCAGGCTGAAAATAAGATACTGTACGTTACACACATCTGCTCTTTGTATTTTCTGTTTTAATTGACGAAGTGTAAATAAACATAGTCTCGAAATAAAGCTAATTGGCCCGAATGCTCATAATTAAACTCGTTTTGATCTTCCTTCCTTCTTTCCATTCAGTGCAGTGCAAAGAATAATTCCAGAGGAATATTAATTCTCAGTACACATAATAATTTTCCAATCCTTTATTATACACATTCCTTTAATATACAATGGATTATGCACTTCTGGATTAATTTTCATTACTGTACAAGTATACAAACATTATTAAGTCTTTTAACAAATATTTTTTTAAAATATTGCAGCATATCTAAATAACTAATTGTAATATAAAAAAATACATTTTTTTATATAACTAAATACCACAAACACGCGCTCGCTATTTAGCTTTGTACTTTTTTCCTTTTTTTAAACATAAATTGCATTAATAACCTATTATTCACATCATTTGTTAACTCCGCGATGACAGTCGTTCTAAAGTAAGCGCAGCGAGAGGACCAATCAGCATAAAAAAAGGCTATCAATAATTTTTGAGATTTTTGTAAAGACTTCAATAGATTCGAGTATTGATTTAACATATCTTTTTTTAGATAAGAAAATTTAAAATTTTTTAACAAAAATGAATTAAGTAAAGTGTGCTTTACATGTGTTTTAAAGTTGACATAGCAAACTGGTGTATATACAAAGAGTTTATTCATAAAAAATTAGATTTGATATATTTCAAGTTAGGTAAGTGCAACACTTATATAAACTATAAACCAGCAAATAATACTTTAACAGTATATTTTGCAGTTATACATGGAAATTTTACAGAAAAAATACAAAACACTAATAGTTTTCGAGTCATATGTAAGCGATTAAAAAAGAAAAGTTTTGTAAATTAAATTAACCGAAGAGACAGCAAAATTTTATTTTTCATAAAATTTCAAATAGTTTTGAAGACAATTCTGGTTTAAAATATAATTTTAAATGTATATAGTATTAAAATTTGGTAATGATATTAATTTTAGGTTCGTGTGTTTCTTATTTGATTATGTAACCAAGTTTTTATCTGAGCACTTGTACGGGCCTTTAATACAGGATATTTACTTTTTGCTTCGTTAATTTCACGAAAAGATGGCAGTTTTTTATTTTTTATAGCAAGCCGGAATAAAGATAAAACTGTTGTGCGTTCATCATCTGTCCATCTGATCTTATGAGTCTTTTTTCTTGTAGGACCAAAAGGAGATACTAAAATAATAATAAAATTATGTTAATCTAATGTATTTACTATGAAATATATTATTGAGCAACATACTTAATCCGAAAACTTATTTAAACTTACTTTTCTTTTTTTCTTTCTCAGTATTATTCATGTCACTCTTTTCGCTAGACAGCCATTTAGTTTTCTCAATATTTTTTGATGACGAATTATTGGAAATATCTAATTCTGTACTACTGCAGTCTTCTGAGTCGGTCAAATTTTTCTGATTATGTTTCCTCTTAAAAGCCAAACGTTTAACTGAAATAATGACAATTCACATTTATGCAATTTGTTTGAATAAAATGTCTCTAAATTAAGGTAATTGTTAAATAATAGGAGAAAAAAATAAGAAAATATAATTTTAAAAAAGTGCAGAGTAATATTAAAACATTGAAAATATTTTCCTTTTGCATAATTATAATCTACATAAAGAACAATAATAAAAGTTATCTTTTACTTACATTATGTCTTCCTTAATAATTACATTAAACAGTATTTACTTAAATTTACTCTTTACTATATTTGATATAGAAATTATTTAAACGTACCTTTCTTTCTTTCTATATTATTAGTCATATTAATATCTTTTCTTTTCCTTGATGCGAGTTTAATTTTTTCAATCTGTGTTGATGATGAAGTATCAGAAATATTTAAAGGGTATAGCCGGATTAATATGGGAAATCTGCCCCCGCGACTTTTTTGACTCGCACTCAGGGGATCGATTTGGTGTCGAATAAAAATAATTCACCTCAATTTTTAGCTCTTTAACTCAAACGGTTTTGGAGATTTTCAAAAACACCTGTTTTTTGATTTTATTTTTATTTTTATAGTAAAATTCAAAATTAATTGATGATGATTTTTTTTCTAATTCTTAGGAGTCTAAGACATGAAAAACTAATATCATCATGATTCTTAAACAAAAAGCCGATTTTTAGCGGAGGAAAGAAAATTAAAATCTTTATTTTTTTAGCCTTTGTGAAATATGTCACTCACCAAAAATCGTCAGAAAATGTCTTTTATACTCCTTTACACTCAGGAATTTTTTTGAATTTTTTGAAGTGGTGGAACAATATGAAAAAAATTAAAAACTCATTTTTTTTCTAAAATCTCGCGTTTTAACTAACTTATATTTTTTTTAGTTCAAAAAAATGCCTGGAAAATATTTTTTTACTTCAAATTCACAATGACATTGCTTATCACACATTTTCAATCATATTGCTACACAATGATTACTTAAAGACTATGTTTTTGAAAAATTTGCGCCAAGCTTGTGGCGTTCTTACACTCTTTCACTTACAGTGTTTATTCTTACACTTACATTTTCTACACTTGTTACTTAGCAACACACTAAACATCTTTTGTTAAAAACATTTACTTCTTTATTAATATATTGTCTGTCAAGGAATGAACACGTTTATAATAAATATCTTTCAATCTCGAATAAAACTAGTAATTTATACATTAAGTCGCTACATTTTTGGTGACCCCGACGTGATAACGGTGTGAGCTGAAATATCTCTTGACGCGGGAAGTTTGATTTCCGAAGTGCCATTTGGTGTCTACAAGAATCTTTGAATTTTGATTTCTGGATCGTCTTGGTTCTTCTCTGGAAGCATCAGTTTAATAAAATGCCTGTGGACAGAACTCCTGTTAAATCTGACAAGGAACGTTTGGCAACCCGAAAATTCAAAAAATTCTGAAATTTGGTGTACACATAGAGGAGTTCATCCGTAACACAAAAATATTTTTTGTTGGTGCCCAATTTCAGTTTAAGGGGGTGAAACATCCCTTTGAAAAAAATCGGATTTTTTCTTTCCAAGCAAATATCGTCGAAACTATAAGAGATAGAGAAAAATGTTCTGAATAAAAGTTGAATGGCTGCAAGAGTACTTTATAACAGTGATAAAGAAAAAATTTTTTTTTTTTTTTTTAATACTTTCCCCCACCACCTACCTATTTTTTTCAAAATTTTTATTTTTTTTTATAAGCAAAATAAAGCTTATTTTATTACGAATTCAACGGTATATGACAAAGCTATGTTGCAACATTTCCATTTTTTTTAAATAATTAAAAACCATTCCATAATGCATGGTACGCGCACCCGTCCGTGCACTATGAAAGTGTTCCCCTTCGATTTTGACGAGTCTTTAATACGTTGTCGTACAGATCAAAATAAGGGACACGTATTTTTTTATACGTGCCCACTCTCACTTTTAGGGGTGAAACACCCCTTTGAAAAAATCGGTTTTGTTTTTTCGAAGCGTGTATCGTCGAAACTGTAAGAGATAGAGAAAAATGTTCTGAATAAAAGTTGAATGGTTCGAAGAGTACTTTACAACAATAATTTAAAATAATTTTTTTTTGTTTTTGTGAGATATTTAATTATTATTAACATACATTTCACATAGCTTTCAATTATTTGAGCACGACAATATTACATGTATACTCACGATGACATAAAAGATGAAACTAATTAAAAGAAATCATTGACGTATATGAAGAAATATGTATTATATTTTGTTTCGCTCGTATAAAATTTTAGCCGGGCCAAGAACGAATGATAATCAAGTTATTCTAAATTACATATATTTTTATTATGTACAAGTAGGAGCAAGCATTATACATTAGCGAGCAATGTACATTATTATAATAACGCGGAACCAATTTCTGCCTCGCTAGGCCTTCATCAGCCGCTATCATAAATATCTTAATATTAACAAAATATTGTTAAACAACTAAACTTGAGTAAACGACTCTCGAGTAAAAAATAGTTACATATTCTAATTGTCGTGGAAAGTCAAAATTAAAAATTATACAAAATTATAAATTAACGATTTTCACGAGCCTCCCGCCTCTCCCGTAGTATTTGAATTATTGCTCCTCTTCCGCCACCGCGCCGCATGATTTCTTCAGCTGTAAAAGGAGGAGCTGTAGAAGAATTTGTTTCATCAATGGTCGTACTATATTCACCGGGACACTTGCTTTACAAGTGTCGCATTTTGAAGGCGGAAACTATAATAGATAACAAAATAAAAACAATAATAATAGAAAGTACAAATAATTAATATTATTCATGTAACTAATAAAAGAACTTACTGGAAGATTATAAGGTTGGTAAGGTTGGAAGGTTGATAAGATTTGCCACAGCTTGAACAGGATTTCATTTTTCACAATAAAAAATGTTGCAAATATACTAAACTGACGCAAAGCGATAGCACTATATTACTGTTTCATTTATACTATTGTTTTACGTATTTATACTACTGTTCTAATATAGGTATGCTTACATTATTTATTAACTTTACTTCGAACATTATACATTCAAATGTTACGTAAATATTTCTCTAGATGTGCGCGATTTTATAATTAATATTTACGCAGACTGTCCTCGAAATGTTTTCGTCATCTCCTATTAGAAAATAGAGTTCCAGGAAAAATCTTATTTATCGTGCATAATAATGTAATAAAATAGCATAATAGTGTAATAAAATAGCATTGAAGTAATGTAATACGTTGCTATTTTTCGAAGTAAAGTTTAATAACATAAAGTCACCTTGATGTCTAGACTAAAAAGAAACTCGGTCTTCGCTTCGCATGTCACTTGGCGCGAGACGCGACCGCGCCTCTTAATTTTGCATACCATACGATAAATAAGATTAAATAAAAGATTTCTTGGAAATCAATTTTCTAACGTTTAAGCTATTTGCGCAAAATCTATTCGCGCGGTAAATAAATTCATGTAATTGCGTCTTTTGAGTCATATAAATATATCCGAGGAAGTATTATTTCCAGTTTCATTTGCGACGTCAATCAGTTACCATTCTGTCGTTAGTAATCAGTGCTTGACAGAAATTTCTGTAAAATGACGCCGTTTAATGTAGCAAACGTAATAAACATGTTAGCTACTACGTTTCAAATTGCGAGTATAACACAGACACCTATAACACCAGTGGAAATTGAAGTACATAACGAAATTAAAAATATTTTACAAAAAGCTCAGGACACACGTTCAGTGATATTGATAGATCATGATTACGTGCTTGATTTTGAAGATCCGTCGGAGCCACATTCCACGCAAGTTGTAGAACATATTACGCCTGCAGAAAAAGAAGAAGATGAAGGCAGTTTCGAACCTGAAGAATGCGTTGTTGATGATGAAGGAGGCATAGTCGACTTCAGTTATAAGAGAAAAGCTGTGGAGTTTTGGAAAAGTGGAAAAAAGGCCTGTAGAACTTTAAGTGCAGTACAACACAAATTCCGCAAGGTTAAATCTTATCATCAACTATACAGGTGGGAGACAAGTTTAGAAAAAGGTGGAACAAATGCAGATAAATTTGCATTTATTGCGGAATATGTACTGCACAAGTTTCAAGAAGCTTGTGATAGAAAATCAATCATTCATGATATGAATTTAAGATTATGGGCCTTGGAGGCAAAGGATCAAGTGGATCTACCCGAATTCAGGGCAAGTAAATGGTGGATTTGGAAGTTTAAAAAAGTACACGGAATTGTTTCTCGAAAAATAACCGCATTCCGAACGCAATTTACATTTAAAGATCAAGAAAATATACAAAATGTCGCAAAAGAATTTGTTTCAAATGTAAAGTCCAAGATCCCAGCTATAGGACTAGAAGAAGTTCATAATGCAGACGAGAGTGGCTTCAACCTTGAAATATATTCTGGGCGAACATTAGCGAAATCAGGAGTGAAAATAATTGAGGCAGCAGTTCAAAGTATATCTTCAACAACACATAGTTATACTATAATGCCTCTTATTTCGGCAAGTGGAAATCTTCTTTCACCACTGTACATCGTTTTGAAGGAGTCTACAGGAACATTTGGACCGAGGGTGGAAGAAACTCTATTTCGTCCAGTTAACATATACATCCAGGCTTCTAAATCAGGAAAACTCACTGCAGAACATTTCAAAACTTGGTTCACCGAAGTATATCTACCGAATACTGGCAGTAAAAGTATGCTTCTACTTGACTCATGGACGGGACACTGCCCGAGCCAGCTAGAGCAACATGTACCACAAGGTAAAGAAGTTACATTTTTAACCATTCCAAAGAAGACGACGGGTATCATTCAGCCTCTAGATGTCTTTGGATTCCGAATTTGGAAAAATTTTGTGCGAACATTTTCAGATAATGTCATTCTTCAAGAGGAAGATATTAATTTGCACTCCCGTAATGAAATAATTAAATTACAATCATTAACTCACAATCAACTATCTTCACCTAGATTTAAAAACCTTTTTAAATATTCGTGGTTTAAAAGCGGATATGTAGAAACGCGTCCCGACCACTTTCAAAACCCTGTAGAATATTGTTATTTTAAAACTGAAAAGCATGTGCCAAAATGTAGTATCTGTGGAAAGGCCGCATTTATGCGTTGTGCATGGTGTGGCGAATATTTTTGTTTCAAACATTTTTACGAAGACTATCATTACTGTAGCACATATAATCCGTAATTTTCATGTAAATATATGTAAATATATATAAAAACTATGTGATAGTTATATATAATAATTGCACACAACTTTCTGAAATCATTATATAATTGTTAAAAATGTAAAAGGTAAAATATTTATAAAGTGTGTAGAGATGTATATAGGTAGAGAATAGGAAGATGAAGAATAGGTAGCAAGCGCGTAGAATTGTGTGAATGGATGCATGAATTTTAGAGTAATATTGTAAACCAAGACTCCTTCTTGACAATCTTTTGTAAGCTGAAGAGAAATATTGTATATCTATCTATACATATATCACTGTAAACAATTATGTATGGTTATATAAAAATACGTAAAATTATATATATAAATCATGCCTAATTGTATGTAATTATTATATATATATTTTAACGTTAAAAAATAGAGTTTCATCTTTTTTTATGGTGCGGTATACATAACAGTGTAATAAAATAGCATTGAAGTAATGTAAGTTGCTATCGTTATGCATCAATGATTTCTTTTAATTAGTTTTATCTTTTATGTCATCGTGAGTATACATGTAATATTGTCGTGCTCAAATAATTGAAAGCTATGTGAAATGTATGTTAATAATAATTAAATATCTCACAAAAACAAAAAAAAAATTATTTTAAATTATTGTTGTAAAGTACTCTTCGAACCATTCAACTTTTATTCAGAACATTTTTCTCTATCTCTTACAGTTTCGACGATACACGCTTCGAAAAAACAAAACCGATTTTTTCAAAGGGGTGTTTCACCCCTAAAAGTGAGAGTGGGCACGTATAAAAAAATACGTGTCCCTTATTTTGATCTGTACGACAACGTATTAAAGACTCGTCAAAATCGAAGGGGAACACTTTCATAGTGCACGGACGGGTGCGCGTACCATGCATTATGGAGTGGTTTTTAATTATTTTAAAAAAATGGAAATGTTGCAACATAGCTTTGTCATATACCGTTGAATTCGTAATAAAATAAGCTTTATTTTGCTTATAAAAAAAAATAAAAATTTTGAAAAAAAATAGGTAGGTGGTGGGGGAAAATATTAAAAAAAATAAAAAAAAAAATTTTCTTTATCACTGTTATAAAGTACTCTTGCAGCCATTCAACTTTTATTCAGAACATTTTTCTCTATCTCTTATAGTTTCGACGATATTTGCTTGGAAAGAAAAAATCCGATTTTTTTCAAAGGGATGTTTCACCCCCTTAAACTGAAATTGGGCACCAACAAAAAATATTTTTGTGTTACGGATGAACTCCTCTATGTGTACCCCAAATTTCAGAATTTTTCGAATTTTCGGGTTGCCAAACGTTCCTTGTTAGTATTTATTTAGCTATTAAGCACTTTAAATATTTACTTGAAGGACGTCAACTGATTATTAGAACAGATCACAAGCCTTTGATTTATGCTTTTCGGCAGAAACTTGATAAAGCATCTCCTAGATCAGACAATTGGATTTTATAGCCCTATTTTCTTCTAATATTGTTTATATTTCAGGCAAGTTAAATTCTGTAGCCGATGCTCTTTCAAGAATTGAATCAGTTTCAATGCCAATTATAGTTTCTCTTGATGAGTTAGCTGATTATCAAAAAGAAGATGAAGAACTTCAAGACTTACTTTCTTCGAACTCTTCTCTTCAGTTAAGGAAACTTATTCTTTCTGGTTCAACTTCTCCTATTTATTGTGATTGTTCCTCTGAACTAATTCGTCCTTATGTGCCTAAATCTCTTCGCAAGAGGATTTTCGATGTTGTTCATGGTCTTGCTCATCCCAGTGGTAGATCAACAGCTAAACAACTTTTGCATAAATTTATTTGGCCATCTTTAAAAAAGGACGTTAAAGAATGGACTCGTACGTGTCTACCTTGCCAACGTTCCAAGATTTCAAGACACACGAAGAATGTTCCTGTTAGAATCGCGATTCCGGATCAACGTTTTCAACATGACCACTTAGACTTAATTGGTCCTCTTCCATCTTGTCAAGATTTTCGTTATTGCCTCACGATTATTGATCGTTTTTCACGTTGGCCTGAAGCTATCCCTCTTAAGGAAATCTCTGCTGACACTGTTTCTACAGCTTTTTATACTCATTGGGTAGCTAGATACGGTTCTCCCTTAACCATCACCACGGATCAAGGATCGCAGTTTGAAGCATCTCTTTTCAAGGCTTTAACCAATTTGATTGGTTGTGACAGGAAAAGAACTTCGGCTTATCATCCTGCTTCAAATGGCATTTTGGAAAGGTGGCATAGGACTGTCAAGACTGCCATTATGTGTCATCAGACGAAGAATTGGCTAGAGTCTCTTCCTTCAGTTCTTCTGGGTCTTTCATGTTTTAAAGAAGATTTAAAAGCTTCACCTGCGGAAATACTCTATGGAACCACTCTTCGGATTCCTGGAGAATTTTTTATTGAAGAGGATTTTCCTGTGGATCCTGAAATCTTTTTAGAAAAACACAGAATTCATATGAGGAATGTTAGATCTTCACCAACCAGTCATCACATCAAGAAATCTCCTTTTGTACATAAAAATCTCTTTGATTGTACTCATGTTTGGATTCGTGATGATGCTGTCAAGAAATCTCTTCAACCTCCTTATTCTGGACCATTTCTTGTTGTCAAACGCATTTCTGATTATTTGTTCTCTATAAATGTTTCAGGTAAAATTGCCAATATTTCTACAGAACGGCTTAAACCAGCTTTTCTTCCTAGAGAAGACTTCTCTGCAGTTTTTATTTCCTCACCTTGCTCTTCGTCTACGGAACCTGCAACCAGTTTGGATGTTCCTGCTTCTATTTCCGTTCCTGTTTCAAGACCTTTAAGAACTTACCCAGCTAAGAAAAAAGTTCATTTCGCAACGTAGTCGTCGCTTTGGGGGGAGTACTGTGGCGTTCTAACACTCTTTCACTTACACTTACACTTACACTTACACTTTCTACACTTGTTATCAATTTTCCTTGTAAACATATTCAATTATCTTTTATTACTTAGCAACACAAAACATCTGTTGTTATAAACTTTTACTTCTTTATTATTATTCAGCTTGTCAAATAGTTTACATGTCTCAATAAATTTCTCTCAATCAAATATAAATCTAGTGATTTATACAATAAGTAATCGCTACACGTCAACACCTTCTTCGTTTGCCTTATCAATATTGCCTCTGAACATGCGTTTCTTTCAGGCAAAGGGGATTCTCTTCCGCATAAAGGTGTTCGGCGATTAATACGATCGTTACTTCGTCCGTCTACAAGAAGATTCTTCTCAAAAAGTTATTATTCGAATTGTCTATGTCAATTTATAATAAAGATATCGAATAATACAATTATATTTTTTTATATTATCTTTTTTTGTCAAATGTATGACATTATCATTATTTTTCTATTTATGATTTAGGTAAATATTTTTTATCACGCAGGCTTTATAAAATACGATTTGCACGATATCAAAATAATAAATTATTAAAATATCATATTAATCTTACATGGTTTAAGATTCAATCACAAAATCTTTCTTGACGAGGTAAATCTTGGAGAAACCATTTTTACGTCGTGTGTCAATTGAACAAAAATTTTTCTAGATTTTTTTTAACAATTATGCAGCTTGATATGATGTATGTATATACATTCTATATTGTGCTCAATACATCTGATACTAATATGCGGATTTATTGAAACAGTCTTACTTGATCGATCATTCCTTCGCGTTAATACATTTCGTAGACGTGTTGACTCGTGAAGAGTGCTATGTTGGCAAAATCAACTATATAGAATAGCGAAAAGTTCGTGTATCAGTTGTCACTTATCAGGATAACGATTAACGTATAGAACTGCAGTTCTCTTTTCATTTTTATGACATTCTTCATAAATGAGTAACATATTTGCTAACTCTTCGATTGTAACGAAGACGCGATATCATTTATTGCATTACTGATATTTCTTCTTACGTTATGTGTTTTTTGAAAAAATGTCAGAATGAAAGAATGATGATTTGTCTTTTATTCGCATTTATTTTAACGCGGGAAAAAACGTGGAGCCTTCTCCCGCGTTAAAATAAACGCGAATCTGACAAAAGACAATCGAGCTGTGGCTAGCTGTTGTTGGTTTGAGAAAAGTCTTGTGGCGACAGCCTTCAGTGGAGTGTAGCAACAATGCCTCGGTATTCAAACCAAGAGTTAGCAGATATGTTACTAATTTATGGCGAATGCCATAAAAATGGAAGGAGAGCGGCAGCTCTCTACGCTAATCGCTATCCTGATAGGCGGCACCCGGCGTATTCAACCTTCCCCGATATATATCGTCGAGTTTGCCAATCTGGCACGGTACATCAGTCAACACGTCCAAGAAATGTTCGTCAACGGGATGAACAAATGATTGAACAAGTAAGAGAGGCTGTAGCAGCGAATCCACACACTAGCACCAGGTGTGTTGGACGTGATTTAAACATAGATCATAGTCGGGTGCACAGAATACTTAAAAAGAATCTTGGATGGCATCCGTTTAAAAGGCATAAGACGCAACAATTGTTTCCGCAAGATTTAATACGCCGAGAAAGATTTTGCGAGTGGATATCAGACCAAGTAAGTTCAATACTTTAATACTTTATTATTTTTATATCGTGCAAGTCATGTCTTGCAAAACCTGCGTGAAAAAAGCATTAACGTAGATATAATAAATAGAAAAATATAATTTGAAAAAATAATTATAATTTAAAAATATAATAAATTTAATTGTACTATTATATATTTTTACTGTATGTAAATACAGGTTGACATAGAAAATGTGGCAAATGACCATTTTCTGCGGAGGATCTTGTGGACGGACGAGTGCACGTTCCGAAGTGACGGTCAAATTAACCGCCACAATGAGCACCATTACGCTGAGGAAAATCCGCATTGTCGAAAAGAGACTCATGTTCAAGGCCGTTATAGCGTCAATGCTTGGATTGGAATTCTCGACAATGCAATTATCGGGCCACATTTTTTTGCCGAAAATGTCAACGTTACGGCGGAAATTTATACGGCATTTTTGGCAGATACTCTGCCAAATTTACTAAACAATGTTCCTGCGGAACAATTACATATTCCGCTGGATGAAATAATCTTGCAGCAAGACGGTCATCCAGCCCACACGTCACTTATGGCAAGAGGCGTCTTGAATGAAAGATATCCACATAGATGGATAGGGATCCATAGCGATCTTCACGAGTGGCCACCGCGATCACCTGATCTCACACCTCTGGACTTCTTTCTATGGGGTTACATACGAGATCAGGTGTATCAAACGTTACCAGCCACTCGTGAAGAGCTAATGGATAAGATTAGAGCGGCCAGTCGCAACATAACGCCAGTAATGTTAGCTAACGTGCGGCAAAGTCTTATGCGACGAGTTGCGTTATGTTTGGAGGAAACTGGCGGTTATTTTGAACACATGTTGTAACAGTTAAATTTTTAATAAATAGTGTTTGTACAAATTTTAAAAGAGTGTTTGACTGAAATACTTCCCCCGATAGGTATATTGTGCGAATATTCTACAATAATAGCATCACAAATTGACGAAAATTTTAAATAATTGCGTTAAGATAAAACGTTTGAACAAAGCAGTTTTGTCGAAATAAAATCTTTCAATAATATTTATCAAAAATTATTATATAAATCTAAATTTGAGAAATAAATATTTTACAATTATTTTAAAAACCGTTTAATTCTTTATATAAAATGTTACCATGCTGAATGTGTAATATTTAATGCAACAATATTTCTACATTATAGTTTAGGAATAATTGTGCATAATTGATACGCTGCAAGCCTAATTGGAAAAATGCGCGTGATCCACTCGATCGATAAGTTTTGTCGGTATATGTGTATGCTGTCATTACCTACTGAATCGCGCCTGCCACTGCCAGCCCCTGGCAGTGTCCGGGTATGCAACCCGTATACTGCGCTGTATGTATCTGCAACACCCTGTACATAAAAATCTTTGTGATTGTACTCACGTTTGGATTCGTGATGATGCTGTCAAGAAATCTTTTCAACCTCCTTATTCTGGGCCTTTTCTTGTTGTCAAACGTATTTCTGATTATTTGTTCTCTATAAACGTTTCAGGTAATATTGTTAATGTTTCTACGGAACGGCTTAAACCAGCTTTTCTTCCTAGAGAAGATTTCTCTGCAGTTTCTACTTCCTTACCTTGCTCTTCTTCTACGGAACCTGTAACCAGTTTGGATGTTCCCGCTTCTATTTCTGTTCCTGTTTCAAGACCTTTAAGAACTTACCCGGCTAAGAAGAAAGTTCATTTCGCAACGTAGTCGTCGCTTAGGGGGGAGTACTGTGGCGTTCTTACACTCTTTCACTTACACTGTTTATTCTTACACTTACATTTTCTACACTTGTTACTTAGCAACACACTAAACATCTTTTGTTAAAAACATTTACTTCTTTATTAATATATTGTCTGTCAAGGAATGAACACGTTTATAATAAATATCTTTCAATCTCGAATAAAACTAGTGATTTATACATTAAGTCGCTACAAGCTGATGCATTATAACGCCATCTACTGGGATTTTCAGTAACCAGCAATCATATTCTTCTAAAGTTTCGCTTGTTTAGGTAACCTAACAATAAACTAGTCGTCATTGTTGATGTCATTGTATGTATTAAATTGCAATTAACCCATTAATAATTTCAGTACATCCATATTGAGACTATTTCTACGTTTTACGATCAAATAACTCTGAAATATAATTGTTTTTATTTTATCTCTTATCATTACCATAAGTTATTATTTTCTATGGTTAAATAGTGCTACAGTTGTAGTATTACAACCACTTAAGTAAGTAAAGTTTTATATTTAATCTGTTTGTATATTTGTAAATTCCTAATACATAATTCAAATCTTTATTTCAGAATGGATTTTGATAAAAAATGCATTAATTGTAACATATATTTGCGTAAAACAGTTGGGTATAAAAAAGTTATTATGACAATTGATGAGGCTAATGTTGCGACAGAAAAAATTGGAAAAAGAGTTTTTATTAGTGATACCTTTTGTGGTAAGTGCCGAATTATTTTAATAAGACCACCTATACTTAAGAACACTGAGGATTCATCTGCAGATCGAGTGAGTATCGAAAGCCAGCCAATTTTGTCTCAATCCTCATCCACTACTGTTTCATCTGTGTCATCAAATGAAGATCCTTCATATGTTATTGAAGAAAAAATGGAAGAAGAATTAGAATTTGTGGAGTTAGGTTTTCCTCGAATCATTGCGACTCATAAATACTGTTGCATTTGTGGATCATCAACAAATATTACAATAGTTCCGTTTGAAGCACGCAAACAAGTGTTTTCCAAAAGATGACTTTTTATTCCCGAAGGAAATGTTGTAAAGACCATTTTATAAAAAAGCGGTTCTACGATGAATATATTAACAATTTTCGAATTTATTCGAATACCAGTGTATTTGAAGTTCGTGATTTGAAAAAATTACTTTGGCAGCTGGCTATTGGTACTGATTCGTCCATAATTGATAAAATTGGAGATCACTCGTTTTCAGAAAAACAGTTAGAGGTATTCACGAGCCTTACCTGGGAAAAATTGATAAAACTTCGTGAACTGTTAACGTCGATGAGAAGTTCAGTGAATCGTAATGTCATTCAAGCTCTTGTTATTTTTTTATTCAAATTACGAACCGGAAATTCGAATGCAGTAATATCTTTTGTTTTTGGATTAGTTCGGGAACAAATGGTATCCGACTACTGTAATGAAGTAATATCTTCGTTTGAAAAAGATGTTTTGCCTTAGTATTTTGGAATTAATGCTATCAGTATGGAGACATTATTCACTAATACGTCAAATACTGCCAAAAAATTGTATCAAATAAAAGATGACCAGTTGATATTCATTTGAACATATATTCGTCATCAAAAAAGTGAGAATAATGAATACCAAAGGAAATCATATTCTGGTCAGAAGAAAGTCCCTCTGTGCAAACCATTCACAATATGCACTACAAATGGTTTTGTTATAGATATGCTTGAGCCATATACAGCTAATATGAACGATGCTGAAATTATGAGAGTCATCTTAAATGATCCTGATGGTCTAATTAAATTGCTGAAAAAAGATGACATTATTGTAGTTCATCGTGGCTTTCGTGATGTGATTGTATACTTAGAAGAATTAGGGTTCAAAGCGCTAATGCCTGCTCTCAAAGGAAAACGCAATCAGCTGACTACAGATGAATCAAATGAATCCCGTTTCGTTACCAAAATTCGTTGGGTTGTTGAAGCAGTACATGGCGACATTAAACAGAAGTTTAGGCTGTTAGATCATAAACTGGATAATAAATTGCTTCCAAAAACTGGGGTTTTTTGTCGAATCGCTTGTTTTTTGCATAATGAATTTGGTACAAGACTTGATTCTGATCTCGATCTTTCAGAAAAAATTATTGCTGCCATGAACTCAAAAAAAGATCAAGATAATACTTTAGCCTCGGAGGTAGAGACTAATCGTTGGGCAAGAAAAGTCCCCTTTGCGATAATAACTTCAGACCAATTGACTGATTTTCCTGAATTAACGGAGCAAGAACTCCAAATTCTTTTCACAGGATCATATCAAAGGTCTCAAGCTGTATCGTATTTAGCTGAGATAATGGATGAAAACGGAACAATCACATTTCATTATTTAAAAATTACCCCTAATATTATGAAGTTTGAAGTCAGATCTCGACATACTAATTCGAAGACATATCGGTGTTTTATTGAATATCAGCCAGATAAGAACGATATTTCTGGAATAACTCGATATTGTTGTGATTGTGCAAATGGTAGACGCACTGTTGGATGTTGCTCACACATTGCTGCTATCATATATTATTTATCGTACGCTCGATATTTGGCGAAAATTGTAAAACCTGCTGAGATACTTAGTCGTCTGTTCATTAGTGAAAAAGTTAGTGTCGTAGTAAATGAAGACAGCGATGAAGATTAATCTAGTTACATTTTTTATTATAATTTTTATTTTTGTTGTATCAGATTTTAAATAATTTCTAATATAGTATGAAAAAATATATAAGTATCATCTTTAAGTGTCTTTTCAATCATCATAATTCTTCTAATTACTTTAGGCAAAATATATCTTAATTTTTTTATAATAATCTTTATGTTTATTTCTGACAAGGATGTATTTTTGGTAAAAAAATATTTTCTACGCATTTTTTTGAACTAAAAAAAATATAAATTAGTTAAAACGCGAGATTTTAGAAAAAAAATGAGTTTTTAATTTTTTTCATATTGTTCCACCACTTCAAAAAATTCAAAAAAATTCCTGAGTGTAAAGAAGTATAAAAGACATTTTTTGACAATTTTTGGTGAGTGACATATTTCACAAAGGCTGAAAAAATAAAGATTTTAATTTTCTTTCCTCCGCTAAAAATCGGCTTTTCGTTTAAGAATCATGATCATATTATTTTTTCATGTCTTAGACTCCTAAGAATTAGAAAAAAAATCATCATCAATTAATTTTGAATTTTACTATAAAAATAAAAATAAAATCGAAAAAAACAGGTGTTTTTGAAAATCTCGAAAACCGTTTGAATTAAAGAGCTAAAAATTGAGTTGAATTATTTTTATTCGATACCAAATCGATCCTCTGAGTGCGAGTCAAAAAAGCCGCGGGGGCAGATTTCCCATATTAATCCGGCTATACCCTTTAAGTCTGTATTATCTTTGGTGGAGCAATCCTTTTTATTTTCATTCTCATCCTCATCAACCTCATCGCTCTCATCTGCTGTATCTTCTCCTTGTGCATATTTGAGTAAACGTGATATAGCTAAATCTTTTGTTATGACCGATTGTCTATAATGTGATTTATGTATCTTTTCATGATGACCCATGAAATCCGCTAGATCATTCACTTCATGTTCAGACATATCTAATGAAATGCATACTGTTGCAATATGTTTCCGCAACATTGTTCCTCGTAACAAAGTTGGCATTTTCGTTCCAGACATTACAGAATATTTTCGCATTAATACACATGCTCTCAAATATTTGTGTCTTTTTTTGTCAAGTGTACATATACCAAAGATATAAGGATTATTTTCGGGAACACCGGCATGTTTACGATATTTAACAATCATTTGCATGCATTTTAATATGTCTTCATGGAGTAACATAAGAACTGTTCTTCCTAATTTACCGCGTATTGTCATTCGTACATATTTGGATAAAGACTTATATAATAATGAAGATTCTTCTTTTGAAATTGTCGCACAATTTTTCAAATTTTCAATTAAGACACGCTCTACTTCACCAGGACGTCTTCTGTTAAATACCATAACAGATAATAATGTTGTAAACAACAATAATGGTGTAAATTGTTTCAGCTAATATACGCCATGTTTCAATCGAAAAACCATTTGTTTGTAAAATTTGTGAAGCTTTCGTATGTTCAGTTTTGAGATATGTATTGAATATTTTAATATCGTCTATAGATGGCAAGACAAGATTTTTTTGCCTTTTTCGATGTCCTTGAGTTTCAAGCACTATTTTATTTACACTAACTCCATAATCTTCTTCAAATAATTTTAAAAAATTTTCTACCTCAATTTGTTTTTGAAACTCTTGTTTCTTAATGCACATACTCCTTAAAATTTGTACAATTTGTGTTGTAAGTGTTCCCAAAGATGATGCAATAGATGGTGTCTTATATGTCCAAGTTGTTTCATCAAATTGTGCAAGTTTATTGACAGCTTTGATACATTGATCATATTTTTTTGGATCATATATTGAAGTGAAATCTGTTATACTGTTATCAATATCCTTCAAAACAATGAGAAATCGTCCAAATAATCTCATTCGGGCTCTAATTATATCATGTTGATGTTGGAGACGATACTTATGACACATTTTATTACCATAAGCAATTAGCAACTCATCATATCTAATAATTTGAGTTGTACTGTCTTCTTTCATCACTGGGAATACTAATCTTCTTAATGGTGTGCACTGTGATGTATACGACAAGCCACAGTACGTCCTAATACTTTTACATTTCTTTGAGGATACGCCATTTTCTCCATTTGTTTACATGATGCAAAATGATGTCTTATATTATTTTTAGAAGAAAAACCTTTGCATTTTGCACAAGGAATAAAATCAGTTGCTTTTCTATCCAATTTTTTTCTTGGACGCCGACATACAATTAAATCCCCTTTATTTAGTTTCGAATCTGTATTATATATGAAATTTCCTTTTCGTCTGAGTATATCAATAATCTTCCTTCGTTCTGGGTTATCTAAAATGCCGAGTACAAAATCTATGATAAATTATAAATAAATTAAGAATAAGTTCCATTTTCAATTAGGAGTTATTTTAATATATTTATCAAGTAACACATTTTACTTTTAGAGAGTTAATCCAAATCTCAGAGTGTTAATCCAAATCTAATTTTTATTATTATTATTACTAAAATTTTTATTATCATTCAAATTTATAAATTAATATTAAATTGGAAACATGTTACAGAAATCAAACAATTACAGAAACTATAAATAGAAAGAACAGTTACAGAAGAATAATTACGGAAAGACAAATTATTCATCTGCTTTATAATAATAATTTATCTAACTTAGTGCAAAGGATAATATTTCCAGATGAATATTAATTCTTAGTACATATAATAATTTTCCAATCCTTTATTATACACAGTTCTTTAATACAAGAGGTTGTTCACGTCTGATTTTCATTACTTTACATGTATACAAGCATTATTAAGTAATACTTTTAACAAATATTTCTAAAAATATTACACTATATGTAAATATACTGCAATATTTTTTTAAAAATATTTATTAAAAGAATTACTTAATAATGTTTGTATACTTGTAAAGTAATGAAAATCAGACGTGAAATTTGGTAAACTACGATAAATGATAATCTTTTTCATATTTTTATCTTAGGATTTTTGATTTCAATAAGAACATTTGAAGTATTGTTGGTAACTTTATATAACTTACTTTTAGGTAAAAAACAAAACTTTTTCACATCTTCTTCACTTTTATGTACCGATTTCAAGTGCCTTGCCAATTGCGTTTGAAATTTATTACAATATAGACACATATTTAGTTTTGATTTAGAATTGTTAGAAATTTCCACATACATATTTGTATCATCGCACACAGCTACTTTAGATGACAAAGATGTCAAATTTAATGTACTGTTCACAGTTTTATTTTCACTTGTATTACTCGTATATTCACGTATACTTTCAGTTTCATCTTCATCTGTATCTTCAAGTGAAGAGCAGTCTGACAGATGAAAACTATCATCGTTATTATTCTTAAATGTAACAGAAGTGTTTTTAGTACTATTATTATTAATTTCACATTTTGACGTTGATTGTTTCTCGAATGTAGATTCAGCTAGTGGGATGAATGTATCATTTGAAGTATTGTCATTGATTACATAAGTCTTGTTTACATTTAAATAAGCATTAATATTACTATTAGTGATACTATATGTATTATTCAGCTGCACGCTGTTGCATGTAATACTACCAGTCTCTTTTATGGACGTTGGAAGCATTTTTTTTTCCTTTTAACTAATATATTAGTACATACATTTTGTATTGATAAGATCTTGGGGGTTTTTTTAAGATTTCTGAATTTCTCAATGGTATTTGAATTTTCACAAATTGTAAGCGTAGAATTAAGTTTATCGTAACATTGAACGTCCTGTGTTACATCAGAAGGCTCATTTAATATTGATAAAACATCTTCGATGACGTCGTGATTCACACTCGATGTAGTAATAGTACTGATAGACTCGAATAGTACTGATAGACTCGTTATTAATTACGTTATCATTTACTGAGGGAAAATTAAATTTATGAAATTTATATATTTATGGATCATTTACGTCTACAATTTACTAGTTCTTAATATTAAAGTGTTGTTATTTTCAACAAGTACATTACTTTTCTCATCGACGGGAAGAACATCTTTAATTAAATATGCAAGATCTTTAATATTATCCTTGTATGTCTTATCACAGAGCTTCAACTCAGAATCAGTCTTTTGATTTGCATTGTACAGTTCACAGTTGTTGTTTGACAAGATGCAAGTGGCTTCTTCAATTTCGGATATCACGTTTGATTTCCCAATACATAATGTGGCAATGGAATTAACAGCTAGTGATGGCTCTGCAAGACAATGTATGTGAAGTCAAAAAGTTTTAACTTATGGCAAAGGTTGTAAATGTAGCTGTCGTGCAAAGCATGAAGAAAACTGCATGTGAAATGTTTATTTCACAACGTCTTATAATCTGATTTAGTGCATGTGTCATAGACTTACCACTCATTATGTTGTTGTTATTAACAACTAATATATTGCAATTATCATCGACAGGAAGAGAATCTTCAGTCAAACACGCAAAATCTTTAATGTTATCCTCATCATTTGTTTTATCACAAAGTATCAAATTAGAGTCAGTCTTTTGATTTATATTGCATTGTTTCCTATCACAATTGTTGCTTGACAAAATGCAAGTGGCTTCTTCTATTTGAGATATCACATTTGTTGTTCCAATATTTAACGTGACATTAGAATTAACAGCTAGCGATGAATCTAAAACATTTATATGAAAATAAGGTAAATAATGTAAAAATAACTTTGTAACATTTTAATGTCTTTATATGGATAAACATAATTGTAATATATATATAATTTATTTCTCTTTAAGCATTGCCGAGAAGGGGACTTGGTTTACAATCGTTCCTTATCCACTCATTCATCCACACCCTATACTATTCTTATGTTCTACGCCCTTCCTATCTATACTCTACCGTGCTCTTACATCTCTTTTCGTTTCCTATCCTTTTACATAACTTTTACATTTACATTTATATTTTATTTCTCTACTTTTTGTCTATACTATTCCTACTCACAGCCCTTCACAGCCTTTATTCTACAGTACATAACCCTACGTACTACCTTGTCGCACTTAATACTATCGCTATAATGCTATCTTACCTTACCATCTACTTCCCTACCCCGTTTTCTCTTTTTTTTCTTTTTTTACTATCTCCTATTTCCCGGTATTCTACACTCTCTTTTTCGCTCTCCTCTTCCGCTTCTTTTTTTTCTTTTAGTTTCTTTTTCCTTTCTTTCCATATTCTCTGAATTATTTTTCCTTTACACCCACCCAAGTCTTCACTATATATCTCTTCTAAAATTCTGTCGCTAACTCTACCTAAGTCCGCAAATCATTCCCTACTTTCCTCGCATTCTTTCACATAATGGTCCATACTATCGCTACCTTTACCACAGAATAAACACGCCCATTGTCCCTCGAACATCCAATATTTATTCGCCTGCTCTAAGTTTCCACACCTTAGTTTTATCATCGCTCTCACCTCATTACCCCTGCTTGAATTTGCAATATTCCTTACCTCTAAATACCTAGGCATTCTACCTTTTAAGTCAATTTCCCTGTACCTCTTATTATATCTTGCTTTATCTATCCTTCCGTTTTCCCATTGTCTCTGCACCTCCCTCTCTCTTTTTATCAATTCTGCTTCTAAATCATATTCTCCAATCTCCCTTACCTCCCTAGCTTCTATTCCCCATCCGTTCCTATTATAATACCTCTCCCTTTCTTTGCCGTATTCGTCCTTCCAATCGTATTGTTCTTTCTCCCTCCAGCATTCTTTCCCTATATCCCCTGCTCTACCCTCTTTGATTCTATTCTCATACCTCCTAGCTCTGATCCCCCAGCCTACTCTTAGTTTATCCATCACTAGTTCCCTCGTTATAATGTACCTTGGTGTACAGAATTCCAAGCCAAAAATCCATCTTACATAATCCATCATCACCTTTTCTAAATTATCCTTCTCTTCCCATCCCCACAATTCTACTCCATATGACATTACACTTTGCACTAAGTACTTGAATAGTATCCACCTTCTTTTAAAGTCATTTCTATATATCCTTTCACCTAAACCCCAGACCTTTCTCGCAACTATTTTTCCTTTACCGCATAATTTTTTAACATGTTCCTTACTATTTCCATTCCCATTCAACACATAACCCAAGTATTTAAAACTTTTTATCTCCTCTATCATCTTCTCTCCCCATTTCCATTTCTCGGTTCCTTCTTTTCTTTTCCTATTCACTACCAGCATTTTTTTTTCTGGGCATAACTCCAGTTTCCTTTCCGTTAAAAAACGTTTAAACGTACCTATCATATCCAACATCGCATCCCTATTATTCGCTATCAAAACTATGTCGTCCGCATACGCTAAGCTCCATATCCTAAGTCTACCTATTGCTACCCCACCTATGTTCCTACCTTCCATTTTTTCCCCCAATTCCGCTATATATAAATTAAACAGGAATGGACTCATTACACAGCCTTGCCTCAATCCTTTTCCTGTGATAAAACTTTCCGTGTATCCTTGTTCCGTCCTCACCATGACTTCCGTTCCCTCGTACATTTTTGCTATTCTCCTCACCAGCTGCTCCTTTATTCCTTTTCTTCTTATGATACTCCACATTGTCTCTCTATCTACTTTATCAAATGCCGCCTTCAAGTCCGCGAACATCATATATACTTTTCCTTTTTTCTCTCCTTTTCTCCTCTCCCTTTGTATCACGTGATTCAAAACAAATATATTGTCCATCGTTGATCTTCCTTTCCTGCTTGACTCGTCGGCACTATACCTCTTTCTTCTACCTCCATCTCCAGCCTATTTCCAATGACCTCTGCATATATCTTGTATGCTGTGCACAGCAAGGATATTCCTCTGTAGTTGCCTACTATTTTCTTATCCCCTCTCTTGTACAGGGGAACCACGATGCCTTTTTTCCAATCTTTCGGTATCGTTCTTGCCTTCCATATTTGTTTTCTCAGATTCTTCATCCTTTTCCATAGGCTCTTACCACCGTATTTCCATGCCTCCATCGGTATTCCATCAATTCCCGCTGCCTTCCTCTTTTTCATTTTATTCAGAGCTTTCGTAATCTCCGCTTCTTGTAATTCTTCCTCTCCCTGTTCCTCCTCCATTATGTTTACACCGGCGTCTACTCCAGGCAGGCTTCCGCCCAAACCCTTCATCGCACGCCGCCGCTGCCTCTCTTCTTTCCTTTCATCCTCCTTCCTCTCTTCTTTCTCCGAACCTTCCAGCAGGTTTTAAAATATTTCCTCCATACCTCTTTCCCTATCCTATTTATTATCCTTGCTCTTTTGCCTCTCTTTTTGTTTATATATTTTCATACCTCTGCCTCACTCTTGATTTCTCTTAATTCTTCTTCCTTTTTCTCCCTTTTTTCTCTCTGCTTCTTCACCAATTGTCCGAATAGTCATTTAGTGTTACATTACTTTAAATAGTCGCGCCGTCGCGTTAGGCGACATCGTTAGTTAAGAGCGAGCGGAGAGGCGCTGTATACGCTAGCGAGCGCGGATCGCGAGAGCTCCCGCCAAGAGAGTCACTTGTAAATCAATCGTCACTCAATAAAGTTAACTCGTGTACCTGAGAAAATGTGTCTCACGCTCAATCAACCAACCCAGTTAAATTAAAGAAAACACCAACAGTTCCTTAAAATTCTTTTTCTCCTTGGTATAATCTTCTCTTCCTATTTTTTCTTTCTTCCATTTCTTGTATATCCTCTTTACTTCTCTCTTTTTTCTTGTGCAGCTTCTATCCCACCAATCCTTGTCTCCAAGCTCCACCTTTTTCCTCTTTCTTATTTTTTTCTTTATCATGGTCTTGTGCACTATCCTCTTTATCTTATCCCATTTTTCCTCAATCGTATCGTCCTCCTTTTCTTCCAACTCTTTCGCTTTACACAGTTCCTCTGTTATTTCTGCATATACCTCTCTTGCTTCTTCGTCCCATACTATTATTTCTATTTCTTTTTCTTCTTCCTCTTCTTCTCCTGGGTCCCTTCCTTCCTCTTCTATGACCTCCGAAAAGCCGGCAACGAACGAGATCGAAGTACGAGCTGAAAGTACGAGACGGAGGCGGCAGCCAAGCATCAGGGCGAGTCGTAGCATTCCGTGAGGCATCCTGAGACACACGAGGCACCGAAAAGGCACGTAAATATCGAAAATCGGCAAATCGAAAGGCCGAGAAGAACGAGGCGGACGAGTCCATTACGAGAGAGAGAGGGGGGCAAGCCCATAGCAACAAGTGGGCGAGTCCACTTCATCGAGCGAAAGATTCCATTACGGCGGGCGAGCGAGCCTGTCCGAACAAGTGAGAGAGAGCGATCTTCAACAACGAGCGAATCTTTTCGTGCAAGGCAGGCACGAACGACTACACCCAAACGAGCGAGTCCGTTCGTACCCCGCGGAAGGCGACGGCGACTGCACCAACGAACGAGTACGTTCGCACCAGCGAACGAGAACGACTGCATCCAGCGAGCGAGTACGAGCGTGTCGAGCGACAAGGACGGCTGTACTTACATCGAGACGAGTCGAACGATCGATACCGCGTGGCGGCGAACGAGCGAGATCCATTCCAAGCAATCACCGGAAACGAGACAAGCAAGCTAAGTCACATAAGCATTATAATTTATCGTTGCATAATTTCTTATGTTTATCGTTAAAGAATTTCATATATTTATCGTTACATAATACCGCATATTTATCGTCACATAATTTTGCATAAAATTTTATTTTGTCTGTACGTCACGAAAGAAATAGATAAAAATGAGTAATCTAACGCAATTAAAACAAAGGAAAAGAATAACGAAGGCGGGCATTACTCGAATCGAAACTTTTATGAGAGAAATGAATATTAATACTGTAGATATCGAAGCATTAAATATTAGATTAAATAAACTAGATGAACACCATCGAACATTAACTGACACATTAATAGAAATAGCAGCAATTGATGAGGAAATTTCAGATGAACAAGTTGATGCCGAAATGTCTGTTTGTGAAGACAAATATATAGAATTAAAGGTATTAGGCGATCGAGTGATGAAAGATCGAGTAAGGCCGGCCGGCGTTAGTAATCACATTGAACAAGCAACGGTATCAGTGAATCCTCCTTCAAATAGAGTAAATGACAATTTCGTAAGACTGCCAAAAATCGACTTACCGACTTTCTCGGGCTCATATGAAGATTGGCATCCATATTTTGATACATTCAATTCTTTAATACACTCTAACGCTTCGTTGAGAAATATACAAAAGTTTCATTATTTAAAATCGTCATTGAAGGGAGATGCAGCTGAGACTATTGCTTCGATCGAAATATCTGATGTTAATTACAATGACGCATGGTCTCGTTTGAGAGAAAGATATGAAAACGAGCGAATAGCTGTACAAAATCACATTAAATCTATTTTCGAATTACCGGTCTTAAGACGTGAAAATGGCAACGTGTTGCGAAATATTTTAGACGGGTTATTAAAACATACTAGAGCGCTGCGGGCACTGGGGCGTCCGACAGACCAGTGGGATGATATTTTAATTCATATCGTAACAAGTAAACTAGACTTCATTACTATTAAAGAATGGGAAAATACATTGCAACCCAGAGAATTACCAACAATACAAGAGTTCATTGAATTTTTAACCAAAAGGTGTCAAACTTTAGAGGCTGTTGCAAGAAGAACTTTCTTAGGAAATCAAAACGTGAACTTAAAGCAAAATTCTAACGTTAAGGTGATAGCATCCCACGCGGCTGTGAGTGACGTTAAGTGCGCGCAGTGCAAGGGTGATCATCAAATCTACCATTGCCAAATATTTAAGGAACTTCCTATCGCAGAAAGATTAAATAAAGTAAAGTCCCTGAAGCTGTGTCTGAACTGTCTTAGAAGTAAGCACATGATCAAAGACTGCACGGCCAGTCATTACAGAATATGCTCAAAAAAACATAGTACGCTGTTGCACGAAGATCGTGGCCCCGCACGAGAAAATAGAAACGAAGCGGGTAATAAGGAAACAAAAACAGAATCAGATTCTAATAAACCAAGTAGTTCAGTATGTGCATCATCGCATTCGAGAAAATGCAAGGGTGAATCGCTATTGTCTACCGCGATAATAAAGGTAAAAAATAACGGGGGAAATTATATTGAAGGAAGGGCACTGTTAGACAGTGGTTCACAATCGAATTTTATAACGCGAGAATTTTTTAAACGGTTAAATTTAAAGTCAACGGACGATAAGGTCAAAATAAACGGAGTTAATGAAGGCGTTTCTAGCGCAACAAAATCGGTAAATATAAAAATAGCGTCACGTTTCGGTACATTTGGAACGGAACTGGAGTGCATAATCTTAAAGCAAATCACACCAATGTTACCGACAAGCGAGTGTGATACGATTAAATTAAGCATACCGGAAAATATTCGATTAGCGGATCCGAGTTTCCATGTGACGGGCCAAATAGATATTTTAATAGGTACGGATATATTTTGGGATTTATTCTGCATAGGCCAAATAAAATTAGGAAAAAATATGCCCACGCTACAAAAATCATTATTCGGTTGGGTAGTGGCAGGGCCTACGCAAATAAATAATATAAGGAAATCGAGACAAATCAATTGCAACCTAAGCACAATAGATCAAATCAACGAAACAATACACAAATTTTGGGAAGTAGAAGCTTATGAATCGAATGACAAAACGTGCCTAGATCAGGAAGAGAAATATTGCGAAAACTTTTTTAAAGAAACATACTCTCGTAAATCGGGGGGAAAATTTGTTGTTAAACTACCGATAAAAAAGAAAATACTAGCCTCACTAAACGATTCTAGGGAAATCGCGTTGAAAAGATTTTTATCTTTAGAAAAAAGATTTGCAAGAGATCAAATTTTAAAAAAAAATATGTGAACTTTATGAAGGAATATTTATCACTAGGTCACATGAGGCGTAAATCGACAACTAAAGAAGGGGCAATACAAGTGTTCTTACCGCATCACGCAGTATTCAAAGAAAGCAGCACCACTACGAAAACAAGGGTAGTTTTTGATGCCTCGAGCAAAGGGGCGAGGGGTAAATCGTTAAACGACGCATTATGCAAGGGTCCGGTCTTACAGCTAGACTTATTTTCACTAATAATAAGATTCAGGAAATTTAAATACGTTTTAAGTGCAGATATATCTAAGATGTATAGACAAATATTTGTACACGAAGATCAAACCGCGTTGCAATCAATTTTGTGGCGGGAGGATCCGACAACGGATATCGAAGAATATGAGCTACTAACAATAACTTACGGTACAAAACCGGCATCCTTCCTAGCAGTAAGGTGTTTGCACCAATTAGCGGAATTAGAGAAAGAAAAATTTCCCAAAGCAGCAGAAGTAGTTTTAAAAGATTTCTACATGGACGATCTGTTAACAGGGGGAAACTCTATCGAAGAAGTTAAAGAATTAAAAAATCAATTAATAGGGTTACTAGCTAAGGGCGGATTCGAGTTACACAAATGGAACACAAACGTAGTTGATACAAAAGAAAAAGATCCGAATAAAAACAAGTCAGTAAACCTTCATAAATTAGAGGAATCAAAATTGTTAGGGATACGGTGGAACCCTTCGAGCGATGCATTCCACTACGAGGTGGAGTCGAGAGACGAAAAGCGTACAACAAAGCGAACTATGTTGTCACAAATCTGCAAATTGTTTGACCCATTGGGCTTAGTAGGGCCTATTATAACACTAGCGAAAATATTGATGCAAAAATTGTGGAGTCTTGGCCTAGATTGGGACGAGTCAGTTCCTATGAGCATATATAAAGAGTGGCATCAGCTAAAATCGCAATTGAATCTATTAAACAGATTGAAAATTCCTAGAGCAATAATGACTGGTAATACAGGCACAAGGATACAGCTACATGGATTTTGCGATGCGAGCGAAAAGGCATACGGAGCCTGCGTATACATAAGAGAGCAAATAGCGTCAGACAAAATAGGGATTGCTTTAGTATGTTCAAAATCTAGGGTAGCACCCATGAAAACTTTATCGTTGCCGCGACTAGAGTTGTGCGGAGCGGTATTGTTGGCAAATTTAATGAAACGCGTGTTGGACAGTTTAAACATAAAAATAAGCCAAAGATATTTCTGGTGCGATTCCAAAATTGTTATAACGTGGATAAGGTCGTCATCCCGAAAATGGCAGACCTTCGTAGCAAACCGAGCGAGCGAAATTCAAAGCATTTCTTCTCCTTCCGAATGGCATCATATAAAATCGAAAGAAAATCCCGCGGATTTAATTTCAAGAGGAGAAACCTCCGAACATTTAATAAATACAAAGTTGTGGTGGCAAGGGCCTACATGGCTACAAGCTAACGAGGAAACGTGGCCGATGGAAGGTGAGGAATTGCTTTTGACAAACGCACCAGAAATGAGAAAACAAGCTGTGATTGCAATAACAACCAAAGAAGAACCAGTATTAGATTACAATAGACACTCCACATTAGTTAAGTTAATAAATATCGTTGCTTATATGTTAAGATTTATAGAGAATACAAAATGCAAAAATGAAAACAAAGAAGCTAAGTTAGGTAAAATAACGTTACAAGAAAAACGCAAGGCAAAATTAAAGTTAATTAAACTTATACAAACCGAGGAATATAATGAAGAATTAAATGCGTTACAGGCTAAAAATAAAGTATCGTTGAAGTCGAAATTAAAAACTCTCCATCCGTTCCTGGACGATGAAGGCGTCATACGGGTCGGAGGAAGGCTTCAGCAAGCGTCACTGCCGGAAAGAACAAAACATCCTATCGTCATCCCAGCAGCACATCGCTTCACCACTCTAGTGATAAATCATTATCATGAGAAACTGCTCCATGCAGGTGCGCAGACCACGCTGTATGCTATTCGAGAAGAATTTTGGCCAATTCAAGCGAGGAATAAAATAAAGAAGATAATTCGACAGTGCGTCAAATGTCGCAAGGCCAACCCAATGGTCGGTTGGCAGTTAATGGGACAGTTACCCTCCGTGAGAGTGAATGTTGGCAGACCATTTTTGAGCAGCGGAGTAGACTACTGCGGGCCGTTCCAGGTGAGAGATAGTCACAGTGCGTACCGAAAAGGGTAACTACAAAAGAGCAATTGCAAGCATTGCACCCTTACTAGATTAACATCAGTATTCAATCATATTAAATTTCCTTGCCTTTTTTGTTTGTTTATTGTTTTGTACTTATATTATTGAAAATATAGGTATATTTGTCAAGGCGGGCGGCGTGTCCGAATAGTCATTTAGTGTTACATTACTTTAAATAGTCGCGCTGTCGCGTTAGGCGACATCGTTAGTTAAGAGCGAGCGGAGAGGCGCTGTATACGCTAGCGAGCGCGGATCGCGAGAGCTCCCGCCAAGAGAGTCACTTGTAAATCAATCGTCACTCAACAAAGTTAACTCGTGTACCTGAGAAAATGTGTCTCACGCTCAATCAACCAACCCAGTTAAATTAAAGAAAACACCAACAGTTCCTTAAAATTCTTTTTCTCCTTGGTATAATCTTCTCTTCCTATTTTTCCTTTCTTCCATTTCTTGTATATCCTCTTTACTTCTCTCTTTTTTCTTGTGCAGCTTCTATCCCACCAATCCTTGTCTCCAAGCTCCACCTTTTTCCTCTTTCTTATTTTTTTCTTTATCATGGTCTTGTGCACTATCCTCTTTATCTTATCCCATTTTTCCTCAATCGTATCGTCCTCCTTTTCTTCCAACTCTTTCGCTTTACACAGTTCCTCTGTTATTTCTGCATATACCTCTCTTGCTTCTTCGTCCCATACTATTATTTCTATTTCTTTTTCTTCTTCCTCTTCTTCTCCTGGGTCCCTTCCTTCCTCTTCTATGACCTCCGAAAAGCCGGCAACGAACGAGATCGAAGTACGAGCTGAAAGTACGAGACGGAGGCGGCAGCCAAGCATCAGGGCGAGTCGTAGCATTCCGTGAGGCATCCTGAGACACACGAGGCACCGAAAAGGCACGTAAATATCGAAAATCGGCAAATCGAAAGGCCGAGAAGAACGAGGCGGACGAGTCCATTACGAGAGAGAGAGGGGGGCAAGCCCATAGCAACAAGTGGGCGAGTCCACTTCATCGAGCGAAAGATTCCATTACGGCGGGCGAGCGAGCCTGTCCGAACAAGTGAGAGAGAGCGATCTTCAACAACGAGCGAATCTTTTCGTGCAAGGCAGGCACGAACGACTACACCCAAACGAGCGAGTCCGTTCGTACCCCGCGGAAGGCGACGGCGACTGCACCAACGAACGAGTACGTTCGCACCAGCGAACGAGAACGACTGCATCCAGCGAGCGAGTACGAGCGTGTCGAGCGACAAGGACGGCTGTACTTACATCGAGACGAGTCGAACGATCGATACCGCGTGGCGGCGAACGAGCGAGATCCATTCCAAGCAATCACCGGAAACGAGACAAGCAAGCTAAGTCACATAAGCATTATAATTTATCGTTGCATAATTTCTTATGTTTATCGTTAAAGAATTTCATATATTTATCGTTACATAATACCGCATATTTATCGTCACATAATTTTGCATAAAATTTTATTTTGTCTGTACGTCACGAAAGAAATAGATAAAAATGAGTAATCTAACGCAATTAAAACAAAGGAAAAGAATAACGAAGGCGGGCATTACTCGAATCGAAACTTTTATGAGAGAAATGAATATTAATACTGTAGATATCGAAGCATTAAATATTAGATTAAATAAACTAGATGAACACCATCGAACATTAACTGACACATTAATAGAAATAGCAGCAATTGATGAGGAAATTTCAGATGAACAAGTTGATGCCGAAATGTCTGTTTGTGAAGACAAATATATAGAATTAAAGGTATTAGGCGATCGAGTGATGAAAGATCGAGTAAGGCCGGCCGGCGTTAGTAATCACATTGAACAAGCAACGGTATCAGTGAATCCTCCTTCAAATAGAGTAAATGACAATTTCGTAAGACTGCCAAAAATCGACTTACCGACTTTCTCGGGCTCATATGAAGATTGGCATCCATATTTTGATACATTCAATTCTTTAATACACTCTAACGCTTCGTTGAGAAATATACAAAAGTTTCATTATTTAAAATCGTCATTGAAGGGAGATGCAGCTGAGACTATTGCTTCGATCGAAATATCTGATGTTAATTACAATGACGCATGGTCTCGTTTGAGAGAAAGATATGAAAACGAGCGAATAGCTGTACAAAATCACATTAAATCTATTTTCGAATTACCGGTCTTAAGACGTAAAAATGGCAACGTGTTGCGACATATTTTAGACGGGTTATTAAAACATACTAGAGCGCTGCGGGCACTGGGGCGTCCGACAGACCAGTGGGATGATATTTTAATTCATATCGTAACAAGTAAACTAGACTTCATTACTATTAAAGAATGGGAAAATACATTGCAACCCAGAGAATTACCAACAATACAAGAGTTCATTGAATTTTTAACCAAAAGGTGTCAAACTTTAGAGGCTGTTGCAAGAAGAACTTTCTTAGGAAATCAAAACGTGAACTTAAAGCAAAATTCTAACGTTAAGGTGATAGCATCCCACGCGGCTGTGAGTGACGTTAAGTGCGCGCAGTGCAAGGGTGATCATCAAATCTACCATTGCCAAATATTTAAGGAACTTCCTATCGCAGAAAGATTAAATAAAGTAAAGTCCCTGAAGCTGTGTCTGAACTGTCTTAGAAGTAAGCACATGATCAAAGACTGCACGGCCAGTCATTACAGAATATGCTCAAAAAAACATAGTACGCTGTTGCACGAAGATCGTGGCCCCGCACGAGAAAATAGAAACGAAGCGGGTAATAAGGAAACAAAAACAGAATCAGATTCTAATAAACCAAGTAGTTCAGTATGTGCATCATCGCATTCGAGAAAATGCAAGGGTGAATCGCTATTGTCTACCGCGATAATAAAGGTAAAAAATAACGGGGGAAATTATATTGAAGGAAGGGCACTGTTAGACAGTGGTTCACAATCGAATTTTATAACGCGAGAATTTTTTAAACGGTTAAATTTAAAGTCAACGGACGATAAGGTCAAAATAAACGGAGTTAATGAAGGCGTTTCTAGCGCAACAAAATCGGTAAATATAAAAATAGCGTCACGTTTCGGTACATTTGGAACGGAACTGGAGTGCATAATCTTAAAGCAAATCACACCAATGTTACCGACAAGCGAGTGTGATACGATTAAATTAAGCATACCGGAAAATATTCGATTAGCGGATCCGAGTTTCCATGTGACGGGCCAAATAGATATTTTAATAGGTACGGATATATTTTGGGATTTATTCTGCATAGGCCAAATAAAATTAGGAAAAAATATGCCCACGCTACAAAAATCATTATTCGGTTGGGTAGTGGCAGGGCCTACGCAAATAAATAATATAAGGAAATCGAGACAAATCAATTGCAACCTAAGCACAATAGATCAAATCAACGAAACAATACACAAATTTTGGGAAGTAGAAGCTTATGAATCGAATGACAAAACGTGCCTAGATCAGGAAGAGAAATATTGCGAAAACTTTTTTAAAGAAACATACTCTCGTAAATCGGGGGGAAAATTTGTTGTTAAACTACCGATAAAAAAGAAAATACTAGCCTCACTAAACGATTCTAGGGAAATCGCGTTGAAAAGATTTTTATCTTTAGAAAAAAGATTTGCAAGAGATCAAATTTTAAAAAAAAATATGTGAACTTTATGAAGGAATATTTATCACTAGGTCACATGAGGCGTAAATCGACAACTAAAGAAGGGGCAATACAAGTGTTCTTACCGCATCACGCAGTATTCAAAGAAAGCAGCACCACTACGAAAACAAGGGTAGTTTTTGATGCCTCGAGCAAAGGGGCGAGGGGTAAATCGTTAAACGACGCATTATGCAAGGGTCCGGTCTTACAGCTAGACTTATTTTCACTAATAATAAGATTCAGGAAATTTAAATACGTTTTAAGTGCAGATATATCTAAGATGTATAGACAAATATTTGTACACGAAGATCAAACCGCGTTGCAATCAATTTTGTGGCGGGAGGATCCGACAACGGATATCGAAGAATATGAGCTACTAACAATAACTTACGGTACAAAACCGGCATCCTTCCTAGCAGTAAGGTGTTTGCACCAATTAGCGGAATTAGAGAAAGAAAAATTTCCCAAAGCAGCAGAAGTAGTTTTAAAAGATTTCTACATGGACGATCTGTTAACAGGGGGAAACTCTATCGAAGAAGTTAAAGAATTAAAAAATCAATTAATAGGGTTACTAGCTAAGGGCGGATTCGAGTTACACAAATGGAACACAAACGTAGTTGATACAAAAGAAAAAGATCCGAATAAAAACAAGTCAGTAAACCTTCATAAATTAGAGGAATCAAAATTGTTAGGGATACGGTGGAACCCTTCGAGCGATGCATTCCACTACGAGGTGGAGTCGAGAGACGAAAAGCGTACAACAAAGCGAACTATGTTGTCACAAATCTGCAAATTGTTTGACCCATTGGGCTTAGTAGGGCCTATTATAACACTAGCGAAAATATTGATGCAAAAATTGTGGAGTCTTGGCCTAGATTGGGACGAGTCAGTTCCTATGAGCATATATAAAGAGTGGCATCAGCTAAAATCGCAATTGAATCTATTAAACAGATTGAAAATTCCTAGAGCAATAATGACTGGTAATACAGGCACAAGGATACAGCTACATGGATTTTGCGATGCGAGCGAAAAGGCATACGGAGCCTGCGTATACATAAGAGAGCAAATAGCGTCAGACAAAATAGGGATTGCTTTAGTATGTTCAAAATCTAGGGTAGCACCCATGAAAACTTTATCGTTGCCGCGACTAGAGTTGTGCGGAGCGGTATTGTTGGCAAATTTAATGAAACGCGTGTTGGACAGTTTAAACATAAAAATAAGCCAAAGATATTTCTGGTGCGATTCCAAAATTGTTATAACGTGGATAAGGTCGTCATCCCGAAAATGGCAGACCTTCGTAGCAAACCGAGCGAGCGAAATTCAAAGCATTTCTTCTCCTTCCGAATGGCATCATATAAAATCGAAAGAAAATCCCGCGGATTTAATTTCAAGAGGAGAAACCTCCGAACATTTAATAAATACAAAGTTGTGGTGGCAAGGGCCTACATGGCTACAAGCTAACGAGGAAACGTGGCCGATGGAAGGTGAGGAATTGCTTTTGACAAACGCACCAGAAATGAGAAAACAAGCTGTGATTGCAATAACAACCAAAGAAGAACCAGTATTAGATTACAATAGACACTCCACATTAGTTAAGTTAATAAATATCGTTGCTTATATGTTAAGATTTATAGAGAATACAAAATGCAAAAATGAAAACAAAGAAGCTAAGTTAGGTAAAATAACGTTACAAGAAAAACGCAAGGCAAAATTAAAGTTAATTAAACTTATACAAACCGAGGAATATAATGAAGAATTAAATGCGTTACAGGCTAAAAATAAAGTATCGTTGAAGTCGAAATTAAAAACTCTCCATCCGTTCCTGGACGATGAAGGCGTCATACGGGTCGGAGGAAGGCTTCAGCAAGCGTCACTGCCGGAAAGAACAAAACATCCTATCGTCATCCCAGCAGCACATCGCTTCACCACTCTAGTGATAAATCATTATCATGAGAAACTGCTCCATGCAGGTGCGCAGACCACGCTGTATGCTATTCGAGAAGAATTTTGGCCAATTCAAGCGAGGAATAAAATAAAGAAGATAATTCGACAGTGCGTCAAATGTCGCAAGGCCAACCCAATGGTCGGTTGGCAGTTAATGGGACAGTTACCCTCCGTGAGAGTGAATGTTGGCAGACCATTTTTGAGCAGCGGAGTAGACTACTGCGGGCCGTTCCAGGTGAGAGATAGTCACAGTGCGTACCGAAAAGGGTAACTACAAAAGAGCAATTGCAAGCATTGCACCCTTACTAGATTAACATCAGTATTCAATCATATTAAATTTCCTTGCCTTTTTTGTTTGTTTATTGTTTTGTACTTATATTATTGAAAATATAGGTATATTTGTCAAGGCGGGCGGCGTGTCCGAATAGTCATTTAGTGTTACATTACTTTAAATAGTCGCGCTGTCGCGTTAGGCGACATCGTTAGTTAAGAGCGAGCGGAAAGGCGCTGTATACGCTAGCGAGCGCGGATCGCGAGAGCTCCCGCCAAGAGAGTCACTTGTAAATCAATCGTCACTCAACAAAGTTAACTCGTGTACCTGAGAAAATGTGTCTCACGCTCAATCAACCAACCCAGTTAAATTAAAGAAAACACCAACAGTTCCTTAAAATTCTTTTTCTCCTTGGTATAATCTTCTCTTCCTATTTTTTCTTTCTTCCATTTCTTGTATATCCTCTTTACTTCTCTCTTTTTTCTTGTGCAGCTTCTATCCCACCAATCCTTGTCTCCAAGCTCCACCTTTTTCCTCTTTCTTATTTTTTTCTTTATCATGGTCTTGTGCACTATCCTCTTTATCTTATCCCATTTTTCCTCAATCGTATCGTCCTCCTTTTCTTCCAACTCTTTCGCTTTACACAGTTCCTCTGTTATTTCTGCATATACCTCTCTTGCTTCTTCGTCCCATACTATTATTTCTATTTCTTTTTCTTCTTCCTCTTCTTCTCCTGGGTCCCTTCCTTCCTCTTCTATGACCTCCGAAAAGCCGGCAACGAACGAGATCGAAGTACGAGCTGAAAGTACGAGACGGAGGCGGCAGCCAAGCATCAGGGCGAGTCGTAGCATTCCGTGAGGCATCCTGAGACACACGAGGCACCGAAAAGGCACGTAAATATCGAAAATCGGCAAATCGAAAGGCCGAGAAGAACGAGGCGGACGAGTCCATTACGAGAGAGAGAGGGGGGCAAGCCCATAGCAACAAGTGGGCGAGTCCACTTCATCGAGCGAAAGATTCCATTACGGCGGGCGAGCGAGCCTGTCCGAACAAGTGAGAGAGAGCGATCTTCAACAACGAGCGAATCTTTTCGTGCAAGGCAGGCACGAACGACTACACCCAAACGAGCGAGTCCGTTCGTACCCCGCGGAAGGCGACGGCGACTGCACCAACGAACGAGTACGTTCGCACCAGCGAACGAGAACGACTGCATCCAGCGAGCGAGTACGAGCGTGTCGAGCGACAAGGACGGCTGTACTTACATCGAGACGAGTCGAACGATCGATACCGCGTGGCGGCGAACGAGCGAGATCCATTCCAAGCAATCACCGGAAACGAGACAAGCAAGCTAAGTCACATAAGCATTATAATTTATCGTTGCATAATTTCTTATGTTTATCGTTAAAGAATTTCATATATTTATCGTTACATAATACCGCATATTTATCGTCACATAATTTTGCATAAAATTTTATTTTGTCTGTACGTCACGAAAGAAATAGATAAAAATGAGTAATCTAACGCAATTAAAACAAAGGAAAAGAATAACGAAGGCGGGCATTACTCGAATCGAAACTTTTATGAGAGAAATGAATATTAATACTGTAGATATCGAAGCATTAAATATTAGATTAAATAAACTAGATGAACACCATCGAACATTAACTGACACATTAATAGAAATAGCAGCAATTGATGAGGAAATTTCAGATGAACAAGTTGATGCCGAAATGTCTGTTTGTGAAGACAAATATATAGAATTAAAGGTATTAGGCGATCGAGTGATGAAAGATCGAGTAAGGCCGGCCGGCGTTAGTAATCACATTGAACAAGCAACGGTATCAGTGAATCCTCCTTCAAATAGAGTAAATGACAATTTCGTAAGACTGCCAAAAATCGACTTACCGACTTTCTCGGGCTCATATGAAGATTGGCATCCATATTTTGATACATTCAATTCTTTAATACACTCTAACGCTTCGTTGAGAAATATACAAAAGTTTCATTATTTAAAATCGTCATTGAAGGGAGATGCAGCTGAGACTATTGCTTCGATCGAAATATCTGATGTTAATTACAATGACGCATGGTCTCGTTTGAGAGAAAGATATGAAAACGAGCGAATAGCTGTACAAAATCACATTAAATCTATTTTCGAATTACCGGTCTTAAGACGTGAAAATGGCAACGTGTTGCGAAATATTTTAGACGGGTTATTAAAACATACTAGAGCGCTGCGGGCACTGGGGCGTCCGACAGACCAGTGGGATGATATTTTAATTCATATCGTAACAAGTAAACTAGACTTCATTACTATTAAAGAATGGGAAAATACATTGCAACCCAGAGAATTACCAACAATACAAGAGTTCATTGAATTTTTAACCAAAAGGTGTCAAACTTTAGAGGCTGTTGCAAGAAGAACTTTCTTAGGAAATCAAAACGTGAACTTAAAGCAAAATTCTAACGTTAAGGTGATAGCATCCCACGCGGCTGTGAGTGACGTTAAGTGCGCGCAGTGCAAGGGTGATCATCAAATCTACCATTGCCAAATATTTAAGGAACTTCCTATCGCAGAAAGATTAAATAAAGTAAAGTCCCTGAAGCTGTGTCTGAACTGTCTTAGAAGTAAGCACATGATCAAAGACTGCACGGCCAGTCATTACAGAATATGCTCAAAAAAACATAGTACGCTGTTGCACGAAGATCGTGGCCCCGCACGAGAAAATAGAAACGAAGCGGGTAATAAGGAAACAAAAACAGAATCAGATTCTAATAAACCAAGTAGTTCAGTATGTGCATCATCGCATTCGAGAAAATGCAAGGGTGAATCGCTATTGTCTACCGCGATAATAAAGGTAAAAAATAACGGGGGAAATTATATTGAAGGAAGGGCACTGTTAGACAGTGGTTCACAATCGAATTTTATAACGCGAGAATTTTTTAAACGGTTAAATTTAAAGTCAACGGACGATAAGGTCAAAATAAACGGAGTTAATGAAGGCGTTTCTAGCGCAACAAAATCGGTAAATATAAAAATAGCGTCACGTTTCGGTACATTTGGAACGGAACTGGAGTGCATAATCTTAAAGCAAATCACACCAATGTTACCGACAAGCGAGTGTGATACGATTAAATTAAGCATACCGGAAAATATTCGATTAGCGGATCCGAGTTTCCATGTGACGGGCCAAATAGATATTTTAATAGGTACGGATATATTTTGGGATTTATTCTGCATAGGCCAAATAAAATTAGGAAAAAATATGCCCACGCTACAAAAATCATTATTCGGTTGGGTAGTGGCAGGGCCTACGCAAATAAATAATATAAGGAAATCGAGACAAATCAATTGCAACCTAAGCACAATAGATCAAATCAACGAAACAATACACAAATTTTGGGAAGTAGAAGCTTATGAATCGAATGACAAAACGTGCCTAGATCAGGAAGAGAAATATTGCGAAAACTTTTTTAAAGAAACATACTCTCGTAAATCGGGGGGAAAATTTGTTGTTAAACTACCGATAAAAAAGAAAATACTAGCCTCACTAAACGATTCTAGGGAAATCGCGTTGAAAAGATTTTTATCTTTAGAAAAAAGATTTGCAAGAGATCAAATTTTAAAAAAAAATATGTGAACTTTATGAAGGAATATTTATCACTAGGTCACATGAGGCGTAAATCGACAACTAAAGAAGGGGCAATACAAGTGTTCTTACCGCATCACGCAGTATTCAAAGAAAGCAGCACCACTACGAAAACAAGGGTAGTTTTTGATGCCTCGAGCAAAGGGGCGAGGGGTAAATCGTTAAACGACGCATTATGCAAGGGTCCGGTCTTACAGCTAGACTTATTTTCACTAATAATAAGATTCAGGAAATTTAAATACGTTTTAAGTGCAGATATATCTAAGATGTATAGACAAATATTTGTACACGAAGATCAAACCGCGTTGCAATCAATTTTGTGGCGGGAGGATCCGACAACGGATATCGAAGAATATGAGCTACTAACAATAACTTACGGTACAAAACCGGCATCCTTCCTAGCAGTAAGGTGTTTGCACCAATTAGCGGAATTAGAGAAAGAAAAATTTCCCAAAGCAGCAGAAGTAGTTTTAAAAGATTTCTACATGGACGATCTGTTAACAGGGGGAAACTCTATCGAAGAAGTTAAAGAATTAAAAAATCAATTAATAGGGTTACTAGCTAAGGGCGGATTCGAGTTACACAAATGGAACACAAACGTAGTTGATACAAAAGAAAAAGATCCGAATAAAAACAAGTCAGTAAACCTTCATAAATTAGAGGAATCAAAATTGTTAGGGATACGGTGGAACCCTTCGAGCGATGCATTCCACTACGAGGTGGAGTCGAGAGACGAAAAGCGTACAACAAAGCGAACTATGTTGTCACAAATCTGCAAATTGTTTGACCCATTGGGCTTAGTAGGGCCTATTATAACACTAGCGAAAATATTGATGCAAAAATTGTGGAGTCTTGGCCTAGATTGGGACGAGTCAGTTCCTATGAGCATATATAAAGAGTGGCATCAGCTAAAATCGCAATTGAATCTATTAAACAGATTGAAAATTCCTAGAGCAATAATGACTGGTAATACAGGCACAAGGATACAGCTACATGGATTTTGCGATGCGAGCGAAAAGGCATACGGAGCCTGCGTATACATAAGAGAGCAAATAGCGTCAGACAAAATAGGGATTGCTTTAGTATGTTCAAAATCTAGGGTAGCACCCATGAAAACTTTATCGTTGCCGCGACTAGAGTTGTGCGGAGCGGTATTGTTGGCAAATTTAATGAAACGCGTGTTGGACAGTTTAAACATAAAAATAAGCCAAAGATATTTCTGGTGCGATTCCAAAATTGTTATAACGTGGATAAGGTCGTCATCCCGAAAATGGCAGACCTTCGTAGCAAACCGAGCGAGCGAAATTCAAAGCATTTCTTCTCCTTCCGAATGGCATCATATAAAATCGAAAGAAAATCCCGCGGATTTAATTTCAAGAGGAGAAACCTCCGAACATTTAATAAATACAAAGTTGTGGTGGCAAGGGCCTACATGGCTACAAGCTAACGAGGAAACGTGGCCGATGGAAGGTGAGGAATTGCTTTTGACAAACGCACCAGAAATGAGAAAACAAGCTGTGATTGCAATAACAACCAAAGAAGAACCAGTATTAGATTACAATAGACACTCCACATTAGTTAAGTTAATAAATATCGTTGCTTATATGTTAAGATTTATAGAGAATACAAAATGCAAAAATGAAAACAAAGAAGCTAAGTTAGGTAAAATAACGTTACAAGAAAAACGCAAGGCAAAATTAAAGTTAATTAAACTTATACAAACCGAGGAATATAATGAAGAATTAAATGCGTTACAGGCTAAAAATAAAGTATCGTTGAAGTCGAAATTAAAAACTCTCCATCCGTTCCTGGACGATGAAGGCGTCATACGGGTCGGAGGAAGGCTTCAGCAAGCGTCACTGCCGGAAAGAACAAAACATCCTATCGTCATCCCAGCAGCACATCGCTTCACCACTCTAGTGATAAATCATTATCATGAGAAACTGCTCCATGCAGGTGCGCAGACCACGCTGTATGCTATTCGAGAAGAATTTTGGCCAATTCAAGCGAGGAATAAAATAAAGAAGATAATTCGACAGTGCGTCAAATGTCGCAAGGCCAACCCAATGGTCGGTTGGCAGTTAATGGGACAGTTACCCTCCGTGAGAGTGAATGTTGGCAGACCATTTTTGAGCAGCGGAGTAGACTACTGCGGGCCGTTCCAGGTGAGAGATAGTCACAGTGCGTACCGAAAAGGGTAACTACAAAAGAGCAATTGCAAGCATTGCACCCTTACTAGATTAACATCAGTATTCAATCATATTAAATTTCCTTGCCTTTTTTGTTTGTTTATTGTTTTGTACTTATATTATTGAAAATATAGGTATATTTGTCAAGGCGGGCGGCGTGTCCGAATAGTCATTTAGTGTTACATTACTTTAAATAGTCGCGCTGTCGCGTTAGGCGACATCGTTAGTTAAGAGCGAGCGGAAAGGCGCTGTATACGCTAGCGAGCGCGGATCGCGAGAGCTCCCGCCAAGAGAGTCACTTGTAAATCAATCGTCACTCAACAAAGTTAACTCGTGTACCTGAGAAAATGTGTCTCACGCTCAATCAACCAACCCAGTTAAATTAAAGAAAACACCAACAGTTCCTTAAAATTCTTTTTCTCCTTGGTATAATCTTCTCTTCCTATTTTTTCTTTCTTCCATTTCTTGTATATCCTCTTTACTTCTCTCTTTTTTCTTGTGCAGCTTCTATCCCACCAATCCTTGTCTCCAAGCTCCACCTTTTTCCTCTTTCTTATTTTTTTCTTTATCATGGTCTTGTGCACTATCCTCTTTATCTTATCCCATTTTTCCTCAATCGTATCGTCCTCCTTTTCTTCCAACTCTTTCGCTTTACACAGTTCCTCTGTTATTTCTGCATATACCTCTCTTGCTTCTTCGTCCCATACTATTATTTCTATTTCTTTTTCTTCTTCCTCTTCTTCTCCTGGGTCCCTTCCTTCCTCTTCTATGACCTCCGAAAAGCCGGCAACGAACGAGATCGAAGTACGAGCTGAAAGTACGAGACGGAGGCGGCAGCCAAGCATCAGGGCGAGTCGTAGCATTCCGTGAGGCATCCTGAGACACACGAGGCACCGAAAAGGCACGTAAATATCGAAAATCGGCAAATCGAAAGGCCGAGAAGAACGAGGCGGACGAGTCCATTACGAGAGAGAGAGGGGGGCAAGCCCATAGCAACAAGTGGGCGAGTCCACTTCATCGAGCGAAAGATTCCATTACGGCGGGCGAGCGAGCCTGTCCGAACAAGTGAGAGAGAGCGATCTTCAACAACGAGCGAATCTTTTCGTGCAAGGCAGGCACGAACGACTACACCCAAACGAGCGAGTCCGTTCGTACCCCGCGGAAGGCGACGGCGACTGCACCAACGAACGAGTACGTTCGCACCAGCGAACGAGAACGACTGCATCCAGCGAGCGAGTACGAGCGTGTCGAGCGACAAGGACGGCTGTACTTACATCGAGACGAGTCGAACGATCGATACCGCGTGGCGGCGAACGAGCGAGATCCATTCCAAGCAATCACCGGAAACGAGACAAGCAAGCTAAGTCACATAAGCATTATAATTTATCGTTGCATAATTTCTTATGTTTATCGTTAAAGAATTTCATATATTTATCGTTACATAATACCGCATATTTATCGTCACATAATTTTGCATAAAATTTTATTTTGTCTGTACGTCACGAAAGAAATAGATAAAAATGAGTAATCTAACGCAATTAAAACAAAGGAAAAGAATAACGAAGGCGGGCATTACTCGAATCGAAACTTTTATGAGAGAAATGAATATTAATACTGTAGATATCGAAGCATTAAATATTAGATTAAATAAACTAGATGAACACCATCGAACATTAACTGACACATTAATAGAAATAGCAGCAATTGATGAGGAAATTTCAGATGAACAAGTTGATGCCGAAATGTCTGTTTGTGAAGACAAATATATAGAATTAAAGGTATTAGGCGATCGAGTGATGAAAGATCGAGTAAGGCCGGCCGGCGTTAGTAATCACATTGAACAAGCAACGGTATCAGTGAATCCTCCTTCAAATAGAGTAAATGACAATTTCGTAAGACTGCCAAAAATCGACTTACCGACTTTCTCGGGCTCATATGAAGATTGGCATCCATATTTTGATACATTCAATTCTTTAATACACTCTAACGCTTCGTTGAGAAATATACAAAAGTTTCATTATTTAAAATCGTCATTGAAGGGAGATGCAGCTGAGACTATTGCTTCGATCGAAATATCTGATGTTAATTACAATGACGCATGGTCTCGTTTGAGAGAAAGATATGAAAACGAGCGAATAGCTGTACAAAATCACATTAAATCTATTTTCGAATTACCGGTCTTAAGACGTGAAAATGGCAACGTGTTGCGAAATATTTTAGACGGGTTATTAAAACATACTAGAGCGCTGCGGGCACTGGGGCGTCCGACAGACCAGTGGGATGATATTTTAATTCATATCGTAACAAGTAAACTAGACTTCATTACTATTAAAGAATGGGAAAATACATTGCAACCCAGAGAATTACCAACAATACAAGAGTTCATTGAATTTTTAACCAAAAGGTGTCAAACTTTAGAGGCTGTTGCAAGAAGAACTTTCTTAGGAAATCAAAACGTGAACTTAAAGCAAAATTCTAACGTTAAGGTGATAGCATCCCACGCGGCTGTGAGTGACGTTAAGTGCGCGCAGTGCAAGGGTGATCATCAAATCTACCATTGCCAAATATTTAAGGAACTTCCTATCGCAGAAAGATTAAATAAAGTAAAGTCCCTGAAGCTGTGTCTGAACTGTCTTAGAAGTAAGCACATGATCAAAGACTGCACGGCCAGTCATTACAGAATATGCTCAAAAAAACATAGTACGCTGTTGCACGAAGATCGTGGCCCCGCACGAGAAAATAGAAACGAAGCGGGTAATAAGGAAACAAAAACAGAATCAGATTCTAATAAACCAAGTAGTTCAGTATGTGCATCATCGCATTCGAGAAAATGCAAGGGTGAATCGCTATTGTCTACCGCGATAATAAAGGTAAAAAATAACGGGGGAAATTATATTGAAGGAAGGGCACTGTTAGACAGTGGTTCACAATCGAATTTTATAACGCGAGAATTTTTTAAACGGTTAAATTTAAAGTCAACGGACGATAAGGTCAAAATAAACGGAGTTAATGAAGGCGTTTCTAGCGCAACAAAATCGGTAAATATAAAAATAGCGTCACGTTTCGGTACATTTGGAACGGAACTGGAGTGCATAATCTTAAAGCAAATCACACCAATGTTACCGACAAGCGAGTGTGATACGATTAAATTAAGCATACCGGAAAATATTCGATTAGCGGATCCGAGTTTCCATGTGACGGGCCAAATAGATATTTTAATAGGTACGGATATATTTTGGGATTTATTCTGCATAGGCCAAATAAAATTAGGAAAAAATATGCCCACGCTACAAAAATCATTATTCGGTTGGGTAGTGGCAGGGCCTACGCAAATAAATAATATAAGGAAATCGAGACAAATCAATTGCAACCTAAGCACAATAGATCAAATCAACGAAACAATACACAAATTTTGGGAAGTAGAAGCTTATGAATCGAATGACAAAACGTGCCTAGATCAGGAAGAGAAATATTGCGAAAACTTTTTTAAAGAAACATACTCTCGTAAATCGGGGGGAAAATTTGTTGTTAAACTACCGATAAAAAAGAAAATACTAGCCTCACTAAACGATTCTAGGGAAATCGCGTTGAAAAGATTTTTATCTTTAGAAAAAAGATTTGCAAGAGATCAAATTTTAAAAAAAAATATGTGAACTTTATGAAGGAATATTTATCACTAGGTCACATGAGGCGTAAATCGACAACTAAAGAAGGGGCAATACAAGTGTTCTTACCGCATCACGCAGTATTCAAAGAAAGCAGCACCACTACGAAAACAAGGGTAGTTTTTGATGCCTCGAGCAAAGGGGCGAGGGGTAAATCGTTAAACGACGCATTATGCAAGGGTCCGGTCTTACAGCTAGACTTATTTTCACTAATAATAAGATTCAGGAAATTTAAATACGTTTTAAGTGCAGATATATCTAAGATGTATAGACAAATATTTGTACACGAAGATCAAACCGCGTTGCAATCAATTTTGTGGCGGGAGGATCCGACAACGGATATCGAAGAATATGAGCTACTAACAATAACTTACGGTACAAAACCGGCATCCTTCCTAGCAGTAAGGTGTTTGCACCAATTAGCGGAATTAGAGAAAGAAAAATTTCCCAAAGCAGCAGAAGTAGTTTTAAAAGATTTCTACATGGACGATCTGTTAACAGGGGGAAACTCTATCGAAGAAGTTAAAGAATTAAAAAATCAATTAATAGGGTTACTAGCTAAGGGCGGATTCGAGTTACACAAATGGAACACAAACGTAGTTGATACAAAAGAAAAAGATCCGAATAAAAACAAGTCAGTAAACCTTCATAAATTAGAGGAATCAAAATTGTTAGGGATACGGTGGAACCCTTCGAGCGATGCATTCCACTACGAGGTGGAGTCGAGAGACGAAAAGCGTACAACAAAGCGAACTATGTTGTCACAAATCTGCAAATTGTTTGACCCATTGGGCTTAGTAGGGCCTATTATAACACTAGCGAAAATATTGATGCAAAAATTGTGGAGTCTTGGCCTAGATTGGGACGAGTCAGTTCCTATGAGCATATATAAAGAGTGGCATCAGCTAAAATCGCAATTGAATCTATTAAACAGATTGAAAATTCCTAGAGCAATAATGACTGGTAATACAGGCACAAGGATACAGCTACATGGATTTTGCGATGCGAGCGAAAAGGCATACGGAGCCTGCGTATACATAAGAGAGCAAATAGCGTCAGACAAAATAGGGATTGCTTTAGTATGTTCAAAATCTAGGGTAGCACCCATGAAAACTTTATCGTTGCCGCGACTAGAGTTGTGCGGAGCGGTATTGTTGGCAAATTTAATGAAACGCGTGTTGGACAGTTTAAACATAAAAATAAGCCAAAGATATTTCTGGTGCGATTCCAAAATTGTTATAACGTGGATAAGGTCGTCATCCCGAAAATGGCAGACCTTCGTAGCAAACCGAGCGAGCGAAATTCAAAGCATTTCTTCTCCTTCCGAATGGCATCATATAAAATCGAAAGAAAATCCCGCGGATTTAATTTCAAGAGGAGAAACCTCCGAACATTTAATAAATACAAAGTTGTGGTGGCAAGGGCCTACATGGCTACAAGCTAACGAGGAAACGTGGCCGATGGAAGGTGAGGAATTGCTTTTGACAAACGCACCAGAAATGAGAAAACAAGCTGTGATTGCAATAACAACCAAAGAAGAACCAGTATTAGATTACAATAGACACTCCACATTAGTTAAGTTAATAAATATCGTTGCTTATATGTTAAGATTTATAGAGAATACAAAATGCAAAAATGAAAACAAAGAAGCTAAGTTAGGTAAAATAACGTTACAAGAAAAACGCAAGGCAAAATTAAAGTTAATTAAACTTATACAAACCGAGGAATATAATGAAGAATTAAATGCGTTACAGGCTAAAAATAAAGTATCGTTGAAGTCGAAATTAAAAACTCTCCATCCGTTCCTGGACGATGAAGGCGTCATACGGGTCGGAGGAAGGCTTCAGCAAGCGTCACTGCCGGAAAGAACAAAACATCCTATCGTCATCCCAGCAGCACATCGCTTCACCACTCTAGTGATAAATCATTATCATGAGAAACTGCTCCATGCAGGTGCGCAGACCACGCTGTATGCTATTCGAGAAGAATTTTGGCCAATTCAAGCGAGGAATAAAATAAAGAAGATAATTCGACAGTGCGTCAAATGTCGCAAGGCCAACCCAATGGTCGGTTGGCAGTTAATGGGACAGTTACCCTCCGTGAGAGTGAATGTTGGCAGACCATTTTTGAGCAGCGGAGTAGACTACTGCGGGCCGTTCCAGGTGAGAGATAGTCACAGTGCGTACCGAAAAGGGTAACTACAAAAGAGCAATTGCAAGCATTGCACCCTTACTAGATTAACATCAGTATTCAATCATATTAAATTTCCTTGCCTTTTTTGTTTGTTTATTGTTTTGTACTTATATTATTGAAAATATAGGTATATTTGTCAAGGCGGGCGGCGTGTCCGAATAGTCATTTAGTGTTACATTACTTTAAATAGTCGCGCTGTCGCGTTAGGCGACATCGTTAGTTAAGAGCGAGCGGAAAGGCGCTGTATACGCTAGCGAGCGCGGATCGCGAGAGCTCCCGCCAAGAGAGTCACTTGTAAATCAATCGTCACTCAACAAAGTTAACTCGTGTACCTGAGAAAATGTGTCTCACGCTCAATCAACCAACCCAGTTAAATTAAAGAAAACACCAACAGTTCCTTAAAATTCTTTTTCTCCTTGGTATAATCTTCTCTTCCTATTTTTTCTTTCTTCCATTTCTTGTATATCCTCTTTACTTCTCTCTTTTTTCTTGTGCAGCTTCTATCCCACCAATCCTTGTCTCCAAGCTCCACCTTTTTCCTCTTTCTTATTTTTTTCTTTATCATGGTCTTGTGCACTATCCTCTTTATCTTATCCCATTTTTCCTCAATCGTATCGTCCTCCTTTTCTTCCAACTCTTTCGCTTTACACAGTTCCTCTGTTATTTCTGCATATACCTCTCTTGCTTCTTCGTCCCATACTATTATTTCTATTTCTTTTTCTTCTTCCTCTTCTTCTCCTGGGTCCCTTCCTTCCTCTTCTATGACCTCCGAAAAGCCGGCAACGAACGAGATCGAAGTACGAGCTGAAAGTACGAGACGGAGGCGGCAGCCAAGCATCAGGGCGAGTCGTAGCATTCCGTGAGGCATCCTGAGACACACGAGGCACCGAAAAGGCACGTAAATATCGAAAATCGGCAAATCGAAAGGCCGAGAAGAACGAGGCGGACGAGTCCATTACGAGAGAGAGAGGGGGGCAAGCCCATAGCAACAAGTGGGCGAGTCCACTTCATCGAGCGAAAGATTCCATTACGGCGGGCGAGCGAGCCTGTCCGAACAAGTGAGAGAGAGCGATCTTCAACAACGAGCGAATCTTTTCGTGCAAGGCAGGCACGAACGACTACACCCAAACGAGCGAGTCCGTTCGTACCCCGCGGAAGGCGACGGCGACTGCACCAACGAACGAGTACGTTCGCACCAGCGAACGAGAACGACTGCATCCAGCGAGCGAGTACGAGCGTGTCGAGCGACAAGGACGGCTGTACTTACATCGAGACGAGTCGAACGATCGATACCGCGTGGCGGCGAACGAGCGAGATCCATTCCAAGCAATCACCGGAAACGAGACAAGCAAGCTAAGTCACATAAGCATTATAATTTATCGTTGCATAATTTCTTATGTTTATCGTTAAAGAATTTCATATATTTATCGTTACATAATACCGCATATTTATCGTCACATAATTTTGCATAAAATTTTATTTTGTCTGTACGTCACGAAAGAAATAGATAAAAATGAGTAATCTAACGCAATTAAAACAAAGGAAAAGAATAACGAAGGCGGGCATTACTCGAATCGAAACTTTTATGAGAGAAATGAATATTAATACTGTAGATATCGAAGCATTAAATATTAGATTAAATAAACTAGATGAACACCATCGAACATTAACTGACACATTAATAGAAATAGCAGCAATTGATGAGGAAATTTCAGATGAACAAGTTGATGCCGAAATGTCTGTTTGTGAAGACAAATATATAGAATTAAAGGTATTAGGCGATCGAGTGATGAAAGATCGAGTAAGGCCGGCCGGCGTTAGTAATCACATTGAACAAGCAACGGTATCAGTGAATCCTCCTTCAAATAGAGTAAATGACAATTTCGTAAGACTGCCAAAAATCGACTTACCGACTTTCTCGGGCTCATATGAAGATTGGCATCCATATTTTGATACATTCAATTCTTTAATACACTCTAACGCTTCGTTGAGAAATATACAAAAGTTTCATTATTTAAAATCGTCATTGAAGGGAGATGCAGCTGAGACTATTGCTTCGATCGAAATATCTGATGTTAATTACAATGACGCATGGTCTCGTTTGAGAGAAAGATATGAAAACGAGCGAATAGCTGTACAAAATCACATTAAATCTATTTTCGAATTACCGGTCTTAAGACGTGAAAATGGCAACGTGTTGCGAAATATTTTAGACGGGTTATTAAAACATACTAGAGCGCTGCGGGCACTGGGGCGTCCGACAGACCAGTGGGATGATATTTTAATTCATATCGTAACAAGTAAACTAGACTTCATTACTATTAAAGAATGGGAAAATACATTGCAACCCAGAGAATTACCAACAATACAAGAGTTCATTGAATTTTTAACCAAAAGGTGTCAAACTTTAGAGGCTGTTGCAAGAAGAACTTTCTTAGGAAATCAAAACGTGAACTTAAAGCAAAATTCTAACGTTAAGGTGATAGCATCCCACGCGGCTGTGAGTGACGTTAAGTGCGCGCAGTGCAAGGGTGATCATCAAATCTACCATTGCCAAATATTTAAGGAACTTCCTATCGCAGAAAGATTAAATAAAGTAAAGTCCCTGAAGCTGTGTCTGAACTGTCTTAGAAGTAAGCACATGATCAAAGACTGCACGGCCAGTCATTACAGAATATGCTCAAAAAAACATAGTACGCTGTTGCACGAAGATCGTGGCCCCGCACGAGAAAATAGAAACGAAGCGGGTAATAAGGAAACAAAAACAGAATCAGATTCTAATAAACCAAGTAGTTCAGTATGTGCATCATCGCATTCGAGAAAATGCAAGGGTGAATCGCTATTGTCTACCGCGATAATAAAGGTAAAAAATAACGGGGGAAATTATATTGAAGGAAGGGCACTGTTAGACAGTGGTTCACAATCGAATTTTATAACGCGAGAATTTTTTAAACGGTTAAATTTAAAGTCAACGGACGATAAGGTCAAAATAAACGGAGTTAATGAAGGCGTTTCTAGCGCAACAAAATCGGTAAATATAAAAATAGCGTCACGTTTCGGTACATTTGGAACGGAACTGGAGTGCATAATCTTAAAGCAAATCACACCAATGTTACCGACAAGCGAGTGTGATACGATTAAATTAAGCATACCGGAAAATATTCGATTAGCGGATCCGAGTTTCCATGTGACGGGCCAAATAGATATTTTAATAGGTACGGATATATTTTGGGATTTATTCTGCATAGGCCAAATAAAATTAGGAAAAAATATGCCCACGCTACAAAAATCATTATTCGGTTGGGTAGTGGCAGGGCCTACGCAAATAAATAATATAAGGAAATCGAGACAAATCAATTGCAACCTAAGCACAATAGATCAAATCAACGAAACAATACACAAATTTTGGGAAGTAGAAGCTTATGAATCGAATGACAAAACGTGCCTAGATCAGGAAGAGAAATATTGCGAAAACTTTTTTAAAGAAACATACTCTCGTAAATCGGGGGGAAAATTTGTTGTTAAACTACCGATAAAAAAGAAAATACTAGCCTCACTAAACGATTCTAGGGAAATCGCGTTGAAAAGATTTTTATCTTTAGAAAAAAGATTTGCAAGAGATCAAATTTTAAAAAAAAATATGTGAACTTTATGAAGGAATATTTATCACTAGGTCACATGAGGCGTAAATCGACAACTAAAGAAGGGGCAATACAAGTGTTCTTACCGCATCACGCAGTATTCAAAGAAAGCAGCACCACTACGAAAACAAGGGTAGTTTTTGATGCCTCGAGCAAAGGGGCGAGGGGTAAATCGTTAAACGACGCATTATGCAAGGGTCCGGTCTTACAGCTAGACTTATTTTCACTAATAATAAGATTCAGGAAATTTAAATACGTTTTAAGTGCAGATATATCTAAGATGTATAGACAAATATTTGTACACGAAGATCAAACCGCGTTGCAATCAATTTTGTGGCGGGAGGATCCGACAACGGATATCGAAGAATATGAGCTACTAACAATAACTTACGGTACAAAACCGGCATCCTTCCTAGCAGTAAGGTGTTTGCACCAATTAGCGGAATTAGAGAAAGAAAAATTTCCCAAAGCAGCAGAAGTAGTTTTAAAAGATTTCTACATGGACGATCTGTTAACAGGGGGAAACTCTATCGAAGAAGTTAAAGAATTAAAAAATCAATTAATAGGGTTACTAGCTAAGGGCGGATTCGAGTTACACAAATGGAACACAAACGTAGTTGATACAAAAGAAAAAGATCCGAATAAAAACAAGTCAGTAAACCTTCATAAATTAGAGGAATCAAAATTGTTAGGGATACGGTGGAACCCTTCGAGCGATGCATTCCACTACGAGGTGGAGTCGAGAGACGAAAAGCGTACAACAAAGCGAACTATGTTGTCACAAATCTGCAAATTGTTTGACCCATTGGGCTTAGTAGGGCCTATTATAACACTAGCGAAAATATTGATGCAAAAATTGTGGAGTCTTGGCCTAGATTGGGACGAGTCAGTTCCTATGAGCATATATAAAGAGTGGCATCAGCTAAAATCGCAATTGAATCTATTAAACAGATTGAAAATTCCTAGAGCAATAATGACTGGTAATACAGGCACAAGGATACAGCTACATGGATTTTGCGATGCGAGCGAAAAGGCATACGGAGCCTGCGTATACATAAGAGAGCAAATAGCGTCAGACAAAATAGGGATTGCTTTAGTATGTTCAAAATCTAGGGTAGCACCCATGAAAACTTTATCGTTGCCGCGACTAGAGTTGTGCGGAGCGGTATTGTTGGCAAATTTAATGAAACGCGTGTTGGACAGTTTAAACATAAAAATAAGCCAAAGATATTTCTGGTGCGATTCCAAAATTGTTATAACGTGGATAAGGTCGTCATCCCGAAAATGGCAGACCTTCGTAGCAAACCGAGCGAGCGAAATTCAAAGCATTTCTTCTCCTTCCGAATGGCATCATATAAAATCGAAAGAAAATCCCGCGGATTTAATTTCAAGAGGAGAAACCTCCGAACATTTAATAAATACAAAGTTGTGGTGGCAAGGGCCTACATGGCTACAAGCTAACGAGGAAACGTGGCCGATGGAAGGTGAGGAATTGCTTTTGACAAACGCACCAGAAATGAGAAAACAAGCTGTGATTGCAATAACAACCAAAGAAGAACCAGTATTAGATTACAATAGACACTCCACATTAGTTAAGTTAATAAATATCGTTGCTTATATGTTAAGATTTATAGAGAATACAAAATGCAAAAATGAAAACAAAGAAGCTAAGTTAGGTAAAATAACGTTACAAGAAAAACGCAAGGCAAAATTAAAGTTAATTAAACTTATACAAACCGAGGAATATAATGAAGAATTAAATGCGTTACAGGCTAAAAATAAAGTATCGTTGAAGTCGAAATTAAAAACTCTCCATCCGTTCCTGGACGATGAAGGCGTCATACGGGTCGGAGGAAGGCTTCAGCAAGCGTCACTGCCGGAAAGAACAAAACATCCTATCGTCATCCCAGCAGCACATCGCTTCACCACTCTAGTGATAAATCATTATCATGAGAAACTGCTCCATGCAGGTGCGCAGACCACGCTGTATGCTATTCGAGAAGAATTTTGGCCAATTCAAGCGAGGAATAAAATAAAGAAGATAATTCGACAGTGCGTCAAATGTCGCAAGGCCAACCCAATGGTCGGTTGGCAGTTAATGGGACAGTTACCCTCCGTGAGAGTGAATGTTGGCAGACCATTTTTGAGCAGCGGAGTAGACTACTGCGGGCCGTTCCAGGTGAGAGATAGTCACAGTGCGTACCGAAAAGGGTAACTACAAAAGAGCAATTGCAAGCATTGCACCCTTACTAGATTAACATCAGTATTCAATCATATTAAATTTCCTTGCCTTTTTTGTTTGTTTATTGTTTTGTACTTATATTATTGAAAATATAGGTATATTTGTCAAGGCGGGCGGCGTGTCCGAATAGTCATTTAGTGTTACATTACTTTAAATAGTCGCGCTGTCGCGTTAGGCGACATCGTTAGTTAAGAGCGAGCGGAAAGGCGCTGTATACGCTAGCGAGCGCGGATCGCGAGAGCTCCCGCCAAGAGAGTCACTTGTAAATCAATCGTCACTCAACAAAGTTAACTCGTGTACCTGAGAAAATGTGTCTCACGCTCAATCAACCAACCCAGTTAAATTAAAGAAAACACCAACAGTTCCTTAAAATTCTTTTTCTCCTTGGTATAATCTTCTCTTCCTATTTTTTCTTTCTTCCATTTCTTGTATATCCTCTTTACTTCTCTCTTTTTTCTTGTGCAGCTTCTATCCCACCAATCCTTGTCTCCAAGCTCCACCTTTTTCCTCTTTCTTATTTTTTTCTTTATCATGGTCTTGTGCACTATCCTCTTTATCTTATCCCATTTTTCCTCAATCGTATCGTCCTCCTTTTCTTCCAACTCTTTCGCTTTACACAGTTCCTCTGTTATTTCTGCATATACCTCTCTTGCTTCTTCGTCCCATACTATTATTTCTATTTCTTTTTCTTCTTCCTCTTCTTCTCCTGGGTCCCTTCCTTCCTCTTCTATGACCTCCGAAAAGCCGGCAACGAACGAGATCGAAGTACGAGCTGAAAGTACGAGACGGAGGCGGCAGCCAAGCATCAGGGCGAGTCGTAGCATTCCGTGAGGCATCCTGAGACACACGAGGCACCGAAAAGGCACGTAAATATCGAAAATCGGCAAATCGAAAGGCCGAGAAGAACGAGGCGGACGAGTCCATTACGAGAGAGAGAGGGGGGCAAGCCCATAGCAACAAGTGGGCGAGTCCACTTCATCGAGCGAAAGATTCCATTACGGCGGGCGAGCGAGCCTGTCCGAACAAGTGAGAGAGAGCGATCTTCAACAACGAGCGAATCTTTTCGTGCAAGGCAGGCACGAACGACTACACCCAAACGAGCGAGTCCGTTCGTACCCCGCGGAAGGCGACGGCGACTGCACCAACGAACGAGTACGTTCGCACCAGCGAACGAGAACGACTGCATCCAGCGAGCGAGTACGAGCGTGTCGAGCGACAAGGACGGCTGTACTTACATCGAGACGAGTCGAACGATCGATACCGCGTGGCGGCGAACGAGCGAGATCCATTCCAAGCAATCACCGGAAACGAGACAAGCAAGCTAAGTCACATAAGCATTATAATTTATCGTTGCATAATTTCTTATGTTTATCGTTAAAGAATTTCATATATTTATCGTTACATAATACCGCATATTTATCGTCACATAATTTTGCATAAAATTTTATTTTGTCTGTACGTCACGAAAGAAATAGATAAAAATGAGTAATCTAACGCAATTAAAACAAAGGAAAAGAATAACGAAGGCGGGCATTACTCGAATCGAAACTTTTATGAGAGAAATGAATATTAATACTGTAGATATCGAAGCATTAAATATTAGATTAAATAAACTAGATGAACACCATCGAACATTAACTGACACATTAATAGAAATAGCAGCAATTGATGAGGAAATTTCAGATGAACAAGTTGATGCCGAAATGTCTGTTTGTGAAGACAAATATATAGAATTAAAGGTATTAGGCGATCGAGTGATGAAAGATCGAGTAAGGCCGGCCGGCGTTAGTAATCACATTGAACAAGCAACGGTATCAGTGAATCCTCCTTCAAATAGAGTAAATGACAATTTCGTAAGACTGCCAAAAATCGACTTACCGACTTTCTCGGGCTCATATGAAGATTGGCATCCATATTTTGATACATTCAATTCTTTAATACACTCTAACGCTTCGTTGAGAAATATACAAAAGTTTCATTATTTAAAATCGTCATTGAAGGGAGATGCAGCTGAGACTATTGCTTCGATCGAAATATCTGATGTTAATTACAATGACGCATGGTCTCGTTTGAGAGAAAGATATGAAAACGAGCGAATAGCTGTACAAAATCACATTAAATCTATTTTCGAATTACCGGTCTTAAGACGTGAAAATGGCAACGTGTTGCGAAATATTTTAGACGGGTTATTAAAACATACTAGAGCGCTGCGGGCACTGGGGCGTCCGACAGACCAGTGGGATGATATTTTAATTCATATCGTAACAAGTAAACTAGACTTCATTACTATTAAAGAATGGGAAAATACATTGCAACCCAGAGAATTACCAACAATACAAGAGTTCATTGAATTTTTAACCAAAAGGTGTCAAACTTTAGAGGCTGTTGCAAGAAGAACTTTCTTAGGAAATCAAAACGTGAACTTAAAGCAAAATTCTAACGTTAAGGTGATAGCATCCCACGCGGCTGTGAGTGACGTTAAGTGCGCGCAGTGCAAGGGTGATCATCAAATCTACCATTGCCAAATATTTAAGGAACTTCCTATCGCAGAAAGATTAAATAAAGTAAAGTCCCTGAAGCTGTGTCTGAACTGTCTTAGAAGTAAGCACATGATCAAAGACTGCACGGCCAGTCATTACAGAATATGCTCAAAAAAACATAGTACGCTGTTGCACGAAGATCGTGGCCCCGCACGAGAAAATAGAAACGAAGCGGGTAATAAGGAAACAAAAACAGAATCAGATTCTAATAAACCAAGTAGTTCAGTATGTGCATCATCGCATTCGAGAAAATGCAAGGGTGAATCGCTATTGTCTACCGCGATAATAAAGGTAAAAAATAACGGGGGAAATTATATTGAAGGAAGGGCACTGTTAGACAGTGGTTCACAATCGAATTTTATAACGCGAGAATTTTTTAAACGGTTAAATTTAAAGTCAACGGACGATAAGGTCAAAATAAACGGAGTTAATGAAGGCGTTTCTAGCGCAACAAAATCGGTAAATATAAAAATAGCGTCACGTTTCGGTACATTTGGAACGGAACTGGAGTGCATAATCTTAAAGCAAATCACACCAATGTTACCGACAAGCGAGTGTGATACGATTAAATTAAGCATACCGGAAAATATTCGATTAGCGGATCCGAGTTTCCATGTGACGGGCCAAATAGATATTTTAATAGGTACGGATATATTTTGGGATTTATTCTGCATAGGCCAAATAAAATTAGGAAAAAATATGCCCACGCTACAAAAATCATTATTCGGTTGGGTAGTGGCAGGGCCTACGCAAATAAATAATATAAGGAAATCGAGACAAATCAATTGCAACCTAAGCACAATAGATCAAATCAACGAAACAATACACAAATTTTGGGAAGTAGAAGCTTATGAATCGAATGACAAAACGTGCCTAGATCAGGAAGAGAAATATTGCGAAAACTTTTTTAAAGAAACATACTCTCGTAAATCGGGGGGAAAATTTGTTGTTAAACTACCGATAAAAAAGAAAATACTAGCCTCACTAAACGATTCTAGGGAAATCGCGTTGAAAAGATTTTTATCTTTAGAAAAAAGATTTGCAAGAGATCAAATTTTAAAAAAAAATATGTGAACTTTATGAAGGAATATTTATCACTAGGTCACATGAGGCGTAAATCGACAACTAAAGAAGGGGCAATACAAGTGTTCTTACCGCATCACGCAGTATTCAAAGAAAGCAGCACCACTACGAAAACAAGGGTAGTTTTTGATGCCTCGAGCAAAGGGGCGAGGGGTAAATCGTTAAACGACGCATTATGCAAGGGTCCGGTCTTACAGCTAGACTTATTTTCACTAATAATAAGATTCAGGAAATTTAAATACGTTTTAAGTGCAGATATATCTAAGATGTATAGACAAATATTTGTACACGAAGATCAAACCGCGTTGCAATCAATTTTGTGGCGGGAGGATCCGACAACGGATATCGAAGAATATGAGCTACTAACAATAACTTACGGTACAAAACCGGCATCCTTCCTAGCAGTAAGGTGTTTGCACCAATTAGCGGAATTAGAGAAAGAAAAATTTCCCAAAGCAGCAGAAGTAGTTTTAAAAGATTTCTACATGGACGATCTGTTAACAGGGGGAAACTCTATCGAAGAAGTTAAAGAATTAAAAAATCAATTAATAGGGTTACTAGCTAAGGGCGGATTCGAGTTACACAAATGGAACACAAACGTAGTTGATACAAAAGAAAAAGATCCGAATAAAAACAAGTCAGTAAACCTTCATAAATTAGAGGAATCAAAATTGTTAGGGATACGGTGGAACCCTTCGAGCGATGCATTCCACTACGAGGTGGAGTCGAGAGACGAAAAGCGTACAACAAAGCGAACTATGTTGTCACAAATCTGCAAATTGTTTGACCCATTGGGCTTAGTAGGGCCTATTATAACACTAGCGAAAATATTGATGCAAAAATTGTGGAGTCTTGGCCTAGATTGGGACGAGTCAGTTCCTATGAGCATATATAAAGAGTGGCATCAGCTAAAATCGCAATTGAATCTATTAAACAGATTGAAAATTCCTAGAGCAATAATGACTGGTAATACAGGCACAAGGATACAGCTACATGGATTTTGCGATGCGAGCGAAAAGGCATACGGAGCCTGCGTATACATAAGAGAGCAAATAGCGTCAGACAAAATAGGGATTGCTTTAGTATGTTCAAAATCTAGGGTAGCACCCATGAAAACTTTATCGTTGCCGCGACTAGAGTTGTGCGGAGCGGTATTGTTGGCAAATTTAATGAAACGCGTGTTGGACAGTTTAAACATAAAAATAAGCCAAAGATATTTCTGGTGCGATTCCAAAATTGTTATAACGTGGATAAGGTCGTCATCCCGAAAATGGCAGACCTTCGTAGCAAACCGAGCGAGCGAAATTCAAAGCATTTCTTCTCCTTCCGAATGGCATCATATAAAATCGAAAGAAAATCCCGCGGATTTAATTTCAAGAGGAGAAACCTCCGAACATTTAATAAATACAAAGTTGTGGTGGCAAGGGCCTACATGGCTACAAGCTAACGAGGAAACGTGGCCGATGGAAGGTGAGGAATTGCTTTTGACAAACGCACCAGAAATGAGAAAACAAGCTGTGATTGCAATAACAACCAAAGAAGAACCAGTATTAGATTACAATAGACACTCCACATTAGTTAAGTTAATAAATATCGTTGCTTATATGTTAAGATTTATAGAGAATACAAAATGCAAAAATGAAAACAAAGAAGCTAAGTTAGGTAAAATAACGTTACAAGAAAAACGCAAGGCAAAATTAAAGTTAATTAAACTTATACAAACCGAGGAATATAATGAAGAATTAAATGCGTTACAGGCTAAAAATAAAGTATCGTTGAAGTCGAAATTAAAAACTCTCCATCCGTTCCTGGACGATGAAGGCGTCATACGGGTCGGAGGAAGGCTTCAGCAAGCGTCACTGCCGGAAAGAACAAAACATCCTATCGTCATCCCAGCAGCACATCGCTTCACCACTCTAGTGATAAATCATTATCATGAGAAACTGCTCCATGCAGGTGCGCAGACCACGCTGTATGCTATTCGAGAAGAATTTTGGCCAATTCAAGCGAGGAATAAAATAAAGAAGATAATTCGACAGTGCGTCAAATGTCGCAAGGCCAACCCAATGGTCGGTTGGCAGTTAATGGGACAGTTACCCTCCGTGAGAGTGAATGTTGGCAGACCATTTTTGAGCAGCGGAGTAGACTACTGCGGGCCGTTCCAGGTGAGAGATAGTCACAGTGCGTACCGAAAAGGGTAACTACAAAAGAGCAATTGCAAGCATTGCACCCTTACTAGATTAACATCAGTATTCAATCATATTAAATTTCCTTGCCTTTTTTGTTTGTTTATTGTTTTGTACTTATATTATTGAAAATATAGGTATATTTGTCAAGGCGGGCGGCGTGTCCGAATAGTCATTTAGTGTTACATTACTTTAAATAGTCGCGCTGTCGCGTTAGGCGACATCGTTAGTTAAGAGCGAGCGGAAAGGCGCTGTATACGCTAGCGAGCGCGGATCGCGAGAGCTCCCGCCAAGAGAGTCACTTGTAAATCAATCGTCACTCAACAAAGTTAACTCGTGTACCTGAGAAAATGTGTCTCACGCTCAATCAACCAACCCAGTTAAATTAAAGAAAACACCAACAGTTCCTTAAAATTCTTTTTCTCCTTGGTATAATCTTCTCTTCCTATTTTTTCTTTCTTCCATTTCTTGTATATCCTCTTTACTTCTCTCTTTTTTCTTGTGCAGCTTCTATCCCACCAATCCTTGTCTCCAAGCTCCACCTTTTTCCTCTTTCTTATTTTTTTCTTTATCATGGTCTTGTGCACTATCCTCTTTATCTTATCCCATTTTTCCTCAATCGTATCGTCCTCCTTTTCTTCCAACTCTTTCGCTTTACACAGTTCCTCTGTTATTTCTGCATATACCTCTCTTGCTTCTTCGTCCCATACTATTATTTCTATTTCTTTTTCTTCTTCCTCTTCTTCTCCTGGGTCCCTTCCTTCCTCTTCTATGACCTCCGAAAAGCCGGCAACGAACGAGATCGAAGTACGAGCTGAAAGTACGAGACGGAGGCGGCAGCCAAGCATCAGGGCGAGTCGTAGCATTCCGTGAGGCATCCTGAGACACACGAGGCACCGAAAAGGCACGTAAATATCGAAAATCGGCAAATCGAAAGGCCGAGAAGAACGAGGCGGACGAGTCCATTACGAGAGAGAGAGGGGGGCAAGCCCATAGCAACAAGTGGGCGAGTCCACTTCATCGAGCGAAAGATTCCATTACGGCGGGCGAGCGAGCCTGTCCGAACAAGTGAGAGAGAGCGATCTTCAACAACGAGCGAATCTTTTCGTGCAAGGCAGGCACGAACGACTACACCCAAACGAGCGAGTCCGTTCGTACCCCGCGGAAGGCGACGGCGACTGCACCAACGAACGAGTACGTTCGCACCAGCGAACGAGAACGACTGCATCCAGCGAGCGAGTACGAGCGTGTCGAGCGACAAGGACGGCTGTACTTACATCGAGACGAGTCGAACGATCGATACCGCGTGGCGGCGAACGAGCGAGATCCATTCCAAGCAATCACCGGAAACGAGACAAGCAAGCTAAGTCACATAAGCATTATAATTTATCGTTGCATAATTTCTTATGTTTATCGTTAAAGAATTTCATATATTTATCGTTACATAATACCGCATATTTATCGTCACATAATTTTGCATAAAATTTTATTTTGTCTGTACGTCACGAAAGAAATAGATAAAAATGAGTAATCTAACGCAATTAAAACAAAGGAAAAGAATAACGAAGGCGGGCATTACTCGAATCGAAACTTTTATGAGAGAAATGAATATTAATACTGTAGATATCGAAGCATTAAATATTAGATTAAATAAACTAGATGAACACCATCGAACATTAACTGACACATTAATAGAAATAGCAGCAATTGATGAGGAAATTTCAGATGAACAAGTTGATGCCGAAATGTCTGTTTGTGAAGACAAATATATAGAATTAAAGGTATTAGGCGATCGAGTGATGAAAGATCGAGTAAGGCCGGCCGGCGTTAGTAATCACATTGAACAAGCAACGGTATCAGTGAATCCTCCTTCAAATAGAGTAAATGACAATTTCGTAAGACTGCCAAAAATCGACTTACCGACTTTCTCGGGCTCATATGAAGATTGGCATCCATATTTTGATACATTCAATTCTTTAATACACTCTAACGCTTCGTTGAGAAATATACAAAAGTTTCATTATTTAAAATCGTCATTGAAGGGAGATGCAGCTGAGACTATTGCTTCGATCGAAATATCTGATGTTAATTACAATGACGCATGGTCTCGTTTGAGAGAAAGATATGAAAACGAGCGAATAGCTGTACAAAATCACATTAAATCTATTTTCGAATTACCGGTCTTAAGACGTGAAAATGGCAACGTGTTGCGAAATATTTTAGACGGGTTATTAAAACATACTAGAGCGCTGCGGGCACTGGGGCGTCCGACAGACCAGTGGGATGATATTTTAATTCATATCGTAACAAGTAAACTAGACTTCATTACTATTAAAGAATGGGAAAATACATTGCAACCCAGAGAATTACCAACAATACAAGAGTTCATTGAATTTTTAACCAAAAGGTGTCAAACTTTAGAGGCTGTTGCAAGAAGAACTTTCTTAGGAAATCAAAACGTGAACTTAAAGCAAAATTCTAACGTTAAGGTGATAGCATCCCACGCGGCTGTGAGTGACGTTAAGTGCGCGCAGTGCAAGGGTGATCATCAAATCTACCATTGCCAAATATTTAAGGAACTTCCTATCGCAGAAAGATTAAATAAAGTAAAGTCCCTGAAGCTGTGTCTGAACTGTCTTAGAAGTAAGCACATGATCAAAGACTGCACGGCCAGTCATTACAGAATATGCTCAAAAAAACATAGTACGCTGTTGCACGAAGATCGTGGCCCCGCACGAGAAAATAGAAACGAAGCGGGTAATAAGGAAACAAAAACAGAATCAGATTCTAATAAACCAAGTAGTTCAGTATGTGCATCATCGCATTCGAGAAAATGCAAGGGTGAATCGCTATTGTCTACCGCGATAATAAAGGTAAAAAATAACGGGGGAAATTATATTGAAGGAAGGGCACTGTTAGACAGTGGTTCACAATCGAATTTTATAACGCGAGAATTTTTTAAACGGTTAAATTTAAAGTCAACGGACGATAAGGTCAAAATAAACGGAGTTAATGAAGGCGTTTCTAGCGCAACAAAATCGGTAAATATAAAAATAGCGTCACGTTTCGGTACATTTGGAACGGAACTGGAGTGCATAATCTTAAAGCAAATCACACCAATGTTACCGACAAGCGAGTGTGATACGATTAAATTAAGCATACCGGAAAATATTCGATTAGCGGATCCGAGTTTCCATGTGACGGGCCAAATAGATATTTTAATAGGTACGGATATATTTTGGGATTTATTCTGCATAGGCCAAATAAAATTAGGAAAAAATATGCCCACGCTACAAAAATCATTATTCGGTTGGGTAGTGGCAGGGCCTACGCAAATAAATAATATAAGGAAATCGAGACAAATCAATTGCAACCTAAGCACAATAGATCAAATCAACGAAACAATACACAAATTTTGGGAAGTAGAAGCTTATGAATCGAATGACAAAACGTGCCTAGATCAGGAAGAGAAATATTGCGAAAACTTTTTTAAAGAAACATACTCTCGTAAATCGGGGGGAAAATTTGTTGTTAAACTACCGATAAAAAAGAAAATACTAGCCTCACTAAACGATTCTAGGGAAATCGCGTTGAAAAGATTTTTATCTTTAGAAAAAAGATTTGCAAGAGATCAAATTTTAAAAAAAAATATGTGAACTTTATGAAGGAATATTTATCACTAGGTCACATGAGGCGTAAATCGACAACTAAAGAAGGGGCAATACAAGTGTTCTTACCGCATCACGCAGTATTCAAAGAAAGCAGCACCACTACGAAAACAAGGGTAGTTTTTGATGCCTCGAGCAAAGGGGCGAGGGGTAAATCGTTAAACGACGCATTATGCAAGGGTCCGGTCTTACAGCTAGACTTATTTTCACTAATAATAAGATTCAGGAAATTTAAATACGTTTTAAGTGCAGATATATCTAAGATGTATAGACAAATATTTGTACACGAAGATCAAACCGCGTTGCAATCAATTTTGTGGCGGGAGGATCCGACAACGGATATCGAAGAATATGAGCTACTAACAATAACTTACGGTACAAAACCGGCATCCTTCCTAGCAGTAAGGTGTTTGCACCAATTAGCGGAATTAGAGAAAGAAAAATTTCCCAAAGCAGCAGAAGTAGTTTTAAAAGATTTCTACATGGACGATCTGTTAACAGGGGGAAACTCTATCGAAGAAGTTAAAGAATTAAAAAATCAATTAATAGGGTTACTAGCTAAGGGCGGATTCGAGTTACACAAATGGAACACAAACGTAGTTGATACAAAAGAAAAAGATCCGAATAAAAACAAGTCAGTAAACCTTCATAAATTAGAGGAATCAAAATTGTTAGGGATACGGTGGAACCCTTCGAGCGATGCATTCCACTACGAGGTGGAGTCGAGAGACGAAAAGCGTACAACAAAGCGAACTATGTTGTCACAAATCTGCAAATTGTTTGACCCATTGGGCTTAGTAGGGCCTATTATAACACTAGCGAAAATATTGATGCAAAAATTGTGGAGTCTTGGCCTAGATTGGGACGAGTCAGTTCCTATGAGCATATATAAAGAGTGGCATCAGCTAAAATCGCAATTGAATCTATTAAACAGATTGAAAATTCCTAGAGCAATAATGACTGGTAATACAGGCACAAGGATACAGCTACATGGATTTTGCGATGCGAGCGAAAAGGCATACGGAGCCTGCGTATACATAAGAGAGCAAATAGCGTCAGACAAAATAGGGATTGCTTTAGTATGTTCAAAATCTAGGGTAGCACCCATGAAAACTTTATCGTTGCCGCGACTAGAGTTGTGCGGAGCGGTATTGTTGGCAAATTTAATGAAACGCGTGTTGGACAGTTTAAACATAAAAATAAGCCAAAGATATTTCTGGTGCGATTCCAAAATTGTTATAACGTGGATAAGGTCGTCATCCCGAAAATGGCAGACCTTCGTAGCAAACCGAGCGAGCGAAATTCAAAGCATTTCTTCTCCTTCCGAATGGCATCATATAAAATCGAAAGAAAATCCCGCGGATTTAATTTCAAGAGGAGAAACCTCCGAACATTTAATAAATACAAAGTTGTGGTGGCAAGGGCCTACATGGCTACAAGCTAACGAGGAAACGTGGCCGATGGAAGGTGAGGAATTGCTTTTGACAAACGCACCAGAAATGAGAAAACAAGCTGTGATTGCAATAACAACCAAAGAAGAACCAGTATTAGATTACAATAGACACTCCACATTAGTTAAGTTAATAAATATCGTTGCTTATATGTTAAGATTTATAGAGAATACAAAATGCAAAAATGAAAACAAAGAAGCTAAGTTAGGTAAAATAACGTTACAAGAAAAACGCAAGGCAAAATTAAAGTTAATTAAACTTATACAAACCGAGGAATATAATGAAGAATTAAATGCGTTACAGGCTAAAAATAAAGTATCGTTGAAGTCGAAATTAAAAACTCTCCATCCGTTCCTGGACGATGAAGGCGTCATACGGGTCGGAGGAAGGCTTCAGCAAGCGTCACTGCCGGAAAGAACAAAACATCCTATCGTCATCCCAGCAGCACATCGCTTCACCACTCTAGTGATAAATCATTATCATGAGAAACTGCTCCATGCAGGTGCGCAGACCACGCTGTATGCTATTCGAGAAGAATTTTGGCCAATTCAAGCGAGGAATAAAATAAAGAAGATAATTCGACAGTGCGTCAAATGTCGCAAGGCCAACCCAATGGTCGGTTGGCAGTTAATGGGACAGTTACCCTCCGTGAGAGTGAATGTTGGCAGACCATTTTTGAGCAGCGGAGTAGACTACTGCGGGCCGTTCCAGGTGAGAGATAGTCACAGTGCGTACCGAAAAGGGTAACTACAAAAGAGCAATTGCAAGCATTGCACCCTTACTAGATTAACATCAGTATTCAATCATATTAAATTTCCTTGCCTTTTTTGTTTGTTTATTGTTTTGTACTTATATTATTGAAAATATAGGTATATTTGTCAAGGCGGGCGGCGTGTCCGAATAGTCATTTAGTGTTACATTACTTTAAATAGTCGCGCTGTCGCGTTAGGCGACATCGTTAGTTAAGAGCGAGCGGAGAGGCGCTGTATACGCTAGCGAGCGCGGATCGCGAGAGCTCCCGCCAAGAGAGTCACTTGTAAATCAATCGTCACTCAATAAAGTTAACTCGTGTACCTGAGAAAATGTGTCTCACGCTCAATCAACCAACCCAGTTAAATTAAAGAAAACACCAACAGTTCCTTAAAATTCTTTTTCTCCTTGGTATAATCTTCTCTTCCTATTTTTTCTTTCTTCCATTTCTTGTATATCCTCTTTACTTCTCTCTTTTTTCTTGTGCAGCTTCTATCCCACCAATCCTTGTCTCCAAGCTCCACCTTTTTCCTCTTTCTTATTTTTTTCTTTATCATGGTCTTGTGCACTATCCTCTTTATCTTATCCCATTTTTCCTCAATCGTATCGTCCTCCTTTTCTTCCAACTCTTTCGCTTTACACAGTTCCTCTGTTATTTCTGCATATACCTCTCTTGCTTCTTCGTCCCATACTATTATTTCTATTTCTTTTTCTTCTTCCTCTTCTTCTCCTGGGTCCCTTCCTTCCTCTTCTATGACCTCCGAAAAGCCGGCAACGAACGAGATCGAAGTACGAGCTGAAAGTACGAGACGGAGGCGGCAGCCAAGCATCAGGGCGAGTCGTAGCATTCCGTGAGGCATCCTGAGACACACGAGGCACCGAAAAGGCACGTAAATATCGAAAATCGGCAAATCGAAAGGCCGAGAAGAACGAGGCGGACGAGTCCATTACGAGAGAGAGAGGGGGGCAAGCCCATAGCAACAAGTGAGCGAGTCCACTTCATCGAGCGAAAGATTCCATTACGGCGGGTTCCATTACGGCGGGCGAGCGAGCCTGTCCGAACAAGTGAGAGAGAGCGATCTTCAACAACGAGCGAATCTTTTCGTGCAAGGCAGGCACGAACGACTACACCCAAACGAGCGAGTCCGTTCGTACCCCGCGGAAGGCGACGGCGACTGCACCAACGAACGAGTACGTTCGCACCAGCGAACGAGAACGACTGCATCCAGCGAGCGAGTACGAGCGTGTCGAGCGACAAGGACGGCTGTACTTACATCGAGACGAGTCGAACGATCGATACCGCGTGGCGGCGAACGAGCGAGATCCATTCCAAGCAATCACCGGAAACGAGACAAGCAAGCTAAGTCACATAAGCATTATAATTTATCGTTGCATAATTTCTTATGTTTATCGTTAAAGAATTTCATATATTTATCGTTACATAATACCGCATATTTATCGTCACATAATTTTGCATAAAATTTTATTTTGTCTGTACGTCACGAAAGAAATAGATAAAAATGAGTAATCTAACGCAATTAAAACAAAGGAAAAGAATAACGAAGGCGGGCATTACTCGAATCGAAACTTTTATGAGAGAAATGAATATTAATACTGTAGATATCGAAGCATTAAATATTAGATTAAATAAACTAGATGAACACCATCGAACATTAACTGACACATTAATAGAAATAGCAGCAATTGATGAGGAAATTTCAGATGAACAAGTTGATGCCGAAATGTCTGTTTGTGAAGACAAATATATAGAATTAAAGGTATTAGGCGATCGAGTGATGAAAGATCGAGTAAGGCCGGCCGGCGTTAGTAATCACATTGAACAAGCAACGGTATCAGTGAATCCTCCTTCAAATAGAGTAAATGACAATTTCGTAAGACTGCCAAAAATCGACTTACCGACTTTCTCGGGCTCATATGAAGATTGGCATCCATATTTTGATACATTCAATTCTTTAATACACTCTAACGCTTCGTTGAGAAATATACAAAAGTTTCATTATTTAAAATCGTCATTGAAGGGAGATGCAGCTGAGACTATTGCTTCGATCGAAATATCTGATGTTAATTACAATGACGCATGGTCTCGTTTGAGAGAAAGATATGAAAACGAGCGAATAGCTGTACAAAATCACATTAAATCTATTTTCGAATTACCGGTCTTAAGACGTAAAAATGGCAACGTGTTGCGACATATTTTAGACGGGTTATTAAAACATACTAGAGCGCTGCGGGCACTGGGGCGTCCGACAGACCAGTGGGATGATATTTTAATTCATATCGTAACAAGTAAACTAGACTTCATTACTATTAAAGAATGGGAAAATACATTGCAACCCAGAGAATTACCAACAATACAAGAGTTCATTGAATTTTTAACCAAAAGGTGTCAAACTTTAGAGGCTGTTGCAAGAAGAACTTTCTTAGGAAATCAAAACGTGAACTTAAAGCAAAATTCTAACGTTAAGGTGATAGCATCCCACGCGGCTGTGAGTGACGTTAAGTGCGCGCAGTGCAAGGGTGATCATCAAATCTACCATTGCCAAATATTTAAGGAACTTCCTATCGCAGAAAGATTAAATAAAGTAAAGTCCCTGAAGCTGTGTCTGAACTGTCTTAGAAGTAAGCACATGATCAAAGACTGCACGGCCAGTCATTACAGAATATGCTCAAAAAAACATAGTACGCTGTTGCACGAAGATCGTGGCCCCGCACGAGAAAATAGAAACGAAGCGGGTAATAAGGAAACAAAAACAGAATCAGATTCTAATAAACCAAGTAGTTCAGTATGTGCATCATCGCATTCGAGAAAATGCAAGGGTGAATCGCTATTGTCTACCGCGATAATAAAGGTAAAAAATAACGGGGGAAATTATATTGAAGGAAGGGCACTGTTAGACAGTGGTTCACAATCGAATTTTATAACGCGAGAATTTTTTAAACGGTTAAATTTAAAGTCAACGGACGATAAGGTCAAAATAAACGGAGTTAATGAAGGCGTTTCTAGCGCAACAAAATCGGTAAATATAAAAATAGCGTCACGTTTCGGTACATTTGGAACGGAACTGGAGTGCATAATCTTAAAGCAAATCACACCAATGTTACCGACAAGCGAGTGTGATACGATTAAATTAAGCATACCGGAAAATATTCGATTAGCGGATCCGAGTTTCCATGTGACGGGCCAAATAGATATTTTAATAGGTACGGATATATTTTGGGATTTATTCTGCATAGGCCAAATAAAATTAGGAAAAAATATGCCCACGCTACAAAAATCATTATTCGGTTGGGTAGTGGCAGGGCCTACGCAAATAAATAATATAAGGAAATCGAGACAAATCAATTGCAACCTAAGCACAATAGATCAAATCAACGAAACAATACACAAATTTTGGGAAGTAGAAGCTTATGAATCGAATGACAAAACGTGCCTAGATCAGGAAGAGAAATATTGCGAAAACTTTTTTAAAGAAACATACTCTCGTAAATCGGGGGGAAAATTTGTTGTTAAACTACCGATAAAAAAGAAAATACTAGCCTCACTAAACGATTCTAGGGAAATCGCGTTGAAAAGATTTTTATCTTTAGAAAAAAGATTTGCAAGAGATCAAATTTTAAAAAAAAATATGTGAACTTTATGAAGGAATATTTATCACTAGGTCACATGAGGCGTAAATCGACAACTAAAGAAGGGGCAATACAAGTGTTCTTACCGCATCACGCAGTATTCAAAGAAAGCAGCACCACTACGAAAACAAGGGTAGTTTTTGATGCCTCGAGCAAAGGGGCGAGGGGTAAATCGTTAAACGACGCATTATGCAAGGGTCCGGTCTTACAGCTAGACTTATTTTCACTAATAATAAGATTCAGGAAATTTAAATACGTTTTAAGTGCAGATATATCTAAGATGTATAGACAAATATTTGTACACGAAGATCAAACCGCGTTGCAATCAATTTTGTGGCGGGAGGATCCGACAACGGATATCGAAGAATATGAGCTACTAACAATAACTTACGGTACAAAACCGGCATCCTTCCTAGCAGTAAGGTGTTTGCACCAATTAGCGGAATTAGAGAAAGAAAAATTTCCCAAAGCAGCAGAAGTAGTTTTAAAAGATTTCTACATGGACGATCTGTTAACAGGGGGAAACTCTATCGAAGAAGTTAAAGAATTAAAAAATCAATTAATAGGGTTACTAGCTAAGGGCGGATTCGAGTTACACAAATGGAACACAAACGTAGTTGATACAAAAGAAAAAGATCCGAATAAAAACAAGTCAGTAAACCTTCATAAATTAGAGGAATCAAAATTGTTAGGGATACGGTGGAACCCTTCGAGCGATGCATTCCACTACGAGGTGGAGTCGAGAGACGAAAAGCGTACAACAAAGCGAACTATGTTGTCACAAATCTGCAAATTGTTTGACCCATTGGGCTTAGTAGGGCCTATTATAACACTAGCGAAAATATTGATGCAAAAATTGTGGAGTCTTGGCCTAGATTGGGACGAGTCAGTTCCTATGAGCATATATAAAGAGTGGCATCAGCTAAAATCGCAATTGAATCTATTAAACAGATTGAAAATTCCTAGAGCAATAATGACTGGTAATACAGGCACAAGGATACAGCTACATGGATTTTGCGATGCGAGCGAAAAGGCATACGGAGCCTGCGTATACATAAGAGAGCAAATAGCGTCAGACAAAATAGGGATTGCTTTAGTATGTTCAAAATCTAGGGTAGCACCCATGAAAACTTTATCGTTGCCGCGACTAGAGTTGTGCGGAGCGGTATTGTTGGCAAATTTAATGAAACGCGTGTTGGACAGTTTAAACATAAAAATAAGCCAAAGATATTTCTGGTGCGATTCCAAAATTGTTATAACGTGGATAAGGTCGTCATCCCGAAAATGGCAGACCTTCGTAGCAAACCGAGCGAGCGAAATTCAAAGCATTTCTTCTCCTTCCGAATGGCATCATATAAAATCGAAAGAAAATCCCGCGGATTTAATTTCAAGAGGAGAAACCTCCGAACATTTAATAAATACAAAGTTGTGGTGGCAAGGGCCTACATGGCTACAAGCTAACGAGGAAACGTGGCCGATGGAAGGTGAGGAATTGCTTTTGACAAACGCACCAGAAATGAGAAAACAAGCTGTGATTGCAATAACAACCAAAGAAGAACCAGTATTAGATTACAATAGACACTCCACATTAGTTAAGTTAATAAATATCGTTGCTTATATGTTAAGATTTATAGAGAATACAAAATGCAAAAATGAAAACAAAGAAGCTAAGTTAGGTAAAATAACGTTACAAGAAAAACGCAAGGCAAAATTAAAGTTAATTAAACTTATACAAACCGAGGAATATAATGAAGAATTAAATGCGTTACAGGCTAAAAATAAAGTATCGTTGAAGTCGAAATTAAAAACTCTCCATCCGTTCCTGGACGATGAAGGCGTCATACGGGTCGGAGGAAGGCTTCAGCAAGCGTCACTGCCGGAAAGAACAAAACATCCTATCGTCATCCCAGCAGCACATCGCTTCACCACTCTAGTGATAAATCATTATCATGAGAAACTGCTCCATGCAGGTGCGCAGACCACGCTGTATGCTATTCGAGAAGAATTTTGGCCAATTCAAGCGAGGAATAAAATAAAGAAGATAATTCGACAGTGCGTCAAATGTCGCAAGGCCAACCCAATGGTCGGTTGGCAGTTAATGGGACAGTTACCCTCCGTGAGAGTGAATGTTGGCAGACCATTTTTGAGCAGCGGAGTAGACTACTGCGGGCCGTTCCAGGTGAGAGATAGTCACAGTGCGTACCGAAAAGGGTAACTACAAAAGAGCAATTGCAAGCATTGCACCCTTACTAGATTAACATCAGTATTCAATCATATTAAATTTCCTTGCCTTTTTTGTTTGTTTATTGTTTTGTACTTATATTATTGAAAATATAGGTATATTTGTCAAGGCGGGCGGCGTGTCCGAATAGTCATTTAGTGTTACATTACTTTAAATAGTCGCGCTGTCGCGTTAGGCGACATCGTTAGTTAAGAGCGAGCGGAGAGGCGCTGTATACGCTAGCGAGCGCGGATCGCGAGAGCTCCCGCCAAGAGAGTCACTTGTAAATCAATCGTCACTCAATAAAGTTAACTCGTGTACCTGAGAAAATGTGTCTCACGCTCAATCAACCAACCCAGTTAAATTAAAGAAAACACCAACAGTTCCTTAAAATTCTTTTTCTCCTTGGTATAATCTTCTCTTCCTATTTTTTCTTTCTTCCATTTCTTGTATATCCTCTTTACTTCTCTCTTTTTTCTTGTGCAGCTTCTATCCCACCAATCCTTGTCTCCAAGCTCCACCTTTTTCCTCTTTCTTATTTTTTTCTTTATCATGGTCTTGTGCACTATCCTCTTTATCTTATCCCATTTTTCCTCAATCGTATCGTCCTCCTTTTCTTCCAACTCTTTCGCTTTACACAGTTCCTCTGTTATTTCTGCATATACCTCTCTTGCTTCTTCGTCCCATACTATTATTTCTATTTCTTTTTCTTCTTCCTCTTCTTCTCCTGGGTCCCTTCCTTCCTCTTCTATGACCTCCGAAAAGCCGGCAACGAACGAGATCGAAGTACGAGCTGAAAGTACGAGACGGAGGCGGCAGCCAAGCATCAGGGCGAGTCGTAGCATTCCGTGAGGCATCCTGAGACACACGAGGCACCGAAAAGGCACGTAAATATCGAAAATCGGCAAATCGAAAGGCCGAGAAGAACGAGGCGGACGAGTCCATTACGAGAGAGAGAGGGGGGCAAGCCCATAGCAACAAGTGGGCGAGTCCACTTCATCGAGCGAAAGATTCCATTACGGCGGGCGAGCGAGCCTGTCCGAACAAGTGAGAGAGAGCGATCTTCAACAACGAGCGAATCTTTTCGTGCAAGGCAGGCACGAACGACTACACCCAAACGAGCGAGTCCGTTCGTACCCCGCGGAAGGCGACGGCGACTGCACCAACGAACGAGTACGTTCGCACCAGCGAACGAGAACGACTGCATCCAGCGAGCGAGTACGAGCGTGTCGAGCGACAAGGACGGCTGTACTTACATCGAGACGAGTCGAACGATCGATACCGCGTGGCGGCGAACGAGCGAGATCCATTCCAAGCAATCACCGGAAACGAGACAAGCAAGCTAAGTCACATAAGCATTATAATTTATCGTTGCATAATTTCTTATGTTTATCGTTAAAGAATTTCATATATTTATCGTTACATAATACCGCATATTTATCGTCACATAATTTTGCATAAAATTTTATTTTGTCTGTACGTCACGAAAGAAATAGATAAAAATGAGTAATCTAACGCAATTAAAACAAAGGAAAAGAATAACGAAGGCGGGCATTACTCGAATCGAAACTTTTATGAGAGAAATGAATATTAATACTGTAGATATCGAAGCATTAAATATTAGATTAAATAAACTAGATGAACACCATCGAACATTAACTGACACATTAATAGAAATAGCAGCAATTGATGAGGAAATTTCAGATGAACAAGTTGATGCCGAAATGTCTGTTTGTGAAGACAAATATATAGAATTAAAGGTATTAGGCGATCGAGTGATGAAAGATCGAGTAAGGCCGGCCGGCGTTAGTAATCACATTGAACAAGCAACGGTATCAGTGAATCCTCCTTCAAATAGAGTAAATGACAATTTCGTAAGACTGCCAAAAATCGACTTACCGACTTTCTCGGGCTCTATGAAGATTGGCATCCATATTTTGATACATTCAATTCTTTAATACACTCTAACGCTTCGTTGAGAAATATACAAAAGTTTCATTATTTAAAATCGTCATTGAAGGGAGATGCAGCTGAGACTATTGCTTCGATCGAAATATCTGATGTTAATTACAATGACGCATGGTCTCGTTTGAGAGAAAGATATGAAAACGAGCGAATAGCTGTACAAAATCACATTAAATCTATTTTCGAATTACCGGTCTTAAGACGTAAAAATGGCAACGTGTTGCGACATATTTTAGACGGGTTATTAAAACATACTAGAGCGCTGCGGGCACTGGGGCGTCCGACAGACCAGTGGGATGATATTTTAATTCATATCGTAACAAGTAAACTAGACTTCATTACTATTAAAGAATGGGAAAATACATTGCAACCCAGAGAATTACCAACAATACAAGAGTTCATTGAATTTTTAACCAAAAGGTGTCAAACTTTAGAGGCTGTTGCAAGAAGAACTTTCTTAGGAAATCAAAACGTGAACTTAAAGCAAAATTCTAACGTTAAGGTGATAGCATCCCACGCGGCTGTGAGTGACGTTAAGTGCGCGCAGTGCAAGGGTGATCATCAAATCTACCATTGCCAAATATTTAAGGAACTTCCTATCGCAGAAAGATTAAATAAAGTAAAGTCCCTGAAGCTGTGTCTGAACTGTCTTAAAAGTAAGCACATGATCAAAGACTGCACGGCCAGTCATTGCACGGCCAGTCATTACAGAATATGCTCAAAAAAACATAGTACGCTGTTGCACGAAGATCGTGGCCCCGCACGAGAAAATAGAAACGAAGCGGGTAATAAGGAAACAAAAACAGAATCAGATTCTAATAAACCAAGTAGTTCAGTATGTGCATCATCGCATTCGAGAAAATGCAAGGGTGAATCGCTATTGTCTACCGCGATAATAAAGGTAAAAAATAACGGGGGAAATTATATTGAAGGAAGGGCACTGTTAGACAGTGGTTCACAATCGAATTTTATAACGCGAGAATTTTTTAAACGGTTAAATTTAAAGTCAACGGACGATAAGGTCAAAATAAACGGAGTTAATGAAGGCGTTTCTAGCGCAACAAAATCGGTAAATATAAAAATAGCGTCACGTTTCGGTACATTTGGAACGGAACTGGAGTGCATAATCTTAAAGCAAATCACACCAATGTTACCGACAAGCGAGTGTGATACGATTAAATTAAGCATACCGGAAAATATTCGATTAGCGGATCCGAGTTTCCATGTGACGGGCCAAATAGATATTTTAATAGGTACGGATATATTTTGGGATTTATTCTGCATAGGCCAAATAAAATTAGGAAAAAATATGCCCACGCTACAAAAATCATTATTCGGTTGGGTAGTGGCAGGGCCTACGCAAATAAATAATATAAGGAAATCGAGACAAATCAATTGCAACCTAAGCACAATAGATCAAATCAACGAAACAATACACAAATTTTGGGAAGTAGAAGCTTATGAATCGAATGACAAAACGTGCCTAGATCAGGAAGAGAAATATTGCGAAAACTTTTTTAAAGAAACATACTCTCGTAAATCGGGGGGAAAATTTGTTGTTAAACTACCGATAAAAAAGAAAATACTAGCCACACTAAACGATTCTAGGGAAATCGCGTTGAAAAGATTTTTATCTTTAGAAAAAAGATTTGCAAGAGATCAAGTTTTAAAAAAAAATATGTGAACTTTATGAAGGAATATTTATCACTAGGTCACATGAGGCGTAAATCGACAACTAAAGAAGGGGCAATACAAGTGTTCTTACCGCATCACGCAGTATTCAAAGAAAGCAGCACCACTACGAAAACAAGGGTAGTTTTTGATGCCTCGAGCAAAGGGGCGAGGGGTAAATCGTTAAACGACGCATTATGCAAGGGTCCGGTCTTACAGCTAGACTTATTTTCACTAATAATAAGATTCAGGAAATTTAAATACGTTTTAAGTGCAGATATATCTAAGATGTATAGACAAATATTTGTACACGAAGATCAAACCGCGTTGCAATCAATTTTGTGGCGGGAGGATCCGACAACGGATATCGAAGAATATGAGCTACTAACAATAACTTACGGTACAAAACCGGCATCCTTCCTAGCAGTAAGGTGTTTGCACCAATTAGCGGAATTAGAGAAAGAAAAATTTCCCAAAGCAGCAGAAGTAGTTTTAAAAGATTTCTACATGATTTCTACATGGACGATCTGTTAACAGGGGGAAACTCTATCGAAGAAGTTAAAGAATTAAAAAATCAATTAATAGGGTTACTAGCTAAGGGCGGATTCGAGTTACACAAATGGAACACAAACGTAGTTGATACAAAAGAAAAAGATCCGAATAAAAACAAGTCAGTAAATCTTCATAAATTAGAGGAATCAAAATTGTTAGGGATACGGTGGAACCCTTCGAGCGATGCATTCCACTACGAGGTGGAGTCGAGAGACGAAAAGCGTACAACAAAGCGAACTATGTTGTCACAAATCTGCAAATTGTTTGACCCATTGGGCTTAGTAGGGCCTATTATAACACTAGCGAAAATATTGATGCAAAAATTGTGGAGTCTTGGCCTAGATTGGGACGAGTCAGTTCCTATGAGCATATATAAAGAGTGGCATCAGCTAAAATCGCAATTGAATCTATTAAACAGATTGAAAATTCCTAGAGCAATAATGACTGGTAATACAGGCACAAGGATACAGCTACATGGATTTTGCGATGCGAGCGAAAAGGCATACGGAGCCTGCGTATACATAAGAGAGCAAATAGCGTCAGACAAAATAGGGATTGCTTTAGTATGTTCAAAATCTAGGGTAGCACCCATGAAAACTTTATCGTTGCCGCGACTAGAGTTGTGCGGAGCGGTATTGTTGGCAAATTTAATGAAACGCGTGTTGGACAGTTTAAACATAAAAATAAGCCAAAGATATTTCTGGTGCGATTCCAAAATTGTTATAACGTGGATAAGGTCGTCATCCCGAAAATGGCAGACCTTCGTAGCAAACCGAGCGAGCGAAATTCAAAGCATTTCTTCTCCTTCCGAATGGCATCATATAAAATCGAAAGAAAATCCCGCGGATTTAATTTCAAGAGGAGAAACCTCCGAACATTTAATAAATACAAAGTTGTGGTGGCAAGGGCCTACATGGCTACAAGCTAACGAGGAAACGTGGCCGATGGAAGGTGAGGAATTGCTTTTGACAAACGCACCAGAAATGAGAAAACAAGCTGTGATTGCAATAACAACCAAAGAAGAACCAGTATTAGATTACAATAGACACTCCACATTAGTTAAGTTAATAAATATCGTTGCTTATATGTTAAGATTTATAGAGAATACAAAATGCAAAAATGAAAACAAAGAAGCTAAGTTAGGTAAAATAACGTTACAAGAAAAACGCAAGGCAAAATTAAAGTTAATTAAACTTATACAAACCGAGGAATATAATGAAGAATTAAATGCGTTACAGGCTAAAAATAAAGTATCGTTGAAGTCGAAATTAAAAACTCTCCATCCGTTCCTGGACGATGAAGGCGTCATACGGGTCGGAGGAAGGCTTCAGCAAGCGTCACTGCCGGAAAGAACAAAACATCCTATCGTCATCCCAGCAGCACATCGCTTCACCACTCTAGTGATAAATCATTATCATGAGAAACTGCTCCATGCAGGTGCGCAGACCACGCTGTATGCTATTCGAGAAGAATTTTGGCCAATTCAAGCGAGGAATAAAATAAAGAAGATAATTCGACAGTGCGTCAAATGTCGCAAGGCCAAATGGTCGGTTGGCAGTTAATGGGACAGTTACCCTCCGTGAGAGTGAATGTTGGCAGACCATTTTTGAGCAGCGGAGTAGACTACTGCGGGCCGTTCCAGGTGAGAGATAGTCACAGTGCGTACCGAAAAGGGTAACTACAAAAGAGCAATTGCAAGCATTGCACCCTTACTAGATTAACATCAGTATTCAATCATATTAAATTTCCTTGCCTTTTTTGTTTGTTTATTGTTTTGTACTTATATTATTGAAAATATAGGTATATTTGTCAAGGCGGGCGGCGTGTCCGAATAGTCATTTAGTGTTGCATTACTTTAAATAGTCGCGCTGTCGCGTTAGGCGACATCGTTAGTTAAGAGCGAGCGGAGAGGCGCTGTATACGCTAGCGAGCGCGGATCGCGAGAGCTCCCGCCAAGAGAGTCACTTGTAAATCAATCGTCACTCAACAAAGTTAACTCGTGTACCTGAGAAAATGTGTCTCACGCTCAATCAACCAACCCAGTTAAATTAAAGAAAACACCAACAGTTCCTTAAAATTCTTTTTCTCCTTGGTATAATCTTCTCTTCCTATTTTTTCTTTCTTCCATTTCTTGTATATCCTCTTTACTTCTCTCTTTTTTCTTGTGCAGCTTCTATCCCACCAATCCTTGTCTCCAAGCTCCACCTTTTTCCTCTTTCTTATTTTTTTCTTTATCATGGTCTTGTGCACTATCCTCTTTATCTTATCCCATTTTTCCTCAATCGTATCGTCCTCCTTTTCTTCCAACTCTTTCGCTTTTTCACTTTACACAGTTAATTCCTCCGTTATTTCTGCATATACCTCTCTTGCTTCTTCGTCCCATACTATTATTTCTATTTCTTTTTCTTCTTCCTCTTCTTCTCCTGGGTCCCTTCCTTCCTCTTCTTTGACCTCCATCTCCAATGGCAAGTGGTCTGAGTCCACCCTGTCCCCTACTGTAAACTTACAAATTTTATCGCGTACATCTTCATTTACAATAACATAATCAATAACCGAACATCCTCTCGCCCCCTACATATGTAAATTCTCCCTCCCAATCACCTTCCATTGTCCTATTCAAAATATACCACCCTTTCTCCATTATCCATCCTACCAAATTTCTTCCTCCATTTCTTATCACTTTATCCTTGCTATACCTCACTATTTCTCCTTCTCCTATATCTTTCCCACCTAATTCTCCTATTCTTATATTGAAGTCTCTTCCTATTATCACATTACCTTCCTCTTCTTCCCCTATAAACTTTTCTAGTTCTCCCTTAATCCTTTTCCCCCTTGTGCTCCGTACACTGATACAATTTTCACTCTCTCTCTCTCTCTCTCTTTACCTACCTCTATCATTATCATCTCCTCTTCTTCCTTTATTATTTTTAACTTCTTTAACTGTCCTATTCGTTCTTTCTTTACCCCTACTATGAAACCTCCCATCGCCCTCCCTTTTTTCCTTTCTTTTTTCGCGAAGCTCCACACCCAGTCATGTGTTCTTGGCAATTTATCTTTAATCTTTTCCAATCCTATTTCTTCTAACCAGGTTTCACATACTAATAATGTCATATCCTTTTACATATTCCCAAAACTCCCTATCCTTATTACTTATCACTGCTACGTTCCAAAATACGTATCTTTTCCTATTTTTATTTCCTACCCCTCTCTCTTCCACCTCTCCTCCTCTACCATCCCTTTCCACTTCCCGGCTTACTTGAATTCCTGATCACTCTCTTCTTTGTTGTTCCTTTCCAGCTCTTCCTCCCCCCTTCTCTTTTCCATTCTTCTTTTTTCCTCCTCTTTTTCTAATTTCCACTCTATTTCCTCCCACATTTTCCACATCCCTTTAACTCTCAATCTACCTGTTCCTGCCTTTACTTCTACACCTTTTTCTTTTTGCTCTTTTGTCCATCTATGTATCCTTTCCTGCACTTTCCTTTCCTCCCAACTTAAATTGTTCTCTATGTATAAATTTTCCCCTTTCAATTTATATTTGTTTCTCATTATTTCTTTTTTACCTTCCTCATTGTCTAATTTTATTAAAATTATCTTACCGCTCTCTCTACAGTTAACTACTTTACCATCTATATCTACACCTATCTTTTCTTTTATTAAGGCCTCTGCCCATTCCTTGCACTCTTTCTCATTCCTCTCTACACCTTTCGGTATTTTTATACCTCTCATTATAATATTGTTTTTTCTTCCCTCCCTAGCCTTTTCCTTCACCCATTTCTTAATTTTTCCTACTTCGCTCTCGCTAAAGCCGCAGCATACGCTTATTCTGCCTCTGCTGCTCAAACTACCTACGCTGCTATTCCTTGATCTTACACTATATATACTTCTTACCTCCTCCCTATCGCCTTCCACGCTTTCTATCTCTCTTCTTTCTTTTCTTTCTAATTCCAGCTCCTGTACTCTCTCCTCTAACTTCTCTATCCTCTCCTCATATAACCTTACTTTCGCTCTTAAAACCTCCATCTCCTCATTTACTTTTTTTCTATCCTCTTTCAAACCTTTCACCTCCTCTCTCAGTAACTCTTTAATCTCTTGTCTTATCCTGACTCGTTCCTCTTTCCAATATTTTTCTTCACCTACCTTGAGAGTTACCGTCTTACTTTTTTCCTTACTTCCTACCGTTCCAGCTTTCTCTGTCCCTCCTCCAGCTTCGCCTTTCCCGCCTTACCGGCCGCTCCCATCTCCTTACTCGCCATAACCTCACTCTTTGCCTATCTCTAATCCGCTCGCAAACTCCGCCTTCCTCCTATTTCCTAAGCACGCCTACACTTCCCTGTCTTCTCCGCTCGTTCTTCTACCTATTCTACCCTTTCGCACTTCTCTCCCACACCTTTCTTCTCCTCAATCGCTTACTCAAATACGCTACGCTCTCACACACGTTTTCGCCCATGCGCTCCATCTAACCAAGTCCGTTTCCAATTGAATATTAATTTATAAATTTGAATGATAATAAAAATTTTAGTAATAATAATAATAAAAATTAGATTTGGATTAACTCTCTGAGATTTGGATTAACTCTCTAAAAGTAAAATGTGTTACTTGATAAATACATTAAAATAACTCCTAATTGAAAATGGAACTTATTCTTAATTTATTTATAATTTATCATAGATTTTGTACTCGGCATTTTAGATAACCCAGAACGAAGGAAGATTATTGATATACTCAGATGAAAAGGAAATTTCATATATAATACAGATTCGAATCTAAATAAAGGGGATTTAATTGTACTCGTATGTCGGCGTCCAAGAAAAAAATTGGATAGAAAAGCAACTGATTTTATTCCTTGTGCAAAATGCAAAGGTTATTTTTCTAAAAATAATATAAGACATCATTTTGCATCATGTAAACAAATGGAGAAAATGGCGTATCCTCAAAGAAATGTAAAAGTATTAGGACGTACTGTGGCTTGTCGTATACATCACAGTGCAAGTACACCATTAAGAAGATTAGTATTCCCAGTGATGAAAGAAGACAGTACAACTCAAATTATTAGATATGATGAGTTGCTAATTGCTTATAGTAATAAAATGTGTCATAAGTATCGTCTCCAACATCAACATGATATGATTAGAGCCTGAATGAGATTACTTGGACGATTTCTCATTGTTTTGAAAGATATTGATAACAGTATAACAGATTTCACTTCAATATATGATCCAAAAAAATATGATCTATGTATCAAAGCTGTCAATAAACTTGCACAATTTGATGAAACAACTTGGACATATAAGACACCATCTATTGCATCATCTTTGGGAACACTTACAACACAAATTGGACAAATTTTAAGGAGTATGTGCATTAAGAAACAAGAGTTTTAAAAACAAATTGAGGTAGAAAATTTTTTAAAATTATTTGAAGAAGATTATGGAGTTAGTGTAAATAAAATAGTGCTTGAAACTCAAGGACATCGAAAAAGGCAAAAAAAATCTTGTCTTGCCATCTATAGATGATATTAAAATATTCAATACATATCTCAAAACTAAACGTACGAAAGCTTCAGAAATTTTACAAACAAATGGTTTCTTGATTGAAACATGGCGTATATTAGCTGAAACAACATTATTATCAGTTATGGTATTTCACAGAAGACGTCCTGGTGAACTAGAGCGTGTCTTAATTGAAAATTTGAAAAATTGTGCGACAATTTCAAAAGAAGAATCTCCATTATTATATAAGTCTTTATCCAAATATGTACGAATAACAATACGCGGTAAATTAGGAAGAACAGTTCTTATGTTACTCCATGAAGACATATTAAAATGCATGCAAATGATTTTTAAATATCGTAAACATGCCGGTGTTCCCGAAAATAATCCTTATATCTTTGGTATATGTACACTTGACAAAAAAAGACACAAATATTTGAGAGCATGTGTATTAATACGAAAATATTCTGTAATGTCTGGAACGAAAATGCCAACTTTGTTACGAGGAACAATGTTGCGGAAACATATTGCAACAGTATGCATTTCATTAGATATGTCTGAACATGAAGTGAATGATCTAGCGGATTTCATGGGCCATCATGAAAAAATACATAAATCACATTATAGACAATCGGTCATAACAAAAGATTTAGCTATATCACGTTTACTCAAATATGCACAAGGAGAAGATACAACAGATGAGAGCGATGAGGTTGATGAGGATGAGAATGAAAATAAAGAGGATTGCTCCACCAAAGATAATACAGATGTAACATTACGCCCCTCCACTGTGCCGCCACTCCAGACCGACCAACCGTCGACCGCACCGCAGCCGAGCACGTGTATCTTACGTAAGACCCACGCACGTACGATCGGCTTACGTAAGACCACCGCGTACTACCGCGCACGACCAACGCGCTACGCGCCGCGTTCCGAAAGCGCTCCCACTCTAGCCGGCCCGTCCGCGCGCGCTGATTGGTGCGTCCAGCCGCGCGGAACGATATATAAGCCGGCAGTGGGCAACGTACCAGAGATCCGTCCGAACATCCGATCTCATCGGATCCTTTCCAGCGCTGGGCATATTCGGCGCCTCCTAGCTCGGGGATTCTCGAGCACCTCCTCGGGAACGGGCATTCTCGTTCCAACCTTCCCGCGACGGGTAAAACCGTCGTCCCCGAGGCCGGGTATGCTCGGCCAATCCGATCCGCTCAGCCGCGCGACGGGCATTCTCGTCGCGCAGGCCATCCAATCCGATCAGCCGTGTGACGGGCATTCTTGTCACGCGGCCAATCCGGACCGTCCGGCCGGACGACGGGCATTCCCGTACGTCCAGCTAAATCCGATCCGAATCCGTTGCGCCGTACGGCGGGTATTCTCCCCGCACGGCAATTCCGTTTCCGTACAGCCGGACGACGGGCATTCTCGTCGTCCGGCCACTCCGACCAGACCGTTCCGAGTGTCCCCGGGAATTCTCGGGGACCGTCCGCGCCGACACCGTTCCAGTGTCCGCCACCGTACCTCCCGGGCTAACCCCGCGAGATGAGGCCGAAACGGCCGACCCCGTCGATAGCCCGCGCACAGCGCGAGGGCGTCGAGTACCGAGACCGTAACCGGTCAACCGCACGGGCCAATCGGGCCCCGAGCACGGCATTAGAGTGGACCGCCGCGCGGCCACTCTAACAAACGGATACCGTACGCATAGAGCGTAAACCGAAGCCGTCCGTAGATCACACGACTCATCCGAGTCGTTACATTGCGATAACCGCGAGTCCGTTCCGACATCACACGTTCCGCCGCGAACTATGTATATAGATCTATGTTGTTAAACCGAGCAACCCCGCTTGCTACTTCTGCGCGCCAAGCGCCTAGTCACTGTCCGTCCGTTTCCGAATTGTTAAAGTCCTTTCCGTTTAGATATTAAGTACCGCGCAAATACGTTGCGACTGTTCTCTTAAATTCACGCGGGCCGACGACCGCGCAGTTAAGTGCCGCGACACTATTCGAATACCACGTGATCGTTCTCTTGATTTCCCGCGGGCCGACGACCGCGCAATTGAGGGCCGTAATGTTGTACAAGGAGCTCAGTATTATCCGATAACGATATCGGAACTGTATAATTTCATTTTGTACTAAGGTATAGCTAAATATATTTGACCTCTTTCATTTTTACTACCAAAATACGGCGTTATCATTTCGACACGAACCCGGACATCCGGCGAGCACATCCGAGCATCCGATCCTGAACCTAAAATCCCGTAACCGACACCGAGAAAGTACCAGCGTTACACAGATTTAAATTTAAATATTTCTGATACTTCATCATCAACACAGATTGAAAAAATTAAACTCGCATCAAGGAAAAGAAAAGATATTAATATGACTAATAATATAGAAAGAAAGAAAGGTACGTTTAAATAATTTCTATATCAAATATAGTAAAGAGTAAATTTAAGTAAATACTGTTTAATGTAATTATTAAGACATAATGTAAGTAAAAGATAACTTTTATTATTGTTCTTTATGTAGATTATAATTATGCAAAAGGAAAATATTTTCAATGTTTTAATATTACTCTGCACTTTTTTAAAATTATATTTTCTTATTTTTTTCTCCTATTATTTAACAATTACCTTAATTTAGAGACATTTTATTCAAACAAATTGCATAAATGTGAATTGTCATTATTTCAGTTAAACGTTTGGCTTTTAAGAGGAAACATAATCAGAAAAATTTGACCGACTCAGAAGACTGCAGTAGTACAGAATTAGATATTTCCAATAATTCGTCATCAAAAAATATTGAGAAAACTAAATGGCTGTCTAGCGAAAAGAGTGACATGAATAATACTGAGAAAGAAAAAAAGAAAAGTAAGTTTAAATAAGTTTTCGGATTAAGTATGTTGCTCAATAATATATTTCATAGTAAATACATTAGATTAACATAATTTTATTATTATTTTAGTATCTCCTTTTGGTCCTACAAGAAAAAAGACTCATAAGATCAGATGGACAGATGATGAACGCACAACAGTTTTATCTTTATTCCGGCTTGCTATAAAAAATAAAAAACTGCCATCTTTTCGTGAAATTAACGAAGCAAAAAGTAAATATCCTGTATTAAAGGCCCGTACAAGTGCTCAGATAAAAACTTGGTTACATAATCAAATAAGAAACACACGAACCTAAAATTAATATCATTACCAAATTTTAATACTATATACATTTAAAATTATATTTTAAACCAGAATTGTCTTCAAAACTATTTGAAATTTTATGAAAAATAAAATTTTGCTGTCTCTTCGGTTAATTTAATTTACAAAACTTTTCTTTTTTAATCGCTTACATATGACTCGAAAACTATTAGTGTTTTGTATTTTTTCTGTAAAATTTCCATGTATAACTGCAAAATATACTGTTAAAGTATTATTTGCTGGTTTATAGTTTATATAAGTGTTGCACTTACCTAACTTGAAATATATCAAATCTAATTTTTTATGAATAAACTCTTTGTATATACACCAGTTTGCTATGTCAACTTTAAAACACATGTAAAGCACACTTTACTTAATTCATTTTTGTTAAAAAATTTTAAATTTTCTTATCTAAAAAAAGATATGTTAAATCAATACTCGAATCTATTGAAGTCTTTACAAAAATCTCAAAAATTATTGATAGCCTTTTTTTATGCTGATTGGTCCTCTCGCTGCGCTTACTTTAGAACGACTGTCATCGCGGAGTTAACAAATGATGTGAATAATAGGTTATTAATGCAATTTATGTTTAAAAAAAGGAAAAAAGTACAAAGCTAAATAGCGAGCGCGTGTTTGTGGTATTTAGTTATATAAAAAAATGTATTTTTTTATATTACAATTAGTTATTTAGATATGCTGCAATATTTTAAAAAAATATTTGTTAAAAGACTTAATAATGTTTGTATACTTGTACAGTAATGAAAATTAATCCAGAAGTGCATAATCCATTGTATATTAAAGGAATGTGTATAATAAAGGATTGGAAAATTATTATGTGTACTGAGAATTAATATTCCTCTGGAACTATACTTTGCACTGCACTGAATGGAAAGAAGGAAGGAAGATCAAAACGAGTTTAATTATGAGCATTCGGGCCAATTAGCTTTATTTCGAGACTATGTTTATTTACACTTCGTCAATTAAAACAGAAAATACAAAGAGCAGATGTGTGTAACGTACAGTATCTTATTTTCAGCCTGATCTTATTTACGATACACGTGGATCATGAAAGCAACCAATTACTGAATATAAAACAAACGTTCTGATATACTTTACATTTCTTTTACGTGGTTCTAACATTTATTTTGTTAATTAAGGGACGTAACCTCATAACCTTAGACCTGCATGAAAACGAGCAAAAGTGAATTATACATAAACATTACATAGAAGCAATATAACAATGTTGTTAACATTGAGAGCGTTCCTCTAATATTTATAGATAATTCACTGTCGTTCATTTTCATGCAATATGATGGGTGTAAAGTTATGAGATTTTGTCCCTTGGTTTAGATAACGAAATAAATGTTAGAACCGCATAAAAGGAATGTAAAATTTACCAGAATGTTTGTTTCATATTCAGAAATTAGTTGTTTTCATTATCTACGTATATTGTACATCGGATATCGCTGAAAATAAGAAACCGTACGTTACATACATCTGAATGGTGACCTTCATATTTTCTGTAAATGAAACTGTCAATATGATTCTAATGTCTCTAGAATAATTAATTTTAAAAGATGAGTGATAAAGGGTCACATATTTGTAGATTCTCTCTGATTTTAAAAGTGTGTAAATTAATTTACCAATAAGTAAGATAAGTTTATTTTGACTGCAATTTATTGTAACAAACTTATTATAATCAACGGGGTTAAAACTGTCTTCTTACCTTACATATTAGTTAATTAATTTACTTACTTTTAAAATCATAGACAATCTACAAATCTGTGACCCTATCACTCATATTTTAAAACTGATCCCTCTAGAAACATTAGAATCATATTGACAGTTTCATTTAATCATGAGATGCTTGCTTCAAACTTGTAATCATTAAAATTACACATTGCATTGAAAATAACGCTATTGAAGCAATGACTTAATGTCAGACTTTTTGAAGCAGTACATATTTTCCATGAGATACGCGAGATACGCCGTCGAGGAAGGGAGGAAGATGCAAACCAGTTTATTTATGTGTATTTGGCCTAATTTCCTTTATTTAATTCTAACCATTACCATTTTATTTGATTCTAACGTTTATTTCGTTAATTAAATCAACGGACATAACCTCATAACCTTACACCTGTCAAACTGCATAAAAATGAACGAGAGTGAATTACACACAAACATTAGGTCTCAATGCTAATAACGTTGTTATATTGCTTCTATCAGAGAGGAACCTGAGAGCGGCCACGGCGGCCTTTTTCCAGTAACGCTTGGAAACTCCCGTACACTAGCGACGCACATCCATTTAGCCCGGAATGGGAACTACATGTCACATCCATTTGCGACTCGCCGTTAGAAACAGTGCCTCGTGAAGGTGGATGTGGGTTGTTGTCTTTGCTGACATCCATTTTCCCGTCGATAAATCATTTGACGTTATGCGTGTCCGTGCTAAGACGTTCTTTTCTGGTTAGATAAAGACGGACAATCTTTGTTCGTTCTCTGTTTACATCACCGGTCAGAGAGAGAAAGCATCGCGGTGGCAAACACGGAGCAAGCGGCGATGTTATCTCTATGGATACCCTCCTCTCCACTTCCCTCACACCGATCTCATTTTCCGTGCTACGTCCTAGCCGTAAAATGCAGAAAAAGGATTTCGGACGATTTTTGGGCAGGAACGTAAAGAGGCCAGAAAGCGCCTCTTTTATAAATTTTTTTATTTTGTTATAATGGAATATGCGCGCATATATGATTGAATTAAAAATGATAATACGCGCGTGTTTAATATTGTATAATAAATAATAATGTAATAAAGATTAATATGGAATATATATATGAATATCTGAGTATTATTTTTATTTTCTTACAAGCGTGAAAATTATAGATCTGATTTCAATAGAACCTTTCTACAGTTTTTACGAAATGTCACGTAAAGATTAATCAAAATTTTGCAAAAAGAAATTAATAAAAAATTATATAATAATACGATATGAGGTATCGGAGCATTGGTTGATAGAGTAACGGATTTTAATAAAATTTTTCTCGATATTAATCTTTTGCTAACGATAAATCTGATGCGTGTCGGCGTGCAACATCCACAACAGGACCAGGACTAGTTATAAGTTAATATAAATATTATATAAAGGGAAATGTCTTTCTATTCAAGGACATGTATTAAAAAGTGAACAATTATATATATTTTATTAGACAATAAAATGTTTGTATTTACTTTACGGTGTACATGGCTTATATGGGATTAGCAGAGTACCAAGTTGTACGAAACCTCGGCCTCTAGTATTTCTCAAACGGGCACAGTGTACAGGAGCGATTTCCTGAAGCTGCGACGGATCTTGGACAAAGTAGCTACAGGTGATCTCGCGCCGATTTGCAATTTTGACCAGGCAAGTGACGGCGACAAAGATTACTTATTATCTCAAACAAGGCACATATTATGGAATTATTTTGAATGAATTCTGATTGGAATTATTCCGTTTTTCCTAGAAAACAATACAAATTTAGGGAATAATCGAATAATTCCGATCGGAATTTATTCTGAACAATTTCGTCATACGTACCCAGGTCCGCTGTATTCAAGCTCAGCGATAATTCTCTGAACGGAAACCAAAGTAAAAGTCCATTACACCACACTACGCTCGATCTACACATCGTAGATGATCATCGAAATCCGTAGCATCGCGGCCAATTCCGTAAGTCAATTACGCACAACCACATGAATACACGCATCAATTCACATGGTTATTTTACTCAGGGTGTGCTTGTATATTTTGAAATTATATTTACAATTTTTTAACGTGTACTTTACGTATAATTTACACAAACCTTTTTCATATTAGAGAATACACAAATGTTAATTATTGTAAATTGGATAATACAAAACATAAAACAGAAAAAGTAATAATAAAGTTTTAAAACATTGTTAATATATCTGACTTTAGGATATAAAAATAATATATATATATATATATATATATATATATATATATATATATTGTTACGGTCGTGCGATATTTGTAATGTGTCACCGTATAGTTTATGTAATCGATAGTAATGAGTTGACGGTCGCTCGTTGACGACGGTTGTTGTTATGTTGCTGACGTCTGGAGCCTCGTTTCGGTGACAGACGTGTTCTAATAAACGTCTCAGTTTCTTTTAAAGAATCTGCTCAATTATTTATTGTGCGTGAGTGCGCGTGAGTGCCTTGTGCCACCGTCGGACGTAACAATTTGGGGGTTCGTCCGATTTGAACGACGAGCAATGGCTTTTATATCACGGAGCCCACGAAAGGGGATGTGCACGCGTTCTACAACGTTTGCGGAGCAATCTCTACGAGATGACGAACGCCCATGCATGCAGTCTTCGGGCGATGCCGTCGAACGAACGACAGAGGATGTCGTTGAACGGACATTGGAGAATTTTAGTAGTGAAACATCGAACGCGGAGACGCTTCTCCGGACGACGTTGAAGGAGTTGAGGCAAATGCGTGAGGAGCGCGCGTTGCAATTACGGCAACAGGAAGATCTTGCAACGCTCTTGCGACAGCGAGAGGAGGAGTTTCGGCATCTTCGGGAAAACCAGCTAAGTCTGTCTAATGATAATGCCGCGAATTTAATCGGGAATGCGAGTGTGCAAAATGATATGCCTCTTGAGAGTGAAATTGACGCGATCGCGGGAGAGCGGATAACTTCACGAACTTCGTTTAAATTAAAACCGGATACGTACGATGGAAGTACCTCGTTGCGCGAATTCTTGTCGCAATTTAACCTTATCGCTCGGGCAAATCGATGGGATCAGGAAATGAAAACCGTGCTTGTGTCATGTTTAAGAGGGAAAGCTCGCGCGGTATTAGAAAATATACAAGATTTAGAAAGTTTGGAATTCGCAGAATTAAAATCGAAATTAGAATTACGATTCGGAGAAACTCATTCATTACAGAGTTACTACTGTCAATTTACGAATAGAAGACAGAAATTTGGGGAAAATTTTGCTGCCTTTGGAACGGATATAGAGAGATTATCTCAGCTTGCATATCCTGAATGCTCACATTCTGTTCGAGACAAGATTGCTTGTGCGCAATTTGTTTCTTCAATATCAGATGAGTATGTGAAGAGAACCCTTCAGTTAGAAGGAATGACATCTTTGAAAGTGGCGATAGAAAGAACTAAGACGATAAAATCTATTCAAGAAAATAATTTTGAACGAAAAGCGGGAAGTAATTTTAATTCTTTTAAAAGAAAAGGAAATAATTTTGATTTTAGGAAAAAAGAGAGTGGTTTTGGAAACGAGGAAAAACGAGGTAAAAATGAAGGTGAAAATAAATTTGTAAGAGGAAATAAATATAGAGGGAATTTTGTGAATAAAAATCGAACGGAATGTTGGCTTTGCGGAAAGGAGGGGCATTTACGTTTTGAATGTCCCGGGAAATCGGAAAACTCGGAATAGTTGAACTTGACGGGGCGAGTTTGACTAAAGAACGGGGAGCCCCGAAAGTTACGGGGAGAGAATTTAAACGTTTTTTTAAATTAAATAGAATTAAGTGTGATCTTGATGAATTTTGTTATTCCGGAGAAGCAGATAATAAACATTGTATCTTTAAAATAGATACGGGCTCTGATGTATCAATTTTGAATAGAAATTTTGTTGAGTTAGGTAAGCGAAAAGTTGAGATTTTTGATGGTGATTTGAAATATCCTACGGGGGAAAGAATTTTGATTAAATACAAAACAATTGTAAAAGTTCGGCTTGGAAACTTTTCTGTAGAAATGCCAATGTTAATTGCGGACATTAGCGATGATTGCATCTTAGGAGTGGATTTTCTTAAAAAAATGAATTTAGGAAATGTGTTTGATTTCGTTTTTGAGGGTCAATCTTTATCTGGTGAAACAAATATTTTAAGATGTTCTCGTGTGGAAAGTTGTTTTAAAGAGATTCCTGAAATTTTGAAAGAACTTTTCATTAAAGATTCAAAAAATTTAAATGACAGTCAGAAGAAAATTTTTGCGGAATTTTTGATTGAGTTTCGAGATGTGTTTTCTGATGAAATTGTTGCGGGGAATTGTGATGTTGTCAAACATGAGATCAATGTAAAAGATTCTTCCCCAATTAAACAGGTACCTCGTCGAATTCCAATCCATTTACGAGGAGAGGTAGATAAAATTATTCAGGACATGAAAAAACATGGAGTTATCAAGGAATCTCAGAGTCCCTGGGTTTCGCCGGCGGTTATGGTGAAAAAAAGGATGGAACAATCAGATTTTGTATTGACTACAGGAAGTTAAATGATGTCACTAAGAAAGATTCTTTTCCTTTGCCTAGAATTGATGACATTTTCGATCAATTAACAGGTAACGATTTGTTTTCCTCTTTGGATTTAAAAAGCGGTTATTGGCAGGTAAAAATTCATCCAAGGGATAAAGAAAAGACTGCTTTTTCTATCGGTAACGGTCTTTGGGAATTTAATGTTATGCCTTTTGGTCTTTGTAACGCCCCCGCAACTTTTGAGAGATTAATGGAAAAGATTTTACAAAATTTATTATCAAAAATTTGCTTAGTTTATCTTGATGATGTTATTGTATTCGGGAAAAATTTTGGGGAAATGATAAAGAATTTGAGAGAAGTTTTTCTTCGGCTACGCTCTGCAAATTTAAAAATTAATCCTAAAAAATGTGTTCTTTTTGGAAAGAGCATTAAATATTTAGGTCATGTTATATCAGCTGAGGGCGTTGCAACGGACCCTGAAAAGATTGTGACTGTGAGGGATTGGCCAGTTCAGCATAATAAGAAGCATATTCGAAGTTTTCTGGGATTTTGCTCATATTATCGGAGATTTGTTAAAGGATTCTCGTCCATAGCAAAACCGTTATATGTTTTAACTGAAAATCAAGTTAGATTCTTTTGGGACGAGGAATGTCAAAGAGCTTTTGATAAATTAAAACAAATATTAACATCATCTCCTATTCTTTCTTTTTCAAAAGGAGATGGGGAATTTATTCTTGATACTGACGCTTCGAATACGGGAATTGGTGCAGTCTTGTCACAGGCACAAGACGGAAAGGAAAAAGTGATTGCTTATTTTAGCCGAGTATTTTCTAAAGCTGAAAGGAATTATTGTACAACGCGTCGGGAATTATTAGCTATTGTTGATTCAATAAAAACTTTTCATCATTATCTTTATGGACGAAAGTTTATGGTCCGTACAGATCATGTTTCTTTAAGATGGTTAATGTCCTTTAAGGAGTTAGAGGGTCAATTGGCTCGTTGGATAGAAAGGCTTCAGCAGTATGAATTTGAAATTATCCATCGGAGGGGTCAGTGTCATAAGAATGCTGACGGTCTTTCTAGGCGATTATGTGAGGATTACGGATGTCAATATTGTACTAAAGTGGAATTGAAGAGCACCTTATTTGGAAAAGAGACTGTTGGACGATTGATTCTAGAAGGAGAAAATTTGGAGGGGTGGCGTGAAGATCAGAAAGGGGATCCTGGTATTTCTTTTATTTATCACAGCAAGGTCTCGGGAGAACGACCTTCTTGGACGGAGATTATTTCTAAAGATCCTTCTTGCAAGATTTACTGGTCGTATTGGGATGCGCTTGTTTTAAGGAATGGAGTTCTTTATAAAAGATGGGAATCTTCAAATTCAAAATTCAACATTGTCCAACTTGTTGTTCCGCGCAAGCGGATTAAGCGGATTTTGGAAGAAGCGCATAATTCTTCTACTGGAGGTCATTTTGGAGTTAATAAGACTTTAGAGAAAATCCGTAAGAGGTTTTTCTGGGCGACCTGCAAGCAAGATGTAGAAGATTGGTGTAGAACTTGTAAAATTTGTGTTTCCAAGAAGGGTCCTTCCGGAAAGGGGAAATCCCCTTTACAAGTCTACAATGTGGGAGCTCCATTTGAGAGAATACAGATGGACATACTTGGGCCTCTTCCTTCTACCTTCTTTGGAAATAAGTATTTGCTTGTTATCGTTGATTGTTTCTCCAAGTGGGTGGAGGCTTTTCCGCTTAGGAACATTAGGACCAGGACAATAGCAGAGGTTCTCGTTAAGGAGGTTATTTCTCGATATGGAGTTCCTATGGAGATCCATACTGATCAAGGAAGAAATTTTGAATCTAAGATGTTCTCGGAATTAATGAGTTTGCTTGGAATTAAGAAAACGAGAACGACTCCCTTACATCCTCAGTCTGATGGGCAGGTAGAACGACAACATCAAACTATAATTGGTTATTTATCAAAATTTATTTCCGAGAATCAACGAGATTGGGATCATTGGGTTCCAATGTTTCTTTTAGCTTATAGATCTTCGAAGCATGAGGCCACTGGTGTTACTCCTGCCGAGTTGTGCTTTGCCCGAGATTTAAGACTTCCTTTAGATTTGCTGCGGGGTAGTCTTCCAGAGGTGGAAGTAGATTCCAATGAAGATTATGTTAGTGGATTAAGAAGGAAAATGGAATTTATTCATAATAACGTTAGGGAGCGGATGGATCTTAGATCTTCTCGAATAAAAAATAGATATGATCGAGGAGTTAGACAGGTTCTTTTTCAGGAAGGGCAAAAGGTTTGGCTGTTCAATCCTCATAGGGTAAAAGGAAAGGCTCCTAAATTACAAAGGAATTGGGAAGGTCCTTATGAAATAGTAAGAAAACTTAGCGAGGTAGTGTTCAGTATTCAAAAATCATTGAGACATAGAAGAAAGGTTGTGCATGCAGACAGATTAGCACCGTATTCGGAAAGACGTTTGGAGTGTGAATAGGGAATCAGGGCCCGAAATTTATTTGGGGGGAATTATTCTTGTTTACGTTCAGAGAATGGAAGTTCTAGGGAATTTCTATTATAGAAAATTTTTGGGGACGACGCTCGGTAACTTGTGGCAGAAGCCCAAGGTAGAGCAGAAGGTCGTCAATTAAGGTTTACAGGAAGGGACGATGCTCGGTAACCTGAGGCAGAAGCCCAGGGTAGAGCGGGAGATCAGAAATCCTCTCTGGAAATCTTCGCCTTGGGGGAAAGGGATTCTGAGGATTATTTTTCTTCTAAATCGAGGGGGGGTGTGAGAGAGAGAGAGAGAGAGAGAGGCAAACTAATGTTTCGTGAATTGAGCACTTGTCGGATTTTATTTTTTTATTTCAGTTTGGAGGCTTGCAAAGTCGACGCGTAAAGGGAGGTCAACGAGATTCTTTTTTTTTAAGAAGACCGCCTCGCCCCGGTTTTTGATTCAGGGTTTTCCCGTGGGCTTGGAGGCAAATGCCGAGGCGGGGACATGGGAGCCTTTAGAGCGTTGGGTCCCTGAAAGTTAATTTCTTTCCCCCCCTTGTCCGAAGAATCAAGAAAGAAGCACTCAAGAATTAAGATGAAGAGTTTTGTACGAGCAAAGATTGAAGTGAGAAGGTTCCGTTTTGAAGAAGAGGTTTCGCAGCTTCATGATCTCTGGAAGAACAAGCCTTCCAGCTTGGTTGTCGGGACGACAACTTTAAAGAAGGGGGGCAGTGTTACGGTCGTGCGATATTTGTAATGTGTCACCGTATAGTTTATGCAGTCGATAGTAATGAGTTGACGGTCGCTCGTTGACGACGGTTGTTGTTATGTTGCTGACGTCTGGAGCCTCGTTTCGGTGACAGACGTGTTCTAATAAACGTCTCAGTTTCTTTTAAAGAATCTGCTCAATTATTTATTGTGCGTGAGTGCGCGTGAGTGCCTTGTGCCACCGTCGGACGTAACAATATATCAATATATATATATATATATATATATACACTAAACCTTTAATTTAACTTACGTTAATTTAATCTGAACGTAACTTTTAACTAGTTTATTTTTTGTTCATGAAACATTTAACGAAACTAAATTAATTTTTTAAACAAATAACTTTTTAATTTAATGTAGTTAAAAAAAATATTAACTTACCCTGCATTTTATACATGTTTACGCATAACGTATACTATTCATACTTTATGCATAAAAGCACAACCCTGATTTCAGTATTTTTAAAATGCATTTTGCGCTCCGCACCGCAAATTATTGTAAAATGCATTCTGCGCTCCGCGTAGCAAATTGTTGTAAAATGCATTCTGCGCTCCGCGTAGCAAATTGTTGTAAAATGCATTCTGCGCTATGCGCAGCAAATTGTTGTTAAATGCATTCTGCGCTCCGCGCAGGAAATTGTTGTTAAATGCATTCTGCGCTCCGCGCAGCAAATTGTTGTTAAATGCATTCTGCGCTCCGCGCAGAAAATTGTTGTTAAATGCATTCTGCGCTATGCGCAGCAAATTGTTGTAAGATGCATTCTGCGCTATGCGCAGTGAAATATTATAAAACATTTTCCTCATTGTGCAATACAATATATAAATTAATAGATTTAGGTTTGTAAAATTAATATCTTTACATTATATTTGTTACACTTTACTTATTATGACAAATTATGATCTGATGCTAATAATATTTTATTTTTAGATTTTATCGTATATTCACTATTACATTTTATTTGTTTAAAATGTTTTTCATTTTTCTTTTGGAGGTATTTTTTATTTTCTCTGCACAATTGTTGTATCTATTGCGAGAATATGTTTTTACTCTAATCAAATATTTTAAAGCTTCCATTCGATGATTATAACACTCGTGACTAGTATCCAACCATCCAGCGTAATTTTTATTTGTTGCTTGAACACATGCAGCTACAATATTTTCAAGAACGTGGTTAGATGCCCAATGATTTTGCCATATATGATTAAATGTTTTTAATTGTGTTTTTGTTATATTTGTTAAGATAGTAGTTGGCCTTACTAATTTTTTTACTGTTGGAGCATTTTCATCATCATCTGAATCTGAATATTCACGATATTCAATATACTTTTCATTTGCTGTCGCATCATCCATGGGAGTCTTCATCATATCGTTTCGACAATTCTCACATTTAGTTTTTTTCAAACTTCGTCGTGCTACAAATCCAGCGAAATATGCAATAGCATTTTCATCATAACCACTCAGTGGAGTTATATTTTCTATATTTTCAATATTTTCATAATCTGCATATTCTTCCAAAAGCTGCGCATCTTCCAAATATGAATCATCTTCAAAGTCAGCATATTCTATAGTAGAAGTACTTGTACTCATTAGGGATGGGCGATATTCATCGATGTTCCGAAAACATCAATGATTTTTTTAAATTAATCGATTAAAAGCAGTCGATATTTTGTCGGTCGATTAATCGACTAATCGATCTTCTTGGGGCAAAATCGAACGTTTTCACTCACTGTTCCCAGCAGCCTAAAGGCCGCAGCACAGATTTTTGCACAGCTGCATAACCGTATGCATAAAGAAATTGATTGGTCCATTAGCACATGCATAAGGAAATGGACCAATCAATTTCTTTATGTATACGGTTATGCAGCTATGCAAAAGTCTGTGCTGCGGCCTTAACATTTATGAGGGAGCGTCGCGATTCGACACCGCACGATTGGATACCACCACTCATAGCGGCCGATGCCTAGAGTTTTTCTAATGGTCAAGCGTTGTGAGTGGTGGTGTCGAATCGTGCTGTGTCCAAACGGGTTTACCCCATTTATGATAGTGGATTAAGTGGAACGACCCGGCATCTTTATATATGTTCTGTGCGGCATCCGGTCAAGTCTTATCGTTTAATTAATTCCAAATTCAATGCGAGTCAGCGATGGATACCAGAAACGGTAAGTACAAACTATACAATTAATCTTTATTTCGATTAAGTGTATCACATAACCTCCAACTCCAACATCTATAATTTTAATAAGAAAATGTAATTGCCTACGCGAGCCTCTGCAGTTGTTAAGGACTAGGGCATGGAACATAAGTGACGACACGAATCCTCCAAAAAGATTAGAAAAATTGTATTGATCAATGTACAAACGTTTCGATCCGAGATCTGGATCCTCTGCAGTGTAACAGAAACATTTGTAATATGCGCCACAATTATTATCATTATTGCTATTCATCTTTTTTTAACTATATTACAAATGTTTGAGTTACACTGCAGAGGATCCAGATCTCGAATCGAAATGTACATTGATCAATACAATTCTTTTTAATCTACACGGAGGATTCGTGTCGTCACTTACGTTCCACGCCCTAGCCCCTAACAACTGCGGAGGCTCGCATAGGCAATTACTTTTTCTTATTGATTTATTCATTGGAGCCATTAATTTATTTATTTATCTATAATTTTGTTTGAATTCCGATGATAACGTGACGATAATGTTTTGCACGAATACACTTTTATATTGTAGAATCCAGGACGCACACAATATATTTTAGAATCAACGAACATTCTCCATTCCCTGTAGAAGGATTATCTACAAAGGAATATATTTCATTGAAAAGTACGTATTTCTTTAATTGCATATATTTCGTATTTATTTATTAAAGACTCATCTCCAGATTGATGTTAGATTATTATTGTATTCTTATCATATACCCTATATGCGTACTTTTAATTTTAGATGATAATAATAAGGCATTCGAATACGTTAGCAATCTGTGCGAAAGTGGGAAGATCGTTAATAACGAAGAAATCGAAAAACTGTTTCGATCCATTGATGATGTGGATTTGTAAGTATAAATTCACGACTTATGGTGTACGCTTATGGCGTTGTTCACTGTTCACTTTATTGAATTTAATATCTGCCTTTTTATAGCACATTGATCAAGAGTACAGAGGAGGATGATGCTCGAGATCCTCAAGTGGTAGCCCAAGAGGAGATCACGCCGACTGAAGCCCCACCAGAAAGTTTGAAGCATTCGGGCGTAACAAAGAGTAAATCTATGTAAGTTGTTTTTAGTATTTCCTGCAACTTTTTTTTAGGGGTCGTTCTAAAAGATTGTCTTAACTATTATTTGATATTTAAAAGGTCAAAGCACTCGAGTGCTGTGTGGCAATATTTCGAAAGGGAAATTAATAATACAGCCCGCTGTACGATTTGCAATAAAGTGTACAAACATTGCGGAAACACATCGAACTTACTTCAGCACCTTAATAGACGCCACGCGTTGTTTTGCTCCCAAGCTGTCAGACTGAAGCAAAAGCAAAAGGCTAGAGTGACTTCCGAATCTAGTGACGATCGTGACGATCTTGATGGCCCTCCACCGAAACAAGTAAAATTCAAACCACAGGTAAAAAAATATATAAATAACAAGTAAAAATAAATATAAATATATAAATAACAAGTATATAAATAATAAAAAAATATATACATAACAAGCAAAAAATAAAAAAGTGTATAATAACAAGTAAATAAACGATTATAGCAAATCGAAAAATGACTGATTCATAAAATTAACAAAAGAACAACGAAAATAACAAATACTTTTGATTACAGGGACAGTTAATTAGAATCACTGAAGCATTCGAACATACAAACTCGTTCTTAAGTATGTATGCCGTGAAATAAATCTTTTAATTTATTTTTTAATCATTTGGCAAAACACTTGGTTTTATTTTCACAGAAGGAGGTCAGACTTCTGACAAAATTACAAATGCCATTTTGTACATGATCCCGGCCGATAAAATGCCATTATCTATAGTGCAAAACGACGGCTTTCAATGGGTCATAAAAACATTGGCACCTCTCTACACTATGCCGAGCAGAAAAACCGTGACAAGATTGATAGACGTCCGATATGAAGTATTGAAAAACCGCTTTATAAGCACCCTCAAGGAAGTTGACTCTTATTCTATAACATGCGATAATTGGACAGATGTCGGCAACCAAAGTTATCTCGGCGTCACCATCCACTATGTAACTAAACAAATTGAAATGAAGAATGGATGTATTGGAGTTTTTCCGATGAGTGAAAATCACACATCACAGTATCTCAGAGAGTGCTTAAATTCAGTCGTGGAGGACTTCAATTTGGACCAATCGAAAATTATGGCAGTCGTTACAGATAAAGCGGCCAACATCAAGAAAGCTGTACGCGACTTTGTGGGACAGGACAAACATGTGGCCTGTTTTGCGCATACTCTATCTCATCTCGTACCAGACGTACTAGTCGCTATGCCCATTGTGCGGGATACGATTGCAAAAGTGAAGGCTATAGTCACAGTCACAAAAAGAAGCGTCGTGGCTTCCGATGAATTAAAGAAGTTGCAAATGCGAGACGGAAAAACGGAAGGAACTGCATTGAAATTTATTCAAGATGTTCCTACACGTTGGAACTCGACGCTCTACATGCTAGAAAGATTTGTCGCTCTCGAGGAATATGTTTATCCGGTTATGTCGAAGTGTCCGAGTGCACCAGATATGTTAAAACGAGAAGAAATGCAAATGCTGAACGATGTCATATCCCTCATGAAACCAGTCGAGCGTGTCATCACTGAAGTCAGTGGAGACTCCTATCCAACATGTAGCGTTATCATCCCGTTAGTTCGATGCTTGAAAGTGGCCGTTCGAGAATGTAATCCTTTAACAAGGTGTGGAATCGAATTTAAAGAAAAACTCGAAAAAGCAATTAATATACGATTTAAAGATTTTGAGTTGCACAAAATACTAGCAATTTCAAATATACTGGATCCAAGATTCAAGAAAATCCACTTTGAGAGCGCTCTGGCTGCTTCTTCTGCAATATCGCAAATTAATGATTACATTCAGAAGGATACCGTACAAAAAACGTATAACAAAGAATCCGTTGAATCGATAGTAAAGACCGATGTCTGGAGCTTTCATGACCACTTGGTTGCGAACAAAGCTGACTACAGTACTCACAGCGAAGACATCAGTTTCGAAATAAGACAATATTTGAGCCAACCAGTCATCCGACGTCAAGAAAACCCTCTTAAGTATTGGTCATCGATGAAGCTCGCGTTTCCGTCATTGTATAAATTGGCATTAAACTACGTCAGTATTATTGGAACATCGGTGCCATCCGAAAGGCTGTTTTCTGAAGCTGGTAACATCAAAACCGACAATCGGAGTAGACTATCTGGTGAGCACTTAAATAAACTGCTGTTTCTTAGTTCGCTTTCACGAGAGGATTGGAGTTGTTTGGAGTAACAATTAATTGTCATGTGCTATGTTCCTAGTTCCTATAACTATGTTCCTATATTATAACTAATGTCTACAACTATGTTTCTATACTATAACTACTATATTATAACTATAAATATGTTCCTCTCTTGTTTATATATTATATATTATATATTATGTATTATATATTATATATTATATGTTGTGTATTATATATTATATATTTTAATATATTAAAATTTGAATATATTTATTAATTGAATATATTTATTTGAATATCTTGCAAATTTTTTAACAACCTGCAAAACTCGTGATCTAATTAAAGCTCCGACGGATATTTAGCGGAAAGTTATGGGTGTTTTAATGTTCGAGAATATCTCGTGTCTCGCAATAAATACCACCGATCGCATCTTGAAATTTTTCCAAGCCTTATGTGTTCTTTATTGTACAAGGCATGAGGTTTTTTAAGTAAAAGGTGACAGTTTCTATTTCCTATAATTAATTTTCTATTCCTAACATTCTCTATTTCTTATCATTAAATTTTCAGTTTTTTACAGGTAAGATTGTTTTTTGATGAGGTTGAATAAATAAAATGATTGTTTTTATTATAGTTATATATTATATATATATATTTCTTTATATTGATGGCTTAATAACAATAATTTTTCAGGTAGAAGAACTTTGGGTACAATTGGAAATTTATAATAATAAGAAACAAGTGTATATATGAAGAAAAGATTTAATAATAAAATAATAACCCTACTCCAATAATTTTTTCGCATTCGATTAATCAATTAATCGGTTTTTTTTCACAGAAAATCGATGTTCAAAATCGATTTTTTCCAAAAAAGTCGATGTCCAAAAAATCGATTTTATTTTGAACATCGCCCATCCCTAGTACTCATAACTTTTTCTACCTCTTTCATGAGTTGACTTGGTTGAGTAATAAGTGCCTCACTTTCTGAACATTCAACGTTACCTTTGTCGCTTGTTTGTATATATCCTGTTGAGAGTATACCTGTATGTCTCATGGATAATCGTACCATTCTTGCTGTTGGATTTGGATTATGCCCTTCACGTATGTCTAAGTTTAGAAAATAAGTGCTCCACCGAATCTTGGTTGCACAATCCTGTTGCCAGTTCAAATCCTTGAAATTGATTTGAAAGTTTGTCATAAGTTGCAAGAATAGCTCATACAGTTAAAACGAGGCCTCTGAAACATGGCATTTGAGTTACATTGTTTGGTGATTTTGACCATCTTGAGCACCATTCAGTAAAATCTGTTAACAGAGCAATTAAATCGGGATTTTTAGAGGACAATGGTCGTTTTCCGCCAAATCTCATTTTAATGCTATAACTATTACACGCATCAATAATGTTGTTTATGCGTTCTGCAAAATCGGCAGTTGCTTCCTATGTTTCAGTGTCTAACTCGTTTTTATTGCCAGCTGTTTTTATCGCACATCCAATGGTATGGCTTAATAGCTGAAAAGCTAAATTAACCTTCATCGCCTCGAAATTATTTGGACGAATGTGAGCTTCTGTGATGTGAGATAACAAATTTGAGTCTCCTTTTGTGGCATTATCGATAGTCCAGGTCATTTCGATATCTGTATATGATGCAATTATTTTTCCATCACAATACAGATTTGTATGTCTCCTTAAAAAACTTGTTAATCTTTTTATCAAATGAGGAAAATCAAATGAGGCATAATATGTTTTACCGTTATGTGTAAAATATGGTTTTTCTGTAGTAATATTTAGTTGAGCATAAGCACTTTGATTGCTGGTACCTTGGTCACATGTAAGAAGTTTTACGTCAGCTCCTGCTTCGTTTAGTCTATATAGACATTCTTTTACTAATATCACTATTTCCTCTGCTTTCATACATTTTCCTGGTAGAAAGTATGCTAGAGGCTGACGCCATGGATGATGCGCATTCAAACTATCCAAACAGAATACAAGAACACTTTTACTTCTTTCGGATTTTCTTCCTAAAGGTCCAAGATCAACAAGACCTTCTATTTGATCTAATTTCTGCAAATATTCCTCATAACTTTTTATAGACATTTCATCCCATTTTAGAGCGCACACTCTTTCCTCTAATGGAAGCTGAGAAAGTTTGTCTTTTAATTTTTTAAATATAAAGTCACAAAATCCTGATATTATATCATGTTCTTCCAGCCACTTTCGAATTGTTCGCTGTCCCAGTAAATTACAACCTGCTTTTCTTAAACGACAGAATGCAGAAGGCGAATAATAATACAATTGCTTTGCAAGATTTTTTTCTTCTTGTGTGTATGGTGTACGTGGCTGATGTAGCTGCAAATTTATCATAGTTTTTGCAATGGGATGTAGGTCTTGTTTATTTATTAATTGTTTTACCAACTTTTTATTTTGCTTTTGTGTTTTTGGTATTCTATATCTTCGAGCTGTACACCCAAGGACTTTGATTCTGTCCATGGGGAAATTTTCCAAACTAAGATGTCACCACTTTCTACATACTCGCAGTTCATGATTAATGAAACGACTAAAGCTTATTGGTCGTTACGTTAATCATGAACTGTAAGTATATAGAAAGATAGCGACTTCTCAGTTTGGAAAATTTCCCCATGGACAGAATCAAAGTCCTTGGGTGTACGTAATTTATATTTTAAAGATCTTATATGATTTTGTAATCGACTTATCTTACGTTGTAAAAACTTAACAATGTTTGAATTATTTACATTTTTATGATCGTTATTTTCTTCTTGTTTGTTGTTTTGTTTCTTATTTCTTATATTTTCTTTATTTTCTGAATTTTTATTATGCATAGGTGACTTAAGATGTGTCCATTTGTTATTATCTTCTTCCTCTGAGCTGTCACAATCATTCAGCCATGATTTATATGTTTTTATTGGAGGCTCTCTTAATTGCTCTTCAATCGACATATTATCGGAAATGAATGTAAGTGCAAATGTAATGTTCATTTTATTATTTTTAGATTGTGACTGTCTCGTGATATTTTCAGCTCAATATGCCTCTGTTTTATTAAAATTTTTTCTTTTTCTATTATATGTTTTAAAATTGTTTTCAGCGACTTTGAATTCAAATGGGACTAGCGTTGAACTTTGAGAAACGTTCTGTACATAATTAGGCGCAATAACCGTTGAGGTTTTTTTACGCATATCTGGCTCAAGGTGTAGCCATTCGCTAATATCTTCGTCTGAGTTGTCAAAATTCAGCTTTGATATATAAGTTTTTAGTGGAGGCTCTTGTAATTGCTATTGAATTGAAATATTATCGGAAATTGATGTAAGTGCAGATGCAACGTTTGTCTCATCATTTTCAGATTCTGACTGCCTTGTAATATTATCAGCTTGATATTCTTCTGCTTCATTTAAATTTGTTCTTTTTCTGTTATCTCTTTTGGAGTTTTGTACACTTAAGTCAAATGGGACTGGCACTGCATCCTTTTTTAATCGCTTCATTTTACTGTTTGGATTAAATGAATCTGCAGTGAAATGATTTTCGCACAATCCGGCACGTCGAAGAGAAAGACGAGGCCATTTTTCCAGATTAGTGTTTCCTACAATAAAGTAATAAAATGGAAAGATTGAGAATTACAGTTAGATAATTGTATATGAAATCTGCCCCCACGCCGAAATAGATTTATCAGATGTCAATCTAACCTTCTATGAAAGAACAATTTTCTTCTTTCTTCAATGTTGAATAATTCGGTGAATATAATTCGTACAACGCTCAACCAAAACGTAAATTAAAGGTAAAGATTTACGCTTTCGAATACTGTAAACCACATTTGCGTGCAATTTTTATTTCACGCCGTGGAGCTGTGCAAAGTTTGTAATATATTTTGAGATTTGACGCAGTCCCATTTGAATCCGCGTTACTTCGTAAAAAATCTATAAATTGTTTAATGACTTATCAATCTCAAAACTAGAGATTTCAAGCTTTAAAATGCTTTTTTAAAAAATTTTTACAATTATTTTTGACAAAGTTACACTTTCTTGAATTACACCTGTTTTTTGGATTCAGAATGATCCCTTAATTTTGGCGTCGAGTGTATTTTATTTTATTTATTGTTCATAATGGAATATTAAAAAATTCGAGTTTTATATGTATATAAAAAATAATACAATTATATATAGATTATAAAAAAAAACAATGAAAGTTGATTTAACTAGTTAATTGTGTTGGAATTGTATTTGTCTTGCTTTAAAAAAAAATAATAAATATATAATTAATTTTACATATTATCTTTATTAACTGTTTATACATCATAGTAAAAATATTAGGATAATGTGAAATAGTTAATACACAAAATATTCTACTTAATATTTCTGCAGGTCTTTTAATTTTTGAGAAGTATTGATCATGAGATAGATAATAAATTACTACAGTGTTCGGGACCATCAGAATTCCAGAGCATCACGCTTATAACGCGTGGCCGCGTTCTTCCCGCTCGCGCGGCGAAACGTTGTTCGCGAGCGGGAAATCTATGCTGTTGCCAAGTAGCCACATTCCATTTTCGGCAAACAATAACAGCGAGCCTTCTCGAGAGATCTACGGAAATCGGTGACCGTCACATATTTACCGAATTCCTGCCAGGATCTTTCGAGGGGGATCGTTGCTTATATAAGGCACAACTATCGCGCGCGCAAGTCGCATTCCGAGGTAACTTAGAGCTGACTTCTAATCGACGCGTACTTGTTCAAATCGGCATTCGTCTCCCGGTCAAAATTTTGGTTAACGTTCTTGACTCGTTATACTGTTACACTATTAGGGAGTGCAAAATAAAAATAACTCAGTTCTTCGTTAACACGACGCTTTATTTCGAGCCTACGGTGTTGTCTTCTCCCGCCGCTCTTCCTTATTCACCGCCAATCGCTCTCCCTACAACTCCACTCGCGCACATTCGTTGTGTCGCGATAACGGTAATCGTACTATCGGATATTGTTGACACGATACAGATACGTGTCAACAATATCCGATAGTACGATTACCGTTATCGCGACATGTTAATAGTAGAACTTATAAATGTTATATTGATTACATTCCAAGTTTTATTAGATATTTTATAGTGAAATGTTATTATTGCGAATGTGCTAATGGTAATCGTACTATCGGATGCTGTTCATACGTATTTGCAGTAATTTATTATTTGTAATAGTCGAAATCTCTCAAAAATTATAAGACCTGCAGAAATATTATTTTATAATAGATAAATAATGGTGAAATAATGGATTTCTTTTTCCTCAACCTAATATTAAGTAGAATATTTTGTGTTAAAAATGTAAATCTTGTGATTAATAATGATAATAATGATAATATTAAGAATAAAGATGTAATTGTATTATTTTTTATATACATATAAAACTCAAATCATTTAATATAATAGAAAAATTACATTATTATAAAAAATAAATAAAATAAAATAACATATATTAGAAAGTACGTAGATTAAAGAGTCACATTAATTTTATGCATAAAAACTTAAAAAAATTATATTATCAATATTGAACATTGACGCTTGTCTTTAAAAAAATCTGAAAAAATTGAGGTAAATAATGTTGGAAAGATGTTGCAACCAAAAAAATATGAAAAAAGTCACTTAACAATTTCAATAAAAAATCTACAATTTTAAACTTCTTAAATTTTTTAAAATTAAAACTTGAAATTTCTAGATATGTACCTTGATGACTAAAACATCAGTGATTTTTTTCATAATTTTTTAAGAATAAAAAGAATAGAAAAAAATAAAATTAAATAATTATGTTTTTATTTGTCACTATCGCAATAGCAAGGATACAGGGTTAAAATTTGATGAAAATTGTTCTTTCATCAAGGGTTAAAGATTGACGTACAATAATACATCTATTTTGGAGTGGGGGCAGATTTCATAAACAAATCCAGCTATACCCTTTATTTATACTATTATTCAAAACAAATATTTAAAAATAAAATCTTTATAACCAAGTCGATTTTTTATGCTATTAAAAATTAAAACAGTTTGCCATAAGCGAGCGATGTAATAATAATACCGCAGCATCACGATCGTAAGCGCGTGAGGTAGTTATAGGACATCGCAAGTCCGCATCACATTATTTTATACTTTCTCTTTCGATCGTGCGTCCTGCAAAAAGATGCAGAATTGTGCGCGTCTTGCTACCTTGAGACATGTATCGGACTGATAGGAATGAGATCTATCGCCGCGCGGCGCACGGCTGCCGTACACACACAAAGCCGTGCACGTACATGCACGCACCGGCTTAAAAAATACAACAGCCTGTTATTCGACATAATTTTGACACATTGCAACCTTTATCAATGTGCAACTTACAATATTTTTCTATCTGGTCACATTTGTAAAAATTATTTCGATAACGTACAACTGTTGTTTCGTAAACAATTAGTTCCTTTTTATTATTATGCGATCATAAGAAAAACAAGATTTAAGAATACTAAAAATAAAGAAATATAAAAAACGTGTGAATTGAGTTAGGCAACACTGAAGCAAAAATGGCCTCTTTTGCTTTAATGTTGAATAATTCAGTGAATAAAAATCGTACAAAGCTCAACAAAATCGCAAATTAAAGCTAATGATCCACCCTTTCAAATGCTGTAAACCGCATTTGCGTACAATTTTTATTTTGCGTTGTGGAGCTTTGCAAAGTTCGTAAAAAAAATCCGACATCAAATGTCAAAATCTTATAAAAATTTTACTAAGTTGTACAGCGTGAAATAAAAATCGCAGTTTACAGCATTTGAAAGCGTGGATCTTGAGCTTTAATTTGCGTTTTTGTTGAGCTTTGTACGATTTCTTTTTTACTGACAAGGGGAGACTACAACGTGATACCAATCGATTTTGTCGAAACTCCGTGTATCGATAGAGTATCATGTCAAATGTTTCAGGGTAAACGGATAAGACGCACTTCTCAAGCGTTCGCGAGAATATCGAGATTAAAGAACCCCAAGCGCTATATTAACACATGGTGTAGAGCATAAAATCGAAGAGCGCGTAGCTCAGCGGTTAAGTACTAGACTCGTAACGGCAACGTTGCTGGTTCAAGTCTCGATAATTTTTTTTTTTTTTTACAAGGAAATGTAATTATTAACATATTATTAATATATTATTATTAATACATACACAGAAAATAAATGTAAATACATTTTATTCATTTTATTCATTTTATTTTTTTGTGATGTGTACTTTTACAGACAAGTTAAAAATCTTATCAAGCGCCTACAAAATTGTTTATTTTTAATAGAACAAAAACGTGAAATAGCGTCTCGTGAAGATTGCATCAAAATTCATGCAATTGTACATCACCAACTGTCTGCTCCCATTTTTGAAAACATGTTACGATATGCATGGTTTGCATCAAAATTAACAGATGAGAGAGAAGTTTTCATGAATGTCAACGAAGTATGTTTTCCGTTAGACATTTTAAAAAAGTCATGCGATTGTAAAAATGTAGCTTTTATACGATGCGCACATTGTCGTACGAATTATTGTTTCGCTTGTTTTTATGATAAATATCATCCTTCAACATGTACTGTTCCATCTACTTCCACCGATGAATAAAATATGTTTCACATTAATTTTTTATGATTATTTATTTGCATAGCACTGACCATTTACTATTATTTTACATTTACATTTATTTAATTTTTTCCTTCGTAATATGTAGAAAAATGTGCTTTTTTAATATGCAATGAATGAATAAAATGTATTTACATTTATTTTCTGTGTATGTATTAATAATAATATATTAATAATATGTTAATAATTACATTTCCTTGTAAAAAAAAAAAAAAAATATCGAGACTCGAACCAGCAACGTTGCCGTTACGAGTCTAGTACTTAACCGCTGAGCTACGCGCTCTTCGATTTTATGCTCCACACCATGTGTTAATATAGCGCTTGGGGTTCTTTAATCTCGATATTCTCGCGAACGCTTGAGAAGTGCGTCTTATCCGTTTACCCTGAAACACTTGACATGATACTCTATCGATACACGGAGTTTCGACAAAATCGATTGGTATCACGTTGTAGTCTCCCCTTGTGAGTTAGGCAACACTGAAACAAAAATGGTTCCTTTCTTTAATGTTGAATAAATCGGTGAATAAACATCATACAACGCTCAACAAGTACGCAAATTAAAGATAAAGATTTACGCTTTCGAACGTTGCAAACTGCATTTGTGTGCGATTTTTAATTCACGTCAAATAAACTCACAAAATTTGTAATAAATTTTGCCGCATTTTTATTTTTATCCGTATAGCTCCGTAAAAAATCAGTATATGTTTTTAAAGTCGATACCAAAAGTGTACTTAGAAATAAAGCTGTAAAATGTGTTTTGAAACGTTTAATTTATCATTTTTGTTGACTTATCATGTTACACTTTCTTTTGGAGAGTAACTGTTGATGATCCTTTAATTTTGCTGTTGAACGTTCACTTAATCTTTGCTGAAGTTGATATTTGAACTTTTGAAAAAAAAAAATTATAAAATGATCTTCCAGGGCTCATGTTAACAGGCAAAATCTTTAAAATGATTTAAAAGTTTTGATTATTCAAGTTGATTTTTCTCGAAGATTCTTTTACACTAGGAAATAAAGGAAAAAATTCAAAAAAGATTTTAAAAAATCTCAAATTTTCCAAATTTAAATAAATTTAGGAAATTGCTAATTTTTTGCCATTTTAATTAACATGAAGTCGAAAGTTGAAAAACCCTTTAAAGAGATTTAGTATTTAAAAAATAATCCACAATATTTTTAATGTTTTATTGCATTATGAAAAATTTTTTATTTTGCAAATTTTTGATTTTTAAAAATTTTCTTGAATTTCTTCCTTTATTTTCTAGCGTAAAAAAATCTTCAAAAAAAAAATCAATTTAAATAATCAAAACCTTTAAATCATTTTAAAGGTTTTGCCCGTTAACAAGAGGCTTGGAAGATTATTTTATAATTTTTTTTTTATAAGTTCAAATATCGACTTCGAGTTTATTTAACTTAAATTAAAAATCATAAACAAATGCAGTTTGCAGCGTTCGAAAGCGTGAATCTTTATCTTTAATTTGCGTACTTGAGCGTTGTATGATGTTTATTCACTGTTTTATTCAACATTAAAAAAAAGGAACCATTTTTGCTTCAGTGTTGCCTAACTCAGTAAAAAAAAAAATAGTTCAAAGCTCAACAAAAACGCAAATTAAAGCTAAAGATCCACCCTTTCAAATGCTGTAAACCGCCTTTGCGTGCAATTTTTATTTTGCGTCGTGGAGCTTTGCAAAGTTCGTAAAAAAAATCCGACAAATGTAAAAAATTTTGAAATTTGACGCATCTCCATTTAAATCCGCGTAACTTCGTAAACTATCTGTAAATCGTTTAATGACTCGTCAATCTCAAAACTAAAGATTTCAAGTTTTAAAATGCTTTTTTTAAAATTTTTTTACGATTATTTTTGACAAAGTTACACTCTATTGAATTATGCCTATTTTTCGGAGTTAGAATAGGTAATCCCTTAATTTTGCTGTCGAGTGTAGTTTTACGCAAATTATTTATTAGTAAAAATTGAAAGTCTATATATTTACACTATTTTTCAAGCAAATATTTGTAATCAAGTAAATATTTTTTATGCTATTAAAAATTAAAACGACAAGCAACAAAATACCACGATACCTCGTTCGTACAGAACGTAAGGACACCAACTTTCCACCTTATCGTATCATATTTTCTCTCGATCGTGCGTCTAGCGAAAAGAATGCATATTCACAGCTTACATAATTAGTAAACTATTCTTTAGATTTGGTGATATTATTTAAACTACTTATTTACTGATACTATTTAATGATCGTACACAACTGTTCAATATTTGTAACGATAGAACACTCAGCCCGCGCAAAGTATTCTATTATTTATACATTTATCTTTATTTTCATATGAAGAAAATTAGATAACTTTTTCTTTATTTATTACATAAGGAATAAAATTAATATTTTTTTTATTAACTTTTCATATATAAACCATAACAATACGGAAAGGAATGTTAAAACCCGATATTTATAATTGATTTTTTAAGATTGTCTAAGATTTTTATATTTAACACTGTCTTAGGTGTTTTATATTTAAGATTGTTTTAAAATGCGATGAATTAATCATAACACGATCGTATTAGCATCTTAAGGCTCCTGACTCCTCATCAGCCGAGAACTCCGCGTTGACGGTAGCGACATTTCGTCGCGGACAAAATTAGAACTAATACACGTGAAACGTGACAGATTGACGATGAAATGTTATCGTGCATGTCATTTTGTTATTATGTGTTTCATTGTAAAAACATGACTTTTCTCGTATTTACCAAATTCGTAAAAATGGACCGCGAGTAAAGTTTCTTTGAATTTTATACATAAAAGTACATTTTTCACTCCTTTTAATAGCTATCCGTGTGTTTTCCTGTCTGAATAAACGTCACTTTACGTGCTTTTTACGACTATTTACTGACTGCTAGGCAAAAAAAGGATAGTCGTGACCGATATTTAGAAGTGTTTTAAAGCCATCTGATTAGTCTGTTTTATCCAAATTGGCATTATTTAGAAATGGCACGTCGGACAAAATTATGTGCCCATGTGTTTTCCTGTTTCAATTGCTTCACTTTACATGCTTTTTACAACTATTTACTGATTGTTAGGCGGAAAAAGGATAGTCGTGACCGATATTTAGAAGTGTTTTAAAGTCATCTGCTTAGTTTGTTTTATCCAAATTGGCTTTATTTACAAATGGCATGTCGGACAAAATTACGTGTCATTTCACGCAATTTCTCGCTTCTGACGTCACGACTTCAATATGGCCGCGGCGAGTACTCAGGAGCCTTAAGAAGACATTATTCATAAATACGAGCCAAATACTAGAAATAAGTGAGTGAGGAACGTGCGCACTGTTCCTGAGCGCCACATAACTAAAAACGCTTATTCGTTAACTTTAACCAGCTATCCCGCAAAAATTATGTCTTTCGCAATTTAACTAAAAGAAAAAGTTATTTCTTTTAACATAAAGTATCATGTACTCCAAAGGTGCAAATTTTGGGGCATTCTGTATATACCCTAGTAGCAATTTGCTCAAGTTCTTGTAAAAATTCTGTAACTTACATTTTTGCAAGAAATTGCACGTATCTGCTGCAAAAATTACAGCATTCTGTTTACAGACTGCAGTTAAGAGCAGAATAATCTGCTTTAATAAAGTTAGATTTCTGCAATAAATATCTACACACAATTCATTTGCATGTTAGGCTATTTCGTGCGAAGCGAATTAGTCAACTCTTAGAAATTTTTAAAATTTTGCACATTTTGTAATTTTGTGCCAAAAGATTTTTTTTAATTGTAAAATTAATCGAGATATAAACAATTAAAAATTTGACTACTATTTTGTTTAAAAATTCATAATTTTATTGCTGATAGTGGTAATGTAATTTTTTTTAATTTTCACGGAAAATTTTCTACTTTAAGAGAAAAATATGAATAATGCAAAGTTTTTCTTCAGTGTTTATTTAATAATAATCGTTTTAACAATTTTGTAAACAATCGAGGAGAGAATTGAAAAATCTGACAAAATTGTTTTTATATACTTTAAATTTTCCTACAATTTTTTAGGATTTTTTTGATCTGTCCCTGATTGTTGAAAAAATTGTTAAAAAATGTATTGTAAAATAAACATTGAAAAAAAAACTTTTACAATATTGACATTTTTCTCGTAAAGTATAACATTTTCCGTGGAAAATAAAAAAAAAATTGAGCTAACGTTATCAGCAATAAAGTTATAAATTTTTAAACAAAGTGATAGTCAAATTTTTAATTGTTTATATCTCAATTAATTTTGTAATTAAAAAAATCCTTTGACACAAAATTACAAAATAAGAGATGACTAATAGGTTTTACGCAGAATAGCCAATGTACATTACACGAATCTTGCTGACAGTCTGTCAACAGGACTGTATTGAGAATAATCTTTTACACATTTATTTTAATTTTGCTACATATAACCACACACACATTCAGCTCTGCAGAAAGTGCTACTAGGATATATTTATATATGTATGTATGTACATAAACTTACCACTATTACGTATCCATATATTATGCCTAGCATCTGTCGGTGGTGGAAATCTATATATATGTTTGTCATGAGGCACACGTCCATTTACACAATCTTTATACATGCACTTTTTATAAAAGTTTTTAGACGTGCATGTGTTGTTCAAATCATTGTTATTTGCCATTGTTTAACTTACTATTATTTAATTATACTATAAATCTAATATTCACTGTGCGAAAGTTTATGAATAGAAGTAAATAAATACAAATATTGATAATACAGATCTTGCAAATTTACTATATCTACGTGAACACAAGATATGCTAAGATGCATATATGGTATCTGCGATTGCAACTGATTTGTTTTGAACGTCTTCAAAACAAAACAAACTCTTTTTTGCAGCCGCGAGTCCTGTCGGTTGCTATTTCCCCCCGCTACCCACCATCAATTGTTATTTTTAACACGTTTATTGCCACACTTGGTTATTGTAACTCGTCACGTCGAGCAGAAATTGACAACGGTGCTTAAAAATGTAAGTAAAAATATGCTTTATCTTTTTATAATATCTCGAACAATATGCATATTAAAAAACGTATTTGTTTGGGATATATAAGTACTTGCGTCCGTCCCGCTGAATTACGGATTAGGATCGATCTCTTTTCAAACAAAACACCGAATATAACGTCAAAATGATATGAAAGTGAATCGTAATTGTTCGAAAAATGATTTTCAATGATCATTTTGCGGTCACTTTGACATCATTTTGACGTCGTGACTGTTAGTTCGATTATCTGTATCTATCTTAACGCAAATAATTCAAAAGTTTGAATATACGCATAGAGCACATATTGTCCTTGTAGTTTATTAGACGTTAAAGAAGGATAAATAATGCATACTCTATATACTCTATGCATTTGAGGTGTACATTCGAACTTCTAGAATATTTGCATTAAGATAGGTCCAGATTATCAAGCTAAGAGATTGATCCTATAACCTTTTCATAGTGTCGTTATGATTTATGATATTGTTGCGCAAGTTTTTAAAAAATGCCAAATTAAAATTAATCAACATTATCGTTTAAAATTATAATACAGTTCAGAACATAAGAAAGAGGAGAAAAAGAAAAAGGAGTTAGAGAAGATGGACGTCGACAAAGAAGAAAGTTTAGATGAAGCCACCTTGTTGGCTGATGATGAGGAAGAGGAGGAGGAGGAGAAGGAGGAGGAGGAGGAGGAAAAAGAGTAGACGGAAGAGAAAAGAAGAACAAAGAGAAGAGGGAAAAATTTAAAAGAAAAGAACAAAATGTAAGATATATGTTATTAATTTTTTAAGTGCATGTTATATTTTATTTAACTACTTTTTTACGATTTATATATTATAATATTATTTATTTTATTTTAGATTTGGAAAAAAAAGAGGAAATTTGGTTCGAGACAAAAGAGGCGAAAGAGTCGGAAAATCGCTGAAATTGGAATTGAATCAACTCCAAGCGACTACAACTACAACCGAAAATACAGAAATTTACGATCACTCTACGACCCCATTGTAGACGCCGCTTAAGTAGTCCCGTTGTGGATGCAGCACGCACGATTTATCTGTAATAAAATATATACATCTTAGCACGGACACGCATAACGTTAAATGATTAATCGACGGGAAAATGGATGTTAGCAAAGACAACAACCCACATCCACCTTCACAAGGCACTGTTTTTAACGGCGAGTCGCAAATGGATGTGACATATAGTTCCCATTCCGGCCTAAATGGATGTGCGTCGCTAGTGTACGGGAATTTTCAAGCGTTACTGGAAAAAGGCCGCCGTGGCCGCTCTCAGGTTCCTCTCTGCCCGAACAAAACAAGGCTTAATCTTTTCCTTAAAGTGTCCTTTAAATTAAGAAATAAATCCCGTTTGCCCGTTTTTGCCCGTTGAAAAGTTATTAATCATATACCAGGATGAAGATTGAGAAAGACTTATGTAAAGATTTATGTAAATCTGTTGTACAGAATGGGTCTTGAAGTTAATTACTAATTATAAACTTTCTTGGCGCTCGCGTTATATTCGGCCTATATTATTTAGCATTAATTACAATTTGTTATTAATAAATAAATATATATTTAACACTAAAATAATATTGCTTTGAGGAGCGAAATATATTGTTGGACTGTCCCTCACTGTTAAATGCCACTGTTGCATGCTTGGTTTACCAATTTTACTTGTATTATCGTTTATATGAACTTCACATTTTGTCCGCTAGATGGCAAAAAAGATAATCTTAGAACTCGTAACTAAAAATGTACCATGTTTGTTATAAGTACTGATTGGCAAACTTAGTTCAATGTTTTATACGTATTTGTGTGTTTACATACTGTTATGTATATTACGTACGACTATAAAAATATTATTACTTCATACTTTTAAAGTATCAATGTAAATTAATCAATTTACATTTTAATATTATTTTACTTCATAAATTGTTTCCTTTTTAAAATCGTTCTTTATATTGATTTAAAATTTCTCGATTTATAAGTTGCATAAAAAATTAAAAAATGGCAGATATAATACTTAAAAACAAAATTTTATGTGAATATATTTGGAAAAATAATAATAAAAGAAAGTCACACCTCGAAACAATAATGGACCACATAAAAAAAGATAATAATTACAATAAAACGCAACTTATTCAAATTAAAAAACATGTAACTAATAGTTTTATTTCCAAATATACAAAATATTGGTCAAATGCGAATCGAACACGAACAAATTTTATAAAAAAATATTCGCAGTTTATGAAAAACGAAATAAAAATAACATTTCAAAAGGCACATCTCAGATCTGTAGCTATTACTACTCCCAATGATAACTCATCCGGCAATAAAGGAAATCGTGGTCGTCCACGCAAAGCATACAAAGATTGTAACAGCAAGACTAAGAAAAGGCGGTCACACGAGCTTCGTAGCAAGTACAGCCAAGAATTGTTGCGTGCAGCTGTTATACCCAACAATAAAACTCGTGAATATTTGCTACCAAATGATGAACAATCTGAAGAAATATTTATAAATAAAATTTTGGCAATGTATATGGACTTAGGTCTATCAAAAAGAAAATACGAATTGCTTCGAACTTACAATGAACGCTTATTCGGAAATAAACTTTATCCCTCTTATCCGAAGATTCAGGCTGCCAAAAAAAAATGTTATCCTCAAAATGTAGTTGCAACTGAAAATGGTGCTACAATTAAATTGCAATCGCTGCTAGATCATACTACATCTCAAATTATAAAATCATTATCAGATCAAGATTTTCTCAATATAGGTACTGAAGAATTTATTTTACGTGGAAAATGGGGAATGGATGGTGCTTCTGACCAACAAAATTTTAAACAAAAATGGTCAACAAATAACGACAGTGATGGTACACAAGTAAAATCTGATAGTACAGTGTTTATAATATGTTATGTGCCATTGATATTGACAGATAGTCATGATAGTAATCGTATTTTATGGAAAAACGATAGACCATCACCTGTAAGATTTTGCAGACCACTCCAATTTAAATTTATCAAAGAAACACCATCCAACACCTTGCGAGATTACAATTTTTATATCGATGAAATTAACAACCTGCAGCCTTCAGTGGAAAATAAATTTGATAAATCTTTTGAAGTCATTCACACTTTATATTGCACAATGATTGACGGAAAAGTGTGTAACGTGTTGACGGACCAGAAATCGACGGCTTCCTGCAATATTTGTGTAGTAAGTCCCAAAAATATTAATGATTTACAATACATAAAAGAGCTACAAATTAACGAAGAATATTATAAGTTTGGCTTATCTACCCTTCATTGCTGGATACGATTTATGGAGTGTTTATTACATATTTCGTATAATCTTGATTTTAAGGAGAGTTGTGCTAGAGGATGCAATAAAATTTTACAACAAAACAGAAAGAAACAAATTCAAGAGGGTTTAAAATCGCAATTATCTATTACGGTTGATGTTGTAAAACAAGGATACGGTACTACCAATGATGGCAATACTGTTAGGAGATTTTTTTCAAACCCTGACATTGTTTCCAATGTACTTGGAATCAATCAAGCACTCATAGAGAGGTTTGGAAATATTTTACATATAATGGCAAGTGGTTTCGCAGTAGATTTTGAAAAATTTGAAATTTATGCCAGAGAAACTGCGGAATTGTTTATTAATTTGTACGGGTGGTACAAAATGCCTCCCTCTGTACATAAAGTATTACTACATGGTAGTAACATTATGCGGAAATTGGTTTTACCTATTGGTTATTTTTCAGTAGAGGCTCAAGAGTGTGGAAATAAAATATTTAAAGCTGCTAGACGCTATTGTAGTAGAACTTGTTCCCGTCAAAGCAATAATGAAGATATAATGCATTATCTTCTCATTTCATCTGATCCTATTATTAGTGTTAACAGATTGCGAAAAAATAAATTAATAAAAGAGTTATCAATCGAAGCAAAAAATTTAATTAAGTGGACCGATCTAAATGATTTAAATAATAATAAAAATAACAATGAAAATAATGACATTTCAGAAGAAGATTCAGATAATGACAACAATAGTTCAGAAAGTTCAGATAATGAAGATAGTTTTGAAAATCTTGGAAACGATGATATTTCTATGGAGATGGAGATAGGATAAATATATATAATATTTAATTTCATCTTTTATGTAGTACCTAAACCCTTATTTATCATAAAAAATCAAATTAAAAATTAAAAAAATATAAATAAATAAATAAATATTAAAAAATATTAAAAAATTAAAAAAACAAAAAAAATTAAAACAAAAAAACACAAAAAAACCCTTTTCTTACACTGGTACCTTGTCGCGGTGAAAAGGCTTATAATTGCATATTCAAATATAATCGTAGCAATTGAACCAAATCCAGTCACTATTAAATTTCAACATAATATATTTACTACTAGCAATCGAGAGATTATATATATATATATATATATATATATATATATATATATGAAATGTCTTCCAAATTGCATCTACCATTGTTAATTTTACAATGTTAATTTGATATTTGAAAAACGATCACAAAAACATTGGATTATCAATTTTTCAATTAATTACATTCAGTATTCAATAAATTATCGATTTTTGTTCACATTTTCCGGATTTCGTCATATTGAATCGATCATTTTAAATTTCACAATTTTAAATATAAATTTGGAATCAGCGTCTCTAACAACTCATGTATATTAATTTTCTAATTAAAAAAAAATACATTCCAATTTTGATATTTCGCTTCATATTAAACGTTATATTAAATCGACCATTTTGAATTTGATGATTTTGACTTAAAATTCGAAATCTACGTCCAAAATAACCAAAGAATATCAATTTTCAAAAAATGTATTGCAGAATTCATCGAGTTATCGAGTTTTGTCAATTTTTTCTGAATTTTGCCCACTGTGCGGCGGAGAGACGTAACGTTACAAACGTATTTACGAAAAGAAACGAAAACTTTTTGAACATATTAAAAATCCACACTCATATACACTCTAACGTCGACAACGACTAAACAAGCGGCAGTTGTAGCCCGCATCTTGTAATCTCTGCGCCTCACGCATAAAGATATTCTCACTTTAGAGAATTTCCAGCCCTGATTGTTGTGATGACGTAATTAAAACCTCATCGCAATAATTATTGCTGTTTAAAACAACAATTTAACTCACGAAATGAGTTCTATTAATATACAAGGACATATTCACTATGTATGCATATACTCTTGTATAAACCCCTTTTTTATATATGACCCACATTGCATATACACCAAAACCAAATAATTATAAGAAATTAGTTATAAGCGTTCAAATGCATTCAATTCGATACTTGTTTAGTTATTAGTTACCTTTTATATTCAAGGTTTGCATGGCCTTAGCCTATACTCCCTCTTGTTAAATGTTATTCTCGTTTATCATTCTATCTTCTTATATGCTTGTACTTCTTTGTATGCGTACACCTGCGTTCATTGTACTCTCTAGTAGCGCGCACTACTACCGATATTTTATTTTTGCGTTATTCCATGCATTAGTTATATCTAATTACTCTAGCAACTACATTTAGTAGTATTTTGTACATGCGCTGCAGCCTATGCTTTTTATTTTTATGCACTTTATTCTTCGCAAATCCTCTTTTTTTTTCTTTTTTCTTTTCGCACTTTTTAGCTTTAGTCAATTGCGCTATCAAATTTGTTTTGCACCAATGCTGTAGCTCGCTGCGTTAATCATTTTTTTTTTGTTATGCGCCGTCCATTTATATTTCCTGACACGCTACTTTCTTTTCTCCTTCGCTCATGTTTTCTAAAAACAAATAAGGAGGGAGGAGGAGCGCTTGCTCAGAAGCTTCTTGCCATAATTTGCTTTCAAATATTTACTACCGTTAACGCCACAAAAAGAGAGAGAAGTTTTATTTATCAATGGGTCGCAAAATCTGAAAACCTCCGATTTCGCTCCACCCTAACGATGGGGGTGTTACGTCTGCCCAAAATTTCCCCCTAACTTTACGCACCATCCGCATGCATTTGTTAACGTTGTAACGATACGCCCCTCCACCGTCCGTGCGCCTCCGTTCCGTCCACCGAACACCGAACGCCGAGTGCAGTCGAGGGCCACGTGCGCGCACGACCGAACTTCGCCGTGCGACCACGCGGCGACACGCGCGCCGACCGTGGCGTTCCGTAACGCTCCCACTCCGGCTCAACCGACCGAACGCGCGGATTGGCTTGCTCAGCCGCGCGTTCGGATATATAAGCCGGCAGTGGGAACGCACAAGTCAGATCCGTCCGACTATCCGACCCGTCCACAGACCGAGCATTCTCGATCGCTCCTTAAAGACGAGCATTCTCGTCGCACTCCGATATCCTCGACGGGCATTCCCGTCGCTATCCTCGGCCGAGTATCCTCGACCAGTCATCTCAGATATCCTCGACGAGCATTCTCGTCATCATCACCGGCCGAGCATTCTCGACCAATCACGTCCGAGATCCTCGACGAGCATTCTCGTCATCATCACCGGCCGAGCATTCTCGACCAATCACGTCCGAGATCCTCGACGAGCATTCTCGTCATCATCACCGGCCGAGCATTCTCGACCAATCACCGTCGTCCTCGAATACCGTTACCGTCGAACCGACAAACTTCGTAACCCATATCGGCAGGGCACAAGCAACCTGTCGATCGAGCGCCCCACTTGCACGGGGCGCGCTCGGGCGAATCGCGGCGGCGACCGCGCCGGCAACGACCCGCACTTGCGCACACGCTTATACGACCGCGTTAGCCAATCCCGCCGCGCCCCGCGACTCCCCGACCGTACGGGCAAGCTGCCCGCATAACTTCCTAGTTTAGCCGAAAAACTTTGTACATAGATAGTTCTAGCATTAGATATAAACCGCGCCGCGTAGCTGGTAAACCGAGTACCAGCCATATTGCAATCTGTATACTACTGTTATCTCTAGCATTGTCTCTCTTGCGATCTCTATGTTATGAGCGCGATCATTATCTTTTATTTTTATATCTCTCTATTTCGTTAGTTATGTTCCTGTTCATTCTGTCAACTCTTTTTGGCAACTGATATTATCAATAAAGCATCCACTGTCTTTTGCTACGTAAAACACTGGGTATAGTCATTGCGGACACCTGACCAACCGACGAGCCTTATCCGGTCCGATCCCGAAGTTCCCGCACCGCACCGAACCGACCGAAACCGCGTACCGTTACATGGCGCCCGAACAGGGACCGTTTTAAACGACCGACTGATTATACCCAGATACGACAATGCCGTTGACAGAATGGATAGATCGCTTACCGAGAGAGCAACTCGAAGTCTTGGCCCAATCGTATTAGATTGAGGCCTCCGGTACCGCCGAGGAACTCCGCCACCGCGTGAAAAATCATTTTGTCGCGATGCCCAGTCCCTCCGTACCACCGCCGGGCCCCGAATTAACAAACGCGACCGACCACGGTGCCCATAGCAAGGTGATGAACCAAATGAGAAAGTGGGGTTGCCACTTTGATGGCCGGGACCCGCTGTCCTTCCTGGAGCGGATAGCCGAACTCCAAGAGGAGTACCGATATACCGACGGCCAAATGAAGGCTGGCCTACCCGAACTTCTGAAGGGCGACGCGCTGGCCTGGTACCGGAACGAGCGTGACAGCTGGGACACCTGGTCCGATTTTACGCACGCGCTCAGACGGCAATACCTGCCCCGACGATACCAGGCCAAGCTCGCCCGAGAAATCCAGGAGCGCAGGCAACAACCAAAGGAGCCTTACGCCAAATACGCGACCGCCCTGCAAACCATGATGCGGCGCGCAGGCGGATTCACACAGGCCGAGAAGGTCGACCGGTTATATGAGAACCTAAGGGCCGAATATAAACTTTACGTGCGCCTCACCGACGCTACCGACCTCGCCGACCTGGCAGAGCAGGCCGCCGAGTTCGAGGAGATCACCAAGGCGCAGGAGAGCGAGAACCGGGCAGAGAAACGTAAAGTCACCACGGCCGCCGCCACCACCACTGAGCCTTACGACCGAAACACCGCCTGTTGGCGGTGTAAGCAGCGCGGCCATAGCCGCTTCGACTGCAAGCGACCGGCCCGAAAGTTCTGCTCGCAGTGCGGCAAGGATGGAGTCCTGACTAGGGAGTGCCATCCCCGAGCGGGAAACGCGCCACCGGCCGAGGACGCGTCCGCCCCTCGGCCCGCATCCGGATAAAATACCAGCCGCGACCGCACATTACGGTGCGCGTCGGACCGCGCCGATTCTCGGCCCTGCTGGACACCGGGGCCGAGATCTCAATGATTAACCGCCGGGTCGCCGAACACGCCAAGACCTTGCGCATTTGGCCGGAGGTCCAGAACGAGACCATCCACCTGGCCGACGGGACCACCGCTACCACTCCGGGGCGAGTCCGTCTCCCGCTACACGTTGCCGGGCGGAAGCTGGAGCACACGTTCCAGCTCCTCCCGTCCCTGGAGAGCGACCTGCTGATTGGGACGGATTTGTGGTCTAAGCTGGGTCTCACCATCCCACCACCGCCGCCCCCTCAAGCCCGACGACGCCGAGAGCCTCGACCCACGCATGGGGTCACCGCCGGGATGACCGAACGCACACCGCAGGAGGAGCGGGAACTACAGGCGTTTCTAGCCACCGAGCTCGCTAAGTTTGAACACGTTCGAGGACCCACCGACCAGGCCGTGCACCATATCCGTGTAAAGACCGAACACCCCATTAAACAAAGGTATCGGTCACGGAACCCCGCAATGCAACGGATCATCGACGAGGAAGTCCACGCAATGGAGGCCGCCGGGGTAATCGAGCCTTCCAATAGCGCGTGGAGCTCCCCGGTGGTCATTGTCAGAAAGAAGGACGGCCGGCACCGCTTCTGCATAGACTTCAGGAAGGTCAACGAGGTGACCGAGCGGGACGCCTACCCCTTGCCGCATATCACACCCACGCTGGACAAGTTGCGAGGAGCCAAGTACCTCTCGACCCTCGATCTAGAGAAGGGGTACTGGCAAATCCCCCTAACGCCGGAGAGCCGTCCCATCACGGCCTTCACCGTACCGGGTCGCGGCCTGATGCAATTCACGGTGATGCCGTTCGGCTTGCACTCGGCCCCGGCCACCTTCCAACGACTTCTCGACCGGATTTTGGGGCCCGAACTCGAGCCGCACGTATTTGTGTACTTGGACGATGTTATCATCGCCAGTCCGACCTTTGCCGACCACCTAAAACACCTAGAGGAGGTGTTCCGCCGCCTGCGCGAGGCACGCCTAAAGTTAAACCCAGAAAAATGCCACTTCTGCCGCACCGAACTAAAGTACCTCGGGCACATCGTGGACCGACGAGGTATCCGCACCGATCCGGACAAGGTCCGGGCCGTCACCGAGTGGCCAACTCCCACTAACATCCGCCAGATCCGCCAGTTTGTGGGGCTGGCCTCGTGGTATCGACGGTTTACACCGAACTTCGCCACCGTCGCGGCACCCCTTACCCAACTCACGCGGAAGAACGCTCGGTGGCGTTGGGGTCCGGAGGAGGAGCGCTCCTTCCAAAGCTTGAAAGAGGCGCTAACCACCGCACCCACCCTCGCGTGTCCGGATTTCTCGCGACGATTCCTGCTGCAGACGGATGCCAGCCAGCACGGGCTAGGCGCCGTCCTGTCACAATTCTTCGAAGACGGCGAACGCGTCATTGCTTACGCCAGCCGCTCATTGAACGGAGCCGAGAAAAATTATAGCGCGACCGAGCTCGAGTGCCTCGCCGTAGTATGGGGAATCCGACACCTGCGGGGCTACTTGGAGGGCTACGAATTCACGGTCATCACCGACCACCAGGCCCTCCAGTGGCTACGCCGCATGGATTCTCCCACCGGACGACTCGGGCGTTGGGCACTCGAGCTCCAACAATACTCGTTTGACGTACGGTACCGAGCCGGGAAGCTCAACCGCGTGGCCGACGCGCTTTCCCGCCTGCCCCCCGTGTGTTGCAACCGAACACCGCCCGCATGTACCTGGTACCGCCGACAGTTCCGCCACGTGCGTGGGCGCCCGGAAAACTTCCCCGACTATGAGATTCGGGGGGGCCGACTTTACCGTCGTATCCTTCACTCGACCGATTTCAAAGACGAGCCGGCCGAGGCTCAGTGGAAGCGGTGCATCCCGCGACCGGAACGACCGACCATCCTGACCCAGGTGCACGATGCCCCCACCGCCGGGCACCTGGGAATCGCGAAAACTATTGCCCGAGCCGCGCGGCGTTACTATTGGCCGGGGATGTTCGCCGACATCGCCCGGTACGTCCGAAACTGTCGGAGCTGCCTGCGGCACAAACACGCGCAGGCACGGCCAGCCGGACTCTTACACACATCCCATGTCGACGCGCCGTGGGCGCAAGTCACGATGGACTTGGTGGGACCCCTCCCGCGGTCCACTAGTGGCCATACGTGGCTACTAGTGATGCAAGACCGTTTTACGAAGTGGGTCGAGTTAAGCCCACTCCGGCGAGCGACCGCGGCGACCATTGCGCAACACGTCGCCGACCGCATCGTCTACCGGCACGGATGTCCCCGACAGGTCATCTCGGACAACGGTAGGCCGTTCATAGGGCGACCAATGAAAGCCCTGTTGCAGGAACTAGGGGTAGAGCATCGTACCACACCGGCCTACGCCCCTCACTGCAACCCCGTTGAACGAACGAACCGGACGATCAAGACGATGGTAGCACAGTTCGTGGGGAACAACCACCGCCTATGGGACCAGCAACTAGGCGCATTACAGTTCGCCTATAATACGGCTCCGCACGACGCCACCGGATACTCGCCCGCCTATTTAAACCACGGGCGTGAATTGGAAGAACCGACCGGACTCCGCGATCAACGGCCCGTACCGGCAGCGGCGCCAACCGCCAATCAACAGCGATTGAGGGAGGCCTACGAAGTCGTGCGAACCAACCTGGCACGTGCCTTCAACCGGCAAGAGCGGCACTACAATCTACGTAGGCGCGCATGGAAACCGGCACTAGGGGACACCGTATGGAAGCGGGAACATCTGCTATCCAATAAGGGCCAGGGGTTTAACGCCAAGTTGGCCCCTAAGTATGCCGGACCGTTCGAAGTCCGAAAAATACACTCGCCCGTGATCGTGGACATCCGAGACCCGCAGGGCAAATGGCACCGTCGAGTCCACGTGCAAGACCTCAAGCCGGGCACACGAGAAGCCGTTGCCGAGCAGACCGATGCAGAGGATACCGAAGACGAACAAAACGATCACACCGGAGCAGACGACGACCGAGCAGACGACGACCGAGCAGACGACGACCGAGCAGACGACGACCGAGCAGACGACGACCGAGCAGACGACGACCGAGCAGACGACGACCGAGCAGACGGCGACCGTGCGGACCACGACCGAGCAGACGAGACCCACGGCAACCATGAGACAGCAGAATCCGATGCCGATGACCCTGCCAGGAGATGAACACGTGACAATCACGTCCAGGAGCCGTGCCATCCCGAGGGAAGGAGCACCCTCTCCCAGACCCGGAGAGGTATATAAGGCGGACCAACCGATCCGGAAACCGCAGAAAGTTACCTGAAAAATGGAACAACTAGACGCACTGCTCACGGAGCCTACCAACGATGAGGAGTTCGAGGCATTATGGTCCCAAGTTATGACCATAGTGCCTCCTCGCCCGGACTTGTTCCCGGCGACGGCCGATCAACTGCCAACAGCACCGCCTCCCGCCACCGACCCGCACGGACTGCCCAGGACGATCCGGGACGCGACCACCAAGCGGCCAAAGCGTCGGGGCGTCAGCGTGCGAGCACCATCGCACGGGCTAATCGAAGAGGCCAAGAGGACGGGCCCCCGTCAGTGCCTCGTCCGAACCGCGACGGCGCCAAGGAAGGACGCCCCGGTAATAGGGGTACGGGTCCAGCGGTCCTCCGCCACTAACGCCCGGAAACTCGCCGCACTCCTGGCAGAACCTCCAGCACGGCCTGGGATGCGTCGACCGCCGTCGTCACTACCCGCAAGTCGGAAGACTGCGACATCGGCAAGGCCAACACCGCCGGCTGTCGTCCCGACTGCGCCTCCGGCCGGCACTACCAAGCCAGAACGACCAAAGCAGCGGGGGAAAGCCGGCTTAGTGGAACTTTTCGGGGACACGCTCTCCGACCTAGAGGAGGAAAGCACCTCGACTCCGGCACCGAACCCGCATGGCCAGCCACCAGCCGCACCAGCGAGGCCCTCCGTCAAAGCTGCGGAACCAGCCACCGCACAACCAGTCGCCGCAGCTCCAGCCAGAGCACCACCAGTCGCCGCAGCTCCAGCCAGGGCACCAAGGACACCGCCAGCAACACCGGCCATCGTACCCTCCACACGGGACACTCCCCCGTCTGTACCAGTGCGAGTACGCGAGGATCTAATAATCCACGTGCCATATCACGCCGCACGGATCTCGCGGGTGTACAAGGTGCGACTCGCGACTCGTCGGTACACGCTGCGCTTTGACCGCGCCGGCCGCTGCCACTACGTGCGGGAATTCCCGGCGTAGTGGCCTAAGTTCGCCACTTAAACGAGGGGGGGTGATGTAACGATACGCCCCTCCACCGTCCGTGCGCCTCCGTTCCGTCCACCGAACACCGAACGCCGAGTGCAGTCGAGGGCCACGTGCGCGCACGACCGAACTTCGCCGTGCGACCACGCGGCGACACGCGCGCCGACCGTGGCGTTCCGTAACGCTCCCACTCCGGCTCAACCGACCGAACGCGCGGATTGGCTTGCTCAGCCGCGCGTTCGGATATATAAGCCGGCAGTGGGAACGCACAAGTCAGATCCGTCCGACTATCCGACCCGTCCACAGACCGAGCATTCTCGATCGCTCCTTAAAGACGAGCATTCTCGTCGCACTCCGATATCCTCGACGGGCATTCCCGTCGCTATCCTCGGCCGAGTATCCTCGACCAGTCATCTCAGATATCCTCGACGAGCATTCTCGTCATCATCACCGGCCGAGCATTCTCGACCAATCACGTCCGAGATCCTCGACGAGCATTCTCGTCATCATCACCGGCCGAGCATTCTCGACCAATCACGTCCGAGATCCTCGACGAGCATTCTCGTCATCATCACCGGCCGAGCATTCTCGACCAATCACCGTCGTCCTCGAATACCGTTACCATCGAACCGACAAACTTCGTAACCCATATCGGCAGGGCACAAGCAACCTGTCGATCGAGCGCCCCACTTGCACGGGGCGCGCTCGGGCGAATCGCGGCGGCGACCGCGCCGGCAACGACCCGCACTTGCGCACACGCTTATACGACCGCGTTAGCCAATCCCGCCGCGCCCCGCGACTCCCCGACCGTACGGGCAAGCTGCCCGCATAACTTCCTAGTTTAGCCGAAAAACTTTGTACATAGATAGTTCTAGCATTAGATATAAACCGCGCCGCGTAGCTGGTAAACCGAGTACCAGCCATATTGCAATCTGTATACTACTGTTATCTCTAGCATTGTCTCTCTTGCGATCTCTATGTTATGAGCGCGATCATTATCTTTTATTTTTATATCTCTCTATTTCGTTAGTTATGTTCCTGTTCATTCTGTCAACTCTTTTTGGCAACTGATATTATCAATAAAGCATCCACTGTCTTTTGCTACGTAAAACACTGGGTATAGTCATTGCGGACACCTGACCAACCGACGAGCCTTATCCGGTCCGATCCCGAAGTTCCCGCACCGCACCGAACCGACCGAAACCGCGTACCGTTACAACGTAACTTTAAACCTTATAGAGAAAATTACAGAAACAAATTTCGATACATAAGGATAATGTAACATAAATAGCCACGTCAAATCTAGAATTATAATAGCATCACTTAACCGCTCAAAATTTTGTAACATTTTTCAATAAAAATATTAACAGAATAATGACAAAATAGTAAACCGGTGATCGCGTGATGATTGCGTGTACTAGGTGCTATTGCACCGTACATGCAAACCTGAGATCACTAGTCGAAATATAAATTTAATTAAATCGGAAATAATGCGCGGAATGCGATACATAACGCTCGCGCACGGTCTCCTCCTGCCTCGCGGCTCCCGTCTGCGTCACCAAGCGCCCGCGCGCGCGCGTCGAGTCCCAAGATTTATTCAGTCATAAAGAAAAATAGTTTTCTCATGGTAGAAATAATAAACTTGCAAACTTCAACGTGCACTTTTGTAGAGCGCCTACCCCACTATCCTACTATGCACGCGCAATTAGAAAAACGAGAGAACTGAGAGCATTAAAAACGACCAAAGTATAAAAATCAATTTCACCTAAAAGCAATATTAAAATTTAAACTTTTCAGTAACGTAACGATTCAGAAAAATCGGCATTATCATCCTGTCAAATCAAAATTAATATAGCTCAAGAGTTGTAGCTTACAGGAATTTTTAAAGGATCTCGGAATTATTTTCGTCGCGATGGCGGTGCGCGCGGGCGCGCGCTTCTCGCGACTCTCGTACGATAAATTCGTCTATCTTTGCAAGACCATTAAAAATAGTATCTTTAATGAACTTATTAATTTCAATCTAGAAATCATTTACACTCACTCTCGGCTTGCACTCCGTCGCACTATATTAAAATCCCATGAAAATTACAACCGCTAGAGTCTTCTGAAAATTCAAGATCGATTAAAAAATAGTTTGTGTTGTAAAATTCTAATTCTTTCGCTATGTAACGACTCAGAAAAATCAGCACTACAGATTTGCGCGCTCAATTCAAAGATCCTTGGGAAATTACATTTTATATTGAATTTTAAAGCTTCGAAATTAATTCTTGATCTCGTTTGCGATTTCCTTACGAACTCGTGAGCCGCGCGGCATGCGGAGAGCGCGTGATCATTAAAAGGCTTACCTATATTGAAAAACTAACAGAAATCGGGAACCTCTCCTCCCTGGTACCCCTCGTCAACCACCAGATGGAATAAATACGACACGGAGATCTAGCACTTCTTCTGTAACTTTTATCGAGTCAACAATCGCGAGTGCGCAAACCATTGCAGCCTCCGAACCTGTAGATTGGTGATGAGATAACAGGTGGGTCAATAATTCGGACATCCATAGAGAATCTCAGGATGTCTCTCTCTCTCTTAAACTCCACCCTTCCGCTGAACCTTTTTCCTGACTCCGATGTCAGGTGCAGCAGCCAGGTAGTGCGCTAAATAAACCTCGCTCAAACAGCGCCTCCTCGGCGTTCGACCAGACTAAGAAAATCTACTCCATCCTAAAAAGCGAAACGCAAGTGTGCGCTCCCGAGCCCGCTCGCATAGCGCCTTCGTCGACTCGCTCCTCCAATCTACACTTCTTTCAAGACTGCTAAACCTTTCAAATAAAAATAGAGACGAGACTTCACGAATCCTCGACAAAACATTTCTATCGAACTCGTATACTCACAAAGTTCCTTCTTAATTCTTTTGGATCGCGTTAAAACACGCGCACACACTCACACTCGCTTATTCTCTCTCTTTTCTCTTCTTTTACACACAACGGTAAGAGGTTCTATTCATAGACTCTAGTGGCAAACCTTCAAAATGCAAAACTTACTAAAAATGATATCCGGCAAGACAATCTTAAGGTCCGCTCGAGACCTCAAAAAAATTGCAGACAAACCGGAGGCATTATAATCCACCCTCGCTTTCCAAACCATGTAACGCTGGTGGTTTTCGTGCGGTTGCGGTAGGTGTCAGGATACGGTTGCGGATAAGCTCGCCGGATTGGTCGGGTTCGGTAGAATAATCGCACTCGGAGTTTTAGTTGACAAAAATACTAAACCTTTATTCAGATGTGCAATTTACATGTAGTCTGATAGCTTAGTCAGTCTAACGCCTCATGACAAGTGGACCTAGCCTAAAGCGGGGACGCGATTGGCTCGCGGTGGTCGCGACGACCAATCGCCGCTGCGCGGTCCGAATTGCGACCATTGGTAAAAGTACGGCGACGCGTGGAATAACAAGAACGCTAGGCGAGAGCCCAGATTGAATTACAAGACAAGAATCAAATTATGATAACCGCGAAAATACGGATGAAACGGTAAAGCGACAAATAATAATTCTAACTTAAAAAAAGAAACATAATAAGAACATAATAAATTACTATAACAGTGATAATACTGACGAAATCGTAAAACTACAAATAATCCAACTTAAACTAATCGCGTGGTTTTAAACGGACGCGGTGTCCGGGGTGATCGGGGAGCCGCGAAACGCGGGATCGGAGCGACGACGGCGATTCCGCGCCCCGCCCGAGCCGCCTCGTGCAAAGTGAGGCGAAGATCTCGTCAGAGCGCGGGTGCCCTGACGAGGCTTTAGGTTACGAGAGAATCTTCCCTGAGGGAGAGGACGGAAGTGATTGGCCAGGGATACCTAGCCTGCGGACTCGACGAGGATGCTCGTCGTGGATGGTGATTCGCCGAGGATACTCGGCTACGGAGCACGGCGAGGATGCTCGTCGTGATTGGCTGCGGAGCGGTATAGCAGGATTAGCCGAGGATCCTCAGCTAGCCGGGACGACGAGGATTCTCGTCGAGGGGAGTCTGGATGAGGCGAGTATTCTCATCTTCTTGGGAGTTGGAGTTGCGGTCGAGGATTCTCGACCTGTCGGGTTCGGCGGACCGGGAAGATCTAACTCGGCGTTTCCACTGCCGGCTTATATATCCGAACGCACGGTTGGGCGGACCAATCCGCGTGTTCGGTCGGCTGGCCCGGAGTGGGAACGTTGCCGAACGCCACGGGCGACGCGCGTGCTGCCGCGTGATCGCGACCAGTGTTGATAGACGGGCCGGGTTGTCTCGCGCATGCGCGATGGTAGAGCGTGAAAAGCGACGTAGCGTTGCAAATGTAGCTAAAATGAGCGCATAAAGAGCCGGCGTACTACTTTGTTTATAGTTTAAATGAACAAAAATGTTACACGAATAAAAAAAAGTAAATATATATATATACAGGGTGTTTCAGACCACCCGTACACCCCTTTTCTCTTTGCAGGATTAGGACCAATCAAAAATATGTTCAAACGAAAGTTGTAGGGTTTCAAAAGATCTATTCAATAATCTTATCAGTTTGACCTTGGATGGCGTCGCCAAGGTCAGATCGAAATCACATTAAGTTTTTTAAATGGAACACCCTATTTTTGATTCCAGAATCTAATAGCTGGTGTCAAGACCTTTCCAAAACACTATAAGAATGTTTATTTTCGTTGACTACTTTCCGAGTTGTGCGGCTTGAAAGTTACGCTACCGCCAGCATCAGCATTACTCAAGATGTACCATGTGGTGGTTACTTAGTCGGATTTAATCTTGTGTGTGGGTGTGTGCATACGTGCATGCGTATGTGTATGGGGGAGGAAAAGGGGAGTCAAAGTTTTATGTACTCTGCTTTTGTTTATTAACTGGATTGATTATGTTTGATGATCAATCATGTCCAGATTGACTGTATGCATTTTCCCGTGCTTAGCATTATCCAGAATGAACGACGTGGACGTGACGAGAATTTCATCCCATTGGGGTGCTTGATTCACGTGAGTCCCCTTGCCTCTCACGTTCGGGAATGAATGAGTGTATGTTTTGTTAAGCGACTAAATGTTCAAAGTGAGCACCATTCTCTGCGATGCAAGCATCAACTCTATTTTGAAAATCATTGGTTGCTCGAAGAATTTCCTCGGCACGTAAGGATCGAATTGCTTTACTTATTCTACGAATCATATTATCCCTCGTAGTCGGACGTTCATGATAGACCAAGTTTTTTATCCTTCCCCAGAAATAATAATCAAGGACGGTGAGATCTGGTGATCGGGGTGGATAATTGATTGGACCGTATTTGCCTATCCACTTGTCGGTGAACATATTATTTAATGCCGCACGAGCAACTCTCGATGTATGAGACGGACATGCATCTTGTTGGAACCACATGTTCAGGCGCAATTGCAGAGGAATATTTTCTAGTAAGACAGGAAGATCTGTCATTATCAAGGCGGAATATCTATCACCGTTTAGATTTTCGTCAAAGAAAACAGGACCTATGATTTGACTTCCAATAATTCCACACCAAACATTGACTTTCCAAATGGTTTGATGATCTACTTCTCTCAACCAGTGAGGATTATTTTGTGCCCAATAACGAGAGTTCCAAGTATTAACAGATCCATCACTTTTAAGTGTACATTCGTCAGAAAATAAAATTTTCAAGTGGAAATCAAGTGGTTGCTGTCTTATAAAGTTGCAAAATACAAGTCTCTGTCTAATATCGTTATAATTCAACGCTTGATGAACAGACATTCTGTAAGGGTGAAATTTGTTATTTTTTAGAATGCGCCAAACACTGATTTTACTAACACCAGAATCTTGTTCTCGTCGTCTTAAAGAATCATAAGGGTTCAATTCTGTCGATGCAAGAATTTCCACTGTTCTTTCATCCATAATCGGACGACGAATTTGTGTACCTTTGTTATGTTGAGGCTGAACGACACCTTTAATTTTGATTCGTTTAGCAAAACGTGAAAAAACATTTCGCGAGTGAGGAGTCCGATCAGGATAACGTTCCCGCCACAATCTTTCGGCTGCAATGAATGTACCTCGACACTCACCTAAAATTAGCAGCATATCATATGCTTCTTCATTGGAATAGGACATGGCTAAATAAACCTAGACTAATAAAGAGGGTCGGATTTTTGTTGCGCGATTGATATTGATATGACGGTTATTGAAGACGTAGGTGACAAGTTTGAGAGAGTTATTGTCACTCGTGTTGAGTTGAGTCACAATAGCGTTGTGGTGAATACATCTCTACTACATCCTATGCAAATAACAATATGTATAAAATCACGAGTTAGACATCGTTTTGCAGAAAGCCGCGCTCGTTATTGCTCGTGTGCTACCGTTAAAGTAATAATGTAATTACATAATATTATGACATACATATGTATGTGACTATCTACGGTCGCGACAGCTAACTTTCACGATTTTTCATGATCTGTTTTTGTTGGCCCGGCTCGCGTGTTTACTTTCTTTGTGTCGGCTGCACGGCTTTCTGCGTAACGCGTGATTTTATATTGTTATTTACTTGGTGTTGGCGGTAGTGTAACTTTCAAGCCGCACAACTCGGAAAGTGTTCAACGAAAATAAACTTTCTTGTAGTGTTTTGGAAAGGTCTTGACACCAGCTATTAGATTCTGGAATTAAAAATAGGGTGTTTCATTTAAAAAACTTAATGTGATTTCGATCTGACCTTGGCGACGCCATCCAAGGTCAAACTGATAAGATCATTAAATAGATCTTTTGAAACCCTACAACTTTCGTCTGAACATATTTTTGATTGGTCCTAATCCTGCGAAGAGAAAAGGGGTGTACGAGTGGTCTGAAACACCCTGTATATATATATATATATATATATATATATATATATATTACAATGTATTATTTTTATTACATATTTCAAAATTTATTTTTATATTTGTTATGTTAATCAAATTGCAAATAATAAATTAAATTGCAGTATAAAAATTAATTGTATTTATATTACCCTTATATTTATATTAGCCTAATTTTTTATTTTTACTTATTGTAATCGTCTGAATAAATTTAAATAATATTTCTGAGATATTTTAATAAAATATATTTTAAAATTATATACAATTAAAGAATATAATATGATTACAATAATGAGTTAAAATTTAAGAGTTTTAAAAATATTTTACAAAAAAATATATAATATATAAATAAAAGACAATAATACTTAAACAGAAAATTTGCTCAATTTTTAAATTTTAAAAAGCATTTTTTTTAATGCAAATAACTATAGATTTTTTCTTTTTTAGTTTTTATTTTATTTTTGCATGAACTTTTAAATAACAGCGACATATGCGACGATGCTTTTGCAGTTAGATATATTCAACTGTAAACACGTGAAACACGATAATACAATTTAGTTGTTTTCTATATGACACGTGACGCGCGCAACAAAAAAAACGTACCCATGAGAAGGATCCTTTTTTGCCTCGGCGGTCTCTTCGATAGGATAGGCTAGGTTAAGGTAAGTATATATTATTTAATTATTATGGATTTTGATGGAAAAGGAGCAATTAAGAAAGATAGAATTAAACAATTTCAATCATCATGGCTACATGAAAAAGTTTTTAAAGGATGGTTGGCTCCTTGCCATCAAGAAAATAAAGCCATTTGCACTATATGCAATAAGACCATCAGATGTATGAAAACAGATTTAATTCAACACTCACAGACGGCCAAACATATTCAAAATGTAAATTTGAATAAAAATAATGACACTTTAGAAAATGTTAATGATTTGACAGACACCAAATTATCTCATAAAAACAAAATAAAACGAGCCGAAATAAAATTAGCAGCATATTTTGCTGAACACAATACCTCTTTTTGTTCTGTAAATCACTTAATTCCATTATTGAAGGATATTTGCATAGAACCTGAAGTTGTACAAGATCTTAAACTGGGCCGAATTAAATGTAAAAAAATTGTTACCGGTATATTAGCTAAACGCGAAGTTGAAAAACTTGTTGATAATTTAAAATGTTGCAAATTTTCAATTTTAATTGACGAAAGTACAGATATTTCTGACACAAAATTAATGTGCGTTCTTGTTAAATATGTTTGTCCTAAAAGTAAAAAAGTTATGACACAATTATTAGAATTGTTATCTTTAGACGCTAAAGATTGTTCCGCGAGTAAAATTTTTATAAGTTTTAAAAATCTTCTTGAAGAAAAAAAAATTCCAATTAAAAATGTTGTCGGAATGGCATGTGATAATGCATCAGTTATGACTGGATGCAATAATTCGTTTGTGCAACTTTTAAAATTAGAAGTACCGCGATTAAATTGTATTTGCCATTCCTCCGCGCTAGTAGCCAGTAAAGCTTGCGATAAATTATCTTCTTTTTGCGAAAATTTAATTAGAAATATTTATAACTATGTTTCGGGCAGTGCAAAAAGATGTGCAATTTTACGAGAATTTCAAGAATTCTTCAATGTGGAAAGGAATAAGTTGTTAAAATTATCAAATACTAGATGGCTCATATTACAAAAATGCATTGTTCGAATTCTTCAAAATTGGGAGGTATTGACAAATTATTTTTTATTAGCAGTCGTTGAAGATAAATTAAAATCTGCAAAGATTATTTTATCTCATTTAAACGACAACATAATTAAAGCGTACTTTTTATTTTTAAAATATGTGTTAGATTTTTTTAATAATTTTAATGCTTTGTTTCAATCGCGTAAAATCTTAATTCATAAATTATTTGTAAATAGTCGACAATTAATTGTTCAAATAGCTCAAAATTTTATGACTCCAAATTCATTAAAAGATATTAATAATTTAGATACAAGTAATGAGAAAAATATTTTAAATTTAGAAGAAATATATGTGGGGCCCGAATGTGAGATTTAATTAGAATCATTATCTTTGGAATGTAGACAAGAAATTTAATTAGCATGTTTGAATTTTTACATAACGGCAGTTCAAGAAATGCTTAAACGTTTACCGTATAAGAATCATGTTTTTGAATGTTTGACTTTTTTAGATCCAAAAATAGCACTGTACTATGAAAATAGAGCTAAAATTAAAGATTTGACTAATATTGCCACAATTGTAGAAAACATTAATATTACAAAATTAGCTTATAAATGGAGAATTTTACCTTCCATTTTTGATGATGAGCAGAAAAAAGAATTAGAATCTTTAGAGATTGATAACATGTGGCATAAAATATTAACATACAAAGATTTTAATGATCAAGAAGTTTTTCAAAATTTAAAATTATTAGTAGAAATAGTTCTTTCTTTTCCCCATTCAAATGCCGAACGAATTTTTTCAATGGTAACCGATATAAAAAATAACAAAAGAAATTGTTTGAATAATGATACTGTTTCTGCTCTTTGTTCGGTCAAGCTTTCAAGCTGAAGGCATTAATTGCACTAATTTTGAAATTGATCCTAGGCATTTAGAACTGCATGACGCACAAAATTTATATGAAAATCAAAATACATCTGATGAGACTTAATAATTTTGTTTTTATATTTTATTTTGCTTCATAATTTTGCTTTTTTTTGTTATTTTGCATAGAGTCACACATGTAGCCAGTATTTTTTATTGTTAGTTATTGCTGATATAAATTTTATTAAAAAATTTTAATTACAAGTTAATTATTATTTAACTATTTTTTTTTAATTATTTATTTATATTTCTTGTTTATGTTTATGTAATTTTATTTTAGTTTTTAAACAGTTATTTTAGAAAGTGCACATTTTATTTTTATTTTAGTATTAATCGTTTAGATATTATTTAATTTTATTTTTATACAATTTTATTTTCCCATACAGCACGAAAATTGCAACAACATTATTACAACGTTGCAACAATATTTTTGCAAAGAAAAGATTGCAGAAATATCGTTACAACGTATTGTATATATGTTGCGTAAGTTCTGTACTGTATGAATATAGTTCTTAAACGATTGTTTAAAAGTGCACATTTTATTTTATTTTATTTTTTTTTTTGTTAACTGTTTAAATATATAATTTAATAGGAAGGACCGTCTGAGGGAGGGGTTTTTAGTGGGTAGGCAATAGATGGTAAAATCTTTTACAATGTACCTCTATTGAATCCCACACACCCTGGAGCACGGGCTCTAGGGCGTCTTGCTCTTCTTAAAGTGAGAATCGGAAAGTCATTGTCTTTTTGATGAGGATTAGAAGATTATCGCTTTTAGAAGAGCCTTGCGAAGATTTTTCCCTTAAAAAAAAAAAAAAAGATACTAGTTTTTCTTATTAAAACATTGTTAAGAATATTTGTCAATTTTTATTTTAGTTTAGTTATATTTCATTTTTTATAAATTATTTTTTTTATAAATTATTTTGTTTACATTTTATTAGTAAATATTATTTATTGTTTAATAATATTTATATTATATGTATGTGTGTAAAAAATTTGTAAAATATAAAAAACTTTATAAATTTGAAAAATGTTACATTTCAAATTTTATCTATTTATTGTTTTATTATTATATATATTATATATACATTTACACACACACACACACACAGACATACACGTATACGATGTGTAAATATCATTAAAAACCTATTTTTTGTCAAATAATTTGTTTGGGGTCTTAAAGATCTCCCTTTTACTATCAACGGATACTTTACTGTAGCTTTAATGGACGCGCATGTGCGAAAAAACCCGGCCCGTCTATCAACACTGATCGCGACGGCAGGTTAGCTCGGTGCGCGCACGTGGCGTTCTGCCGGTGTATTGCTCGGGTGGACGGAGCGGAGTGGCAGTGCGCGCGAGGTGGAGGGGCGTTTTGTTACAACCATTTAACATTACTTAAAATTTCTTTCTCCTATCTCCCATTAATTTTGATTATTCGCGCGGTAATATTAAGGCAAAATTATATTTGTAATAACATCACTAGAATCGTAAATAAAAAGTTGAAGGGTAAATTCAAGTTCTGACAGTTTCTTTTGTCTTTCCTTTCTTTTCACCTTCTGTACCACGCACCCTCTTCCACGTAACACCCAAAACCCTTTCTAACATATAAAAAAACCAGTTCAATCAACAAATAATTGTCGTCATGAGGACAGGCATAACACCCGAATCATGACGACTGGTGACAGCGGCCAAAAATCAAAACCCCATTACGATCCGCCAATTTACAGACCGGCGGATCGTAACAACATGAATAATATTTTTTGTATTTTGAATCTTAAAATCTAAAAGTAGCCATTAAAATTACGCTTTATAACATACAAACACAGTTGCACAAAAAAGTGTACACTCAAAAAATTGCCAAACATTCCTTAAAATTATACACTATTCAGCCCGGTAAAAAAAATCCTGATCTGATGGCGCAATTCTAAAGTCATATTCAGTTTCAAAGCATCAAAATACATAGGATACGTGGATCCAATTTCTCGGACATGACATTTTTTTGTGTGGCTGTGTAATTTTATATGAATAATATTGTACCGGCATAATAAAAGAAAATAAAAAAAATTTAACCAAAAGTTAAATTGATAAAAGAATTAAATAGAAATTTTTAAACATTATAACTTTTACCTTAAACATTTTATTCTACAATTATATTTCTTGTAATATTTTGCCGGAACTTTTTGCATATGTTGTGCACTTCGAAATAGATGACCCAAGATTATATGATTATAAATACGCAAAAAAACACAGAATTAAATGAAAGAAAATTACTTTCATAAATTTTAACAATTTTACATTTCTTTCATCTTCTTTCATTTTTCATATTTTGAGATTGATATAAATTTAATTTTTATGATTATTTTTGGGTTTTATAACTCAATATACGTAAAATTCTAAAAATGTATAAAATTTATTCGTTTGAATAAGAATTTCTATAAGCTCAATTTTTTATATCTTTCTTTCAATGTAAAATTATTCTTTTTAGATTATGGTTAGACACTGCAATTCAAGAGCAACGAACAAGGAGAAGTCCTTGTTATATTATATATGACGATAAAATTACATTTGAAGAATTTTTTAATTTTATTCAAAAGATAAGGATCAAACCATTGATATGCATTTGGTTTATTTCTGATTTTATAAGTTTAATTGAAAGAGGTATGAAGTGTCTTTTATGATATTATGTATTAGTATTCCCATGCTATCTTACGTCTTTTTCTCCTTCTTCAATAAATTGTAAATTACTCTTGTTTAACATACCTGATTAACAGTTGCCTATAGGGTAGAATTTTATGACTAACAAATTAATATTGATAAAAATTGTATGGCTTTAATATTTACTAAATCCTTTTACTTCTTTTTCAGAACTTGTTGTAACTGCATTACCGAAAAATTGTAAAATTATATTATTACACGATCACAAATTTCTTAAATGTCGACATATATGTCTACTTTTACCCAAAATTCCATTTATAAACATACAAAAATTTGATTTATCTAATGTAATGCATAACAGAAACATAAACAAAAGAACAGAATATCAGGAAATCATTAATGGAATAAATAACGAGGCGTCTACGTCAAATCGTGATCATCACAAGACATCAACATATCTGATGTTATTCTCAAATCAAGTGCAGATTACAAGTCGTTGGGTTTCAGCTATATATGAAAGGTATAATTTATATTTAGTAATAATACATATTTAAATTTATTATTTAGGTACATCCAACTATTATAAAAATTTCTAATACGTAAACTTTTTTTGCAGCCAAAACAATAAAAACTTTACCATAGTTAATAGTAAGTATAATAATATACAACTTGTACAGAATTGGACATGTGATATGCTACATAATTCCTCTTGGAGTAGTGAATATTCATCTTGCACCGCTCTCTTCATCACTGGTCTGATGCAGATATATTCCGTAATATTGGAAAAAGATTGTACAACTGAAGAGCAGATCGAGAGAAAATTAAAATTATTTAAACACAAAATAAAATTACAGAAAAATTCTATAGGAATTATGTTTGTTGGCGTTCATGATAAAAAAAGTCAAATGCAATTAAAAATATTGGAAAAATTATTTCCTCAAATATTATTAATAGATAGCATGATACAACAAGGAATATCTAGAAAAACAACTTTTATTGATAAGACAAACGAAGAAGGTGTTGACGCCGCGACACGCACGCCATCTAATTACAATGACGCGACGTACGACATACAGCAACAAGACAGTTAACAACAGACCAGCAAATACGTTGTAGATTATGTTGCAGAATATATCTCAGAGTGTAATTACCAAGTAAGAATATCTCATTTGCTTCCATTACATCCTTGGTTATCCCTCGTACATGAGAACGTAACAGAAAGTGAGTAACTTTTTCTTTTCTTTTTAGCAAGAATATCGAATAATTAACATACACGAGAGTAGAAGATTCTATACAGTCACAGATTCTTGGTGCCCATTAATAATTTTTAATTTCTACAATTTCCAACTCGAACTGCCATGCGCACCGCATTTTGTCGGACTTGAAACACACGCAGTCATGAAGCCAGAATAATAATATTAATGATTAATATTATTATTCCGGCTTTATGATTATGTTTCAAGTCTGACAAAATGTGGCGCTCAGTTCGAGTTAGAAATTGTAAGCATTAAAAATTATTAATCGGCATTAAGAGCCGCTGTGACTAACATATACGCTTTCTATTTTCGCGTTTTAATTTCGTCAATCCGACATAATATATATTATTGTTTAAATTAATTTTTATTTTACTTTTCTTAGGTAATAGTAGAGAAGAAAAAGTTGAATTTTATTATATGTCGAAAACTATCATTGTTACGTATAACTGATATATTAAAAAAAGGAACGCGAGAGAGAGAGAGAGAGAGAGTTATAAGTATTAATTGTACTTTTTTTCACTCGTGCGTTGTTTTAAATCTTATCACATTCTTTTTATTCTTGACCAGTTGTAACAACTTACTCTTGTATTATTTGTTTTATACTGTATACTGTAGAACGTATTTTATTGTAATTGGGCAGAAATGACGAACCGTTTCATTCCTGTACGGGGATAACTTAAGTTTTATAATAATTTTATTAATTTTTATAATATATTTTTATAATTTTTATAATTTATTTTTTATAATAATTTTATAATAATTTTTAAATAATTATTTCCTAACAGTACAAAGTCACATAAAAAAAAATCTTTATTCATATTTATATCTAGTCACAATGTAATTTCATCAACTTTCTCAAAATAACTTTTTTTTCCATTTTTGTACTTGTAATAAAATTATTATTTTGCTTTTAAACTTCTCTCTTCTTTTTTACCAAACATATGGGATTACATAAATCTCATATTCCAGCATAATCATGCATATAAATGCCAAGTTTCCTTTTTAATTAGATCAAGTTAACCATTACATCGTTTTATTAAAAATGAGTTTTACGAATCAATTTTTATCACATCACACATTTCTTTTACTCATATGAAAAATGCAATGGCTACTTCATACCGTTTTGAAAGCCAATACATAAAACAAAATTATTATAAATTAAAAGTATGAAAATTTAAAAGCATACAAATACGCGCATGTGTGTATGTAAGAGTATCATCGTACAGACATTACGATTATCTAAAACAAAATTTGGCCTCGTGATATTTACTTTGATCCTTCTTGGATAATGCTCATATACTTCTTTCTATGTTGTCAATGGCTATTTCTGCAAGATGATCGCATAACGTAAAATGACTCAATACGCCAATAATATTTAAATAGTTTGTATGATGGACTAGCTTCAGTTATACGACTTGAATAAAAATAACACCTTTGACAAGTCTTCGTATATTCAGCCACATACTGCAGGAAGATCATAATACGGATGTTAACTTTTCCAATTTTTCTTTCACTGTAACTTTGTTAGTAAAATTTGTTATTTTTCTGCTGTCTTACATAAAGATCGATTTGAAACATATAAATCAGAGTACTCTGAATTAAAAAAAATACATATTAAAAAATCTCTATCATAACGTTAAGCATATGACAAATATATTAGGTGTTGGAATTAATTCGTAGCGTTTTACGAGAGATGGCGGGGATACTACAGTTTTCTGTTTTTACCGTCAGAAGCAAATTTATCTTAAATCAGTTGTTAGGTTAGGTGTTATTTTTACGACATCTTACTTTCACTTGTTAATAACATCAAGTTATAATTATTTAAATATGTCTAAATTTATACCAAATAAAGTGTTTTTGCGGGGAGTTTTATTACATTACTTTCATATGAATAAAACTACTGCGGAAAGCCATAGGATTTTAGAAGAAGTTTATGGTGAGCAGGCTTTAGCTGAACAAACGTGTCGGAAGTGGTTTGCGCGATTCAAGAGCGGTGATTTCGACTTAGAAGACAAGGAATGACCTGGACAGCCAAAAAAGTTTGAAGACAAAGAATTGGAGACATTACTTGAGGAGAACTCAACTCAAACGCTCGAAGAGTTGTCCACATCGTTGGGGGTTGACTTTTCAACAGTGGGAAAACGACTTAAAGCGTTAAGGATGATCCAAAAGGAAGGACATTGGATCCCATACGAATTAAAGCCGAGGGACGTTGAAAGGCGTTTTTTGACTTGCGAGTTACTGCTTCAACGGTACAAAAGAAAAAGTTTTTTACATCGGATTGTTACGGGTGATGAAAAGTGGATATATTACGATAACCCCAAGCGCAAAAAATCATGGGTTAAGCCTGGACAACCATCATCATCAGTACCACAACGTAATATTCATGGATCTAAGTTTCTTCTTTGCATTTGGTGGGATCAACGGGGTGTGGTTTACTACAAACTGCTAAATCCGAATGAAACCATCACTGGGGATCGTTACCGACTGCAATTGATGCGCTTGAGTCGGACATTGAAGGAGAAACGGCCGGAATGGAGCGAAAGGCACGACAAAATTATTTTGCTGCATGACAATGCTAGACCGCAGGTCGCAAAGCCAGTGCAAACGTACCTGCAAACACTGAAATGGGAAGTCCTAACCCACCCGCCGTATTCTCCAGATATTGCTCCTTCGGATTATCACTTGTTCCGGTCGATGGCCCATGGTTTGTCCGCGGAGAAATTTACTTCTTATGAAGAATGCAAAACTTGGATTGATTCATGGATCGCCTCTAAGGACGAAGCGTTTTTTCGACGGGGTATCCGTCTCTTACCCGAAAGATGGGAAAAAGTTGTGGCAAGCGATGAAAAATATTTTTAGTAATGTATTTTTATATTTAAACTTAGAATAAATCGTTGTTCCCCCCAAAAAAAACGCTACGAATTAATTCCAACACCTAATATAAGACAAATTTTTCAAAGTATTACTTGTATGATATAAAACCTTTTATTTGCATATATAAACGATCGGATATATTGATTTTTTTACTAATTTTTAGGCATTATTAACGATATTTATGTACGTACGAAGAGAATAATTACGATTCAATCGTCGTTTAGAAATTGTTATATATCTGTAAGATCAATCTACAGCATAGATGTTACAAATTAAGATTGTCACTGGATTTCCTTGACATTCTAGAAACCAGTGCCGCGTCACGTAATCATAAGTAATGTCAACGGTTTCATTCCTTTTTGAAACGACAAGACACGATACAAAACATGTTTCGCAAAGTTTCTCATGGAAGACTTCCAGTGAATGTTTATTAATCAGTAAAACAACTTTGTTTTACTGCTTAATTAACATTTTATTATTATTAATTATACTCCTGATCCTGTCGCCTGAGCGACGGAGCCATTCTTGCATAGCAACTTCTAATTCCGCATGGGTTGAAGCTGGCCCTTTCATCACTGAATCTGAAATACATATAAATAAAATTATAAAGCTTGTCACGTATTTTTATCCCACGCCGGAGAGCAGCGGCGGAATACGCGATCAAACACCGGAATTACGCGCGAGACACGCGTGAGCGACGATATAACCAATAGATACCACCAATCGCGAATTTGGGCGCCAGACGCGATTATACCGGTCGCGTCGCCGGGTACACTATTTAACGCTAGACGCGGAGGCACACCACGCGATAGCTTCTCAGAACGAAACACGAAATCGTCGCTCGCACGCGGCCAGCTAGCTCCTCTAACCGGTAGAGGGGCGGGGTAGCGGAGACAGGGACGAAGCGGCTCTCTTACTGGAGGAGACGGGTAGGCGAGAAATCAAGCAAGATCAGGCCGATATAACAGACAGAAATAACATGTATTGTAGCATATGACAGAGACAGAGTAGAGCCAAACGCGAAGGAATTATCAGTCGAAGCAAGCAAAGAACGGAAAAGATGAAGAGAGTTGACGAAAACGAATAAGCGGAACGCGAAAATTTTCTTAAATACTACAATGCTTACACTAGCGGCGCGAACAACGGCGGTTGGTCCCGCGCGGAACGAGACAGCCAATTACGCGCGCTCGGAACAGCGCGGCGAGAACACACTCGTCGAACTTTCGCTAACGGACAGTAATTAACTCAAAAACAATACAACCAAAGATACCCGGTGACGGCAATGCCGTCGTCGCGGTCACGATGCATAATTCTCTCGAAGACGCGCGACACGACAACGCACCGATAACGCGGGCGGTCGTGTGATCACGGCCGTAACACGACTCGCGCACGTGCGCGAGGGCTTTGCGGCTTCCCGGGAAGCCGGTCGTCCGCGAGCTTCTACGGCGGGACAGCCAACGTACACGCGGCAGCCGACAGCTGGGTGCCTCGACAAGGTCTCACGCTTGAGGTGGAGAGCCGACCAAACACTAAAAAGGTGCGTTCTATCGCCACGCGGCGGACGCACCTGCACACTAACCCAATGGCTCCACCTCAGAGCGCGAGTCAGCCGGCACCGGCAGCTCGTGAGTAATAATTTTTTGTAATCCAAGTCTCCTTATTTATAAAATGTTGAAGAGAATAAATATTCTAGTTGAATCATGTAGACTAGTAAATAAATGTTTAACTTATATTAATTACATATTATTTTCTAAACAAGAAATTAATGTCTTACAACACCGTAATTCTTTAGTGTAGTGTCGTTTTATTTTGTAGTAAATGTTTTTCTCAATGTCTGCGTTTTCATGTTAGACACAGACTGTCCTCTAAATGTTTTTGTCATCTTATACAAAAAAAACATGCATTCAACTTTCATTGAGAACATTTTTCTTTATCTCTTATAGTTTCGACGATACACGCTTCGAAAGAAAAAACCCGATTTTCTTCAAAGGGATGTTTCACCTTTAAAAGTGTATTAGGACACGTGTAAAAAATACGTGTCCCTTATTTTAATCTGTACAACATATTAAAGGCACGTCGAAATCGAAGGGAGTCACTTCCGTAGCGCACGAACGCGCGAACGGGTGCGCGTACCGTGCGTATAGAGAGGTTTTTAATTATTTTTGGAAAATGGGAATGTTGTATCGTAACTTTATCATATACCGTTGAATTCGTAATAAAATAAGCTTTATTTTGCTTATAAAAAAAATAAAAATTTTGAAAAAAATTGGTAAGTGGTGAGGGAAAGTATTAAAAAGAATTTTAAAAAAATTTTTTTTTTCGCTGTTATAAATTACTTTTTGAGCCATTCAACTTTTATTTAAAACTTTTTTTTCTATCTCTTATAGTTTCGACGACATACGCTTCGAAAGAAAAAAACCGATTTTCTTCAAAGGGGTGTTTCACCCCCTTAAAGTACGTATGGGCACGTATAAAAAAATACGTGTCTCTTATTTTTATCTGTACTGCAACATATTAAAAACTCGATTTAATCTGAGGCGGACACTTCCCTGTGTTTCCTTGTTAGTCAGATCATAATTTGCGACGACTGCTACATTAAAATATCCGGACGCAACCATACTTGCGCTCTCCGTGAAACACCTTTTAAAGTTATAAAACCCTCCCCTCTCGGCAGTTGGTCGCGGAGAATCGGGCCTGCCGCCGGACAATCCGGCCACGCGATCCGCTCCTGGGCTGTGGAGCCCCCCGAAGCTTAGGCTTCGAAACAGCCAGTTTCGCCGAAACGCACGTATTCTGCCCCACGGCGACCGCGCTCGGTCTGGACGTAACAGTATATATTAAATACAATACGTAAACATATTATGTTATATTTTAATAAAATCGTTTAATAAACAAAAGTTCAAGAAAGACAGCGGTCTCACAAAGTTCATAGTCCAGTGATTGTGGAGATATTGAAAATAAGACAGGTCGAAGGAAGGACTGCCTTTGATTCCATAGAAACGACAGCAGGTTGAAACGCAAGTGGAGACGACTTCAAAGAGAAGACGTGTATGCATTTATTATCTTTAAGATGTAGAATATGATTATCAGAATACAATGTTAATATTTTAAATTTATAAAGTAAAAAGTAGAAACAAAAATCACTACATAATGATTAAAAAGTTTTGAAAATTTAAAATCTATATTCTTTTTTTTATGAAAAATTATTTCGCTACTTTTTTTACTTAAATTTAATCATAATTTTTTCTATTCTCAATTTTTAACTATCATTTTTTTGACATATTTCTAAACAAATAAAAAATTAATGTAAAATAAATATTAAATAAACGTTATATAAATATTAAATTAACATTTTCTTTAAATCATTATTTTAAATACTTAATTAATGTTAAATAAATATTCAATAAATTTTTAATAAATATTATTATTGTAACAAAACGCTCCTCCACCTCACGCGCGCCGTCGCTCCACTCCGAACGCCCGAGCATCGCGACAGCGGGAACCACGTGCGCGTCTAGCTAACCTCTCGGCGCGATCACGCGGCAGCACGCGCGCAGTCCGTGGCGTTCCGCAATGTTCCCACTCCGAGCCAGCCGACCGAGCGCGCTGATTGGTTCGTCCAGTCCCCGCTCGGATATATAAGCCGGCAGTGGAAACACCAAAAAGGAGATCTTCCTGGTCCGAATCGAACGGGTCGAGAATCCTCGACCGCTCTTCCGACTTTCTCAAAGAATACTTGCCTCTCTCCGTATCCTCGACGAGAATCCTTGGCTACCCCCGAGCTTCCGAACCACACACCTTCACCTCAGCCAATCGCGAGCATCCTCGCCGAGTTTCGTAGCCGAGCATCCTCGGCGAATCACATCACCACCCACGACGAACATCCTCGTCGAGTCCATAGGCTAAGTATCCCTGGCCAATCAGCTTCATCTTATGCCCAGGAAAGATTCACTCACCGCAATACTCATAGAAACCAGAACAGTCGCCAGGACATCCGCGCCCTGACGATCTCTTTGCTTCTTTTTGCACGAGGCAGATCGGACGAACCGCGGAAGCGCCCGCACGTCGCAGCGTCCTTGATTAATCCGCGCCCGCCGCGCTTACGGCCGCATTCACACCAATGTCCACGCATTCCGCAGCTCCCCGATACCCTCCGGACAAGGTCGGTAAATGACGCGTCGGTAGCGATGCCACATAAGGTCTTCCGACGGCCGCCATTTTGGATCCAGTGACTGTGTATTAGTGCACGTCGTACAATAGTTGTTACTGTGTAGTTCGCCATTCGCGCTGATGGTGTACGGCATTGTACGGACACGTATCTCGTCGGAAAGACGAAAAGCTGCAATGGTAGGCTGCTGTGCAAAACATCGCAAGAATCGCAGTGAAAATGGATTTCGTATGTTTCGGTTTCCCAAAGACAAGCAACGAAAACAAGTATGGCTCGAAAAATGCGGCAAAAGTATAGCACCGACTTCGAGGTTATGCGAGGTATGTAAATGAATTATTTCAATTAAAAATATTATAATTTAAATTTCAAGCACGTATTAATTATCACGTTTTACTTTATGTTGCGTCACTTTGATGACTCCCAATTTGAAAACCACCGAGAGGATAAATGGCGAAAATTAAAACTAAACGCTGTTCCAACTATTTTTAATGATGAAAATTCAACAATTACATTCAATAACCAGTTAGCAGTTGGTAAGAATTATTGCAGAATCATATTTTTTTATTCAATATCTGTGGATATTAGATAATAATTATTATTTTTTAATTACATTTATTATTTGCAGGGCAACAAACTCCTCACGAAAACCTATTTGAAAATGATTATGTTCAAGACTTTAATCCGGTGATTTTAACTAATTTCAACAGTAATATTAGGGATAATGAGAACGTTATCGATGGAAATTCACTAAATGAACATTTTCCATCAGCAAAAATGGTCACAGATACAAGCATTCAAACTGATGGTGACAGTGACACACTTATGTTACAAACAAAATACATTTCTAATGAAGAAGGTACTATCCGACAAGCTAATGAAATAAAATACTTGCAACTGCAATTAGAAAAAGAGCGTGCAAAAGCTAATATGCTAAAGTCGAAATATAAAAATGAAAAATTATTACGACTAAAAATGACAACAAAAATGAAATCTTATAAGAAAAAATGTTGTACCTTATCTGAAAAATTGGAAAAGATTCCATTTTTCAAAAAATTTGCTGCAGGATTATCTAATCCACATCAACCAAAATGGTCTCCTGAATGCTTAAAACTTGCAATACAAATAAGATACGCTGGTAATTCCCTCAATTTTTAAATAAAGTAATGTTAGTTTTTGTATGGAATTAACACTAATTTTGATACTTTCTGTTTACAGTTGGATGGAAGGCCTATTTATATTTGAAAAAAGACCTCCAGTTACCTTTACCAGCTTATTCTACTTTATGCAAACACATCAGTAAACTTAATTTCTCTCCTGGTCTGTTAAAAGACGTCCTTTCATTAATGGCAAAGAAAAAGAAAACTCATTCATCTACGCATCAAAGTGATAATGTAGTTTTGATGGATGAAATGGACATTAAAAAATCCTTGGAGTATGATGTTAGCACAGGTATATATGATACAAACTGAAGTTTATATTTATATTACGACTAATAATTACAAAATATGATTACAAAAATAGATATTCTTAGCATCCTTATTAAAAGAAATTCCTACACTCTGTATATCTCTGTATATAAGTACTAATTCATGAGTGTTTTTCTACAGTCTCTTTATTGATAAGTAGAATATATTTTCAAATGTATAATAATAATAATAATATTAATAATAATTGTAAGAATAATAATTGTAATTAAAATAATGATTTTGATAATAGTATTAATAAGGATACCTATAAGTAATAGTATTAGAGTAAGAAAATTGTAATGATAATAACATAATTTTTTTCTCATATTTTGTTATTTAGTCATTTCCTTGTCTCTCTATACAGTTCATAGGCATAATCCATTGGTTCGAAATCCAAAGTACGTTAAAATTGAAATATATATTTTTTATCTATAACTACAGGGTCATTTATTGGACAAACAACGTGTGAAGAACGAGCAAAACTAAGCACTACTGTTGTTGTTTTTATGCTCAGAGGACTAACAGAAAACTGGAAGCAAATTATTTCATGGCATCTGACGTCTAAATCTTCAGATGATTGTGTAATGACCCAATTACTTTTAGAAATTGTTGAAGAAATCGAGAAAATAGGCTTTAGGATTCATGGATTAGTCTGTGATATGGGTCCGAAAAATCAAGCTATATGGCGCAACTTAGGAGTAAACGTTTCGAGGGATAACGTTGTACCGTTTATAGATCATCCCGTACGAACTGGTAATTCTTTTTATATCTTTCCAGATGTTCCACATCTTTTAAAAAATTTACGAATGGCGTTAACCAATAATTCCATCATTATAATAGCCCGATTAATTGTAGAGTCTGAAAATTTGCCATGTAATGAAGTACGATTTAAATACCTTGAAGAATTAGTTGCAATTCAAGAACGACATAGTGATTTAAAATTAGCACCAAATATAACAGCTGAGATTTTAAGGCCTTCTTCTTTTAATAAAATGCAAGTACCACCAGCAGCGCATATATTTAATGTAAGAACTGCCGTTGCTCTGGAAACTTTGATTGAACTGAAAATGATAGATAAAGAAGCTGAAACTACAGCTTGGTTTATAAGAAAGGTTCGAGCTTGGTTTGATGTAATGAATAGCAGATACCAAAGTGAAGCTATAACTTTAAGTAATAAAAACGTAAAAATAGCTATTATTGATCATTTTTTAGATTTAATAGAAAATATAATAATTGGCAAGTCATGGAAACCAGTTCAGACGGGTATAAAAATGTCAGTTTTAAATACTATAACACTCGTGAATTTATTATTTAAAACTGGATATAACTTTTTTTTAACCTCTCGCCTTAATCAAGATGCCTGATTAGAAAATTTGTTTTCGACTTTACGTCGACATGGAAACGATAATCCAACTGCTTTAGAAACTAAACGGTGTCTACGACTGATTACATTATGTCAATTTTTAGACACACGAAAAACCAAAAAAAATTATGAAGATGATAATGATGAGCATTACGTTCAATTTTTTTTATCAAAAGAACCAAAGAAAGGAAAAGATTTAATTGTGATTCCGCCAGAGGATTGTATGTATTCTCCTGTTTATGAAAATACACAAAATTACACTTATGTAACCCCAATAACAAATAGATTAGAGTGTAATATTATAAACAACGTACTAGGAAGTGCAATTTCTTATGTTTTACGAAAAAAATACGCTTGTAGTGATTGTTTAAAAGCTTTTACTGATGATAATGGTCAGTATTCATTTTATATCAAAGCTCTTTCTTTTGGATTCTTAGAAAATCCTTCAAATGGTATATTTAACTATATTTCTTTAGTTGAAGGTCATTTGCAAGCGCATTTTGATAGATGTGCTCTGCACCCTTGATTATTTGAGCATTTATTACAAATGATCGAAAAATAGGCACCTTATAAAGAATTAACTATCTCAAACATTTGTGCGGAACGTACCAAACCTTGTAATTTCTTCTACAATATTTTACGTCGATATATTCATATTCGACAAATTATTTTTGTTAACGATCAAAAAAAGAAAATACGTTTAACGAAAAATAAATCCTTTGCTTCAAAAAGTGCTTATAGGCAATCTATTATCTAAAAATCAAAATTATTTACAAAGCAATATTGTTATGGTTTTTAAATATTTATTTTAATAGCAATATTTAAATAAATTTTTTTTTGCAATATTTTAATCGCCAGTTAAAGTCCATTTAAAATGTATTATTTGAGTTATTATTTTAATTATTATAAATACATGTTTATTAATAAAAATATAAGATTATTGGAAAATTTAATTTTTAGTTTAATTATTTTAAACACTCAATGTATTTAATTAAGAGTTAGTAATAAAATTAGTTAATATATTTGAGAATGCATGCTGTTTATTTTTCTAATTTCGACCAAGTATTATTTATTTTTATGTTTTTTAACTTAACTTAACTTTTAAACAGCCTAAACATTAACATTTACCTAAAAATCAAACATTATATTTTTTGGCTGATTAGCTCAAGGTCCGTAGATAGACGCGACGTACCTGTCGTCACGTCTATCTATGGACCTTTGATCAGCTGAGCGTTGTGGTCGCCATTTTGGATCCAAACAGCTCGAAGTGCGGCGGAAGACCTTATGTGGCGTCGCTACCGACGCGCCATTTACCGACCTTGCCTCCGGACATCGAGTTCGTTAACTCCGCGAAAACATCGCTACCCGCAGCGATGTCTATCTAGTCTAATCTCAGGCCGATTATATTTCGGTGCAATATACCGATGATTACACCAATACTTCGTTTTCCGCGTAGATTAAGTTCATTCTTTTCTTACGTCCGATCGTTAGGCGCTTGCATCGTTTAGAATGATAACGATAAGTTCTGTTTATAGTTTTTGCGCCTCGCCACTACCGCCGTTTTCTTCGTTTACGTTCGCCCGTTACAAGGCATTTTGTTTCATCTCATTGCATTTTGTTTCATCTCATTACATTTTGTTTCATGTATCAACTGTATGAAGTGTAAAAATAAAAAGATAACCTAAATATTGCTATGTGATTAGAACATAGTTGACTAGAATTGTAAAAGATTTATGTTTAGCATGTATTTCGGTAGTATTCTTAAAAATCATAATATTGTCATACATAATACTGTGGATAAAATAATTATTAGCATTTGTTTATCAACGTTAGCATATGTAATACTTGAATAAATATCTTTTACTTCAAAGTTAATTAAGATTGCTCTTTAATTCCATATTGTAACATTATTTATACAAGCTATCTTAAAAATTTTCTCTAGCTCAATATTTGTATCAATCACTTTAACAAAGATAGGAATACCTATTTTGTTTAAATATTCATTTAAAGCTGCACAGTAAAATTTACATTTCTCTCTTTGCGTAATTATCTTCTGATGGACCACAAAGGATCAAATTGACTTAAGAGATCAATAACTCTGCCATTAGATTTTTCTTGTGACGATAAACTTTTAGTCGACGCGCTATCGTTCGTTAAAATTGTGTTTTTCCTAAATATAATTTTAAAAAATTGGCAAATTCGATAAAAAATTGAAATAACACTCGAAAATTGCTCGTTTAAAACTTATATTGCAAATCAATTTACAATATTAACATCATTAACATTATTTACATTATTATCATTAAACATTATTAACTTTAACATTATTAAACATTAACATTATTTTTCTTTTACATTTTTTTTACACTTTTTTTATTTCACATATTCTTTTTACATCTTTGTGGGACGGTGGAAACTATTTTTGAAAAAATAAATGCAACACTTTAATGATATTAAAATGTCTAAAATCGCTTGCTAAAAAACAAATGCAATCTTTAACATTACACTTTTTTTAAAAACATGAAAACATCAGTGTTATTAATTATTCGAATTAAAAATGTTTAAACCAACGCAAGAGAATTTATTAAGAATTGCATCTTTGTGGGACGCCGGAAACACCATTCAAGAAATTGCCGCTATGGTTCAGTGCAGCGTAAAAACTGCCAGGAGGTGGGTGCAGAAATCTGAAGCGGATGAAGATAATTTATTTCAAGACCAAAGACATTTCAATGTAGGCCAAACATGTACGACTCCGGCTGAAGATGAAGCCATTATTCAGCAGATAAGAGCAAACCCGTTTCAGCCTGCTAATAAAATACCCCAAATACTTGGGTTAAATGTATCACGTCAAGTAGCTCAAAAGCGACTTCATGCTGCGGAAATAAAGTGCCGCAAAGCTGCAAAGAAGCCCCTTCTAATACCAAGACATGAGACTCAACGAATAGACTTTGCAATGGACTATCTTCATATTACAGATGAAAAATGGTCAAAAGTGATATGGATGGATGAAAAAACGTTCTCCAGTGATAAAGATGGACGATATCGCGTCTGAAGAACAGATAATACTAGATATGAACCAAATAATGTTTTGTCTTCAATGTCAAGTGGTCAGGTCACGGCGGTATTCTAGGCATGGATGTCAGCTGATGGTCCAAGAGACTTAGTGGAAGTCGGAAGAAATTTTAACGCTGAGCAGTATGTAGATATTTTGGATGGTGTAATGCTGCCCAGTGTACGAAAACGCTACAACGAAGAAAAGCTTCCTAGAATTATCGTCGTGGAAGACAACAGCCCAATCCATACCGCTTGGATCACCAGAGCTTGGTATGAAGATCATCCGGAAATTCTTCGACTAATTTGGCCTGCGAAGTCTCCAGATCTTAACGTAATAGAAAATCTGTGGGCAGAGATGGCGCGAGCGTGGACGCCTCACATTATCTACAGAAGAGAAGATCTTCTGCAGCGAGTGCATCTTGCTTGGGCCAATCTGCGGCAGCGTCCGGAGTATTGCCAAGCAATTGTTGGTTCCATGCGCCAAAGATTACTTGACGTGTTAAACACGGAAGGAAATGCTTTAAATTATTAAGAGTAACATTGATATGAAAAAGAAATTGTCTAAATTATATGGAATGTTAAGTATTATCTCTAAGTCACATTATCCGAATTGTTTTTCAGATTTTTTCGACACATATATAGTTCCATCAGATTAAACCATGGCTGCTTCATTTGTCTCAACAATTTCAGCTGTTTATAATTTACCCTACGCTTCTTTCTATTTTCCTACGTAAGTGTATAAGTAACATCGCTCCTAAAATAACAATGGCAATAATTAATAATTTATCTTTTTATTTTTACATTTTATTTATAAAAAGTTCAATTACAATGCGATGATAAGCAATAATACATGTAAGTATTAATATCCGCAGTAGGAATACCTATACTACATATTAATATTTATATATTAATATGTATTAATATTACATTGTATAAAATATTAATATATAATATTTTATACTGTATATTATATACATATATATGTATATATATATATATATATATATATATATATATACATATATATATATAATTTTAATTATTTTATTAATATTTTATTATACATAAATATTAATATATAGTATATACAAATAATATAGTGTAAAATATTATGTATTAATATTTTATATTATTGTTACAACCGTGCAATATTTGTAATGTGTTACCGTGTAGTTTTTGTAATCGATATTAATGAATTGACGGTTGCTTGTTAGCGATGCTTGTTGTTATGCTGCTTTTGTCTGACGCCTTGTTTGGTAACAAACATGTTTCAATAAACGTCTGAGTTTCTTTAAAGTCTGCTCAATCATTTATTGTACGCGAGTGCCTTTTTGTGCGAGAGTGTCCTGTGCCACCGACGGACGTAACATTTTATATTATTATTCTATTTGTAAGAGATTAAAGGTTATAGCCTTGAAAACATCTATATAATTTTACAAGAGTAATTTACTTTATAATTGATCTGAACATACAATTAACGCGCTAACGGGCGTTATCAATCTAGACGGCATAGAGCATACCTTATAGAGAAAAGAAACCATGAAAATAATGTTACTAGAATACATGCCGTCTAGTTACAGAGTGAGTCGACCAATCACGTGGTAGGTTCCGTTTAGTACTCAACACTATTTATATCTGTATTGTATTTAATATAAATCAAACATATATAAAATTCTTACATAAATACTTAGATAAGAGGTTTGCAAGTAAAATAAATTATAAAAATAAATTACACGGAAAGAAATTACAAAAATCTTTATATAGATGAAAATTCTACATAAATACAAATCTCAATTTTACAATAGAGTAACATTGACAGCCTTTAAAACGCTCTGTCCATCTTCGTGCTTCTATACTATCTCTAATGTCCCGCATAAGTGTCATTTGAATTCTAACATGTGAACAGTCAATAGATGACACGACACTGTCACCACAGCGGTGATTTGATGCAGATAAGCACGCGTGTAAGTCTAAGTCTTGCACATGCTAACACGATTCGTCTTATAGGTCTCAAGTCCTTTTTTTATTGTGCCTGCCTCAAGCTGAGCTCTCCCGTTTTTATCAGCGCGCAACTGAACCTCTGAAAGTATTAAATTAAAAATTTCTATATTCCTCACACTCAACTGTGTATTTTATAAAATATTTACAGCAATTTTTGTTGAGAATACGCAATTATACATATCGATACCTAACGTACTACAATCAAGTCCACTGCAAATCCAACATCCATGAGACACCGTGGCTTATTCTTTGGAAGGATATTCGTCGATATGTGAACCATTCTCCAAAAACCGTTCTTGCTCTCGCCGCCGTTGAAATTATTATAATTAAGAATCATTATTATTGTATAAGATTTTAATATTTATATGTTGTAAAAAAATCCTTAATTATCAGCTATACTCACTGTATACCTCACTGTACACGAAGTGCCTCTGAGAAGGTACCTTCCCCAGGAGATGGAAGAGGGCCCGGCTTGTCCTCTTTAAAAAGGAGGGCAAGCCCGCAGAGAGTCCCTCCGCGTACAGGCCCCTCTGTATGCTGGATGATGCGGGCAAGATCTTTGAGCGAATAATCGCTAACCGCATCATCCGGCATGTGGCCCGGAACGGTCCTGAACTGTCCCCCGAACAATATGGGTTCCGAGAGGCGCGATCGACAATCGACGCAATACGTCAGGTTCGGTCCCTCTCGGAGTCCCTAACGGGGGACGGGATGGTGGCGTTGGCAATATCCTTGGATATCGCTTGGACAACGCCTTTAATAGTCTCCCCTGGGGTGAGGTGGTGGCGGCGCTCAGCGAGCACTTTCGCTTGCCGCCCTACCTCGTCGCCATCGTTCAGGACTATTTCCGGGAAAGGGAGCTGGAGTTCCGCGATGAAGACGAACTCCAGCAGCGGAGGGACGTGTCGTGTGGCGTTCCGCAGGGGTCTGTGTTGGGCCCCCTGCTATGGAACGCCGCATATGACAAAGTGCTCCGCACGGCCATCCCCCCCCCTCCCGCTGCTACGTCGTCGGCTACACCGACGACACGTTCATAGTAGCGGGGGGGACCTCTTGGGGAAAAGCAGTCGCAAATGGCAACTGGGCTGTGGCCTGTGTCGTCGGCGCCATCAAAGGCCTGGGCCTGAGGGTGGCCCCGGAGAAAACAGAAACCATCTTCTTTCACGATGGCTCCTCCGGGATACCGCCCCGGGCCTTCGTCCTGGTGGACAACACCCGCGTTCAGGTGGGTGCAACCCTGAAGTACCTTGGGTTGCAACTGGACGGTCGCTGGGCCTTTGCTGATCACTTCGACCAGCTGGCCCAGCGGTTGGGCAAGAGGGTGGACGCCCTCAATGGGTTGATGCCCAACCTCCGGGGTCCGAGGGTGGGTGCTAGACGCGCGTACGCCCTTGCGGCCATGTCCGGGGCTCTGTATGGAGCCCCGGTGTGGTTCCGCGAGGCGTTGGCCGGCCGCCGCATCAAGGTGTTGCACGATGTGCAGCGGCGGCTGGCGCAAAGGATAACGCGCGCGTTTGGCACCGCTCCCAACGCGTCAATCATGGCCCTGGCGGGGCTCCCCCCGGCGGAGTACACGGCCGACGCCCTGGCGTGGACTTACGCCACACAGTGGGACAGAATCCCGAAAAAGTGGCAAAAAGTCGATTTTAGAATTGCAGTAAAATATATTTATCATTGTCATCTCAATGTATCCAAATATGCTGGATTTAAATTTTATAACATTTGGTCGAATACTTTTATTTTGGCAGAGTTTTGAATATAAGAATAAGTCTTAAATTAAGTGAACAACATATATTATTAAAATGCTATAAATTATAAAATTCACAACATATTTCTTAAGTTTTATTATTTATTATTTTTTGGTATATATTCATGAATGTTTTTAATTATTAATAATCATTTAATATTACATAAATTAAAATTTTGTATCGATTAAGTTGAATATTTTTACATTTTTGCAAGTCAAAACTTGCTATCGATTGATTATAATCGGAGATACCGCTTCCTAATGGAATTTTCTTTACACCGGTACGTTCTCATATTATATCCCTTCAAAAAAAACCTGCTACTTTTTGCTACTTCGGCAAAATAACCGTTCTACTCGACCGAACGTACTGTGAGCCGCCTGGCGCTTGCTTGACAGTGCGTCAAGCAACCGCCAGGCGGTTAAGGCGCGCAATACTTTCTCGCAGTAGAAATGTCAGCAAAATTGTATATAAGTGTTGTTTCATTTGGAATACTGTACATTCACGCGATATACATGTATATATTTTCGTGAGTGAGCGTATCTTATTGAATATACATTTGGAATTGGATTTATTTTCGAATATCAGGTTTTAAAAGTAATCACAATTTAATAATCAGCCATGTCGACTTTATTATTTACCAAGCGAGAAATTATTGAACAATTTTTCATGAAACCTGGTATTGACGATAGGATTTCAGCGGCTGTAAGTTACGTTTTGTCTAAGCTAGGAATGCATATTTCTAATATTAAGGATAATGAACTGCGGCAATTGAGAACATATGTATCTGCACTCAGTAGCAAGCATAAGGAGAAATGGAATGGCGTGAAGAGAATAAAAACAAAGTATGAGTCAAAACATAAAAAATGGCTGGACTCTGGTTTTATTATTCCTAACATTTCAATGCAAAATGCTGCTTCTTACACAGTTGCTGGTCGGCCATCTATTCCATTTCAGGAGAAGTCTGATCGATCAAGAAGGCTAGAAGTGGCAACTATTAGTAAGAAACATAACAACGACCCACTGAAACTCATAATGGCATGCCGTCATGCAGCAAGGATTTCAGGACAAAAAAATATAGTTGCAGTAATAAATAAAGTTTTGAAAAATCCTGAAAATGCACAACAAATAATTTGTGAGCCAAGACCAGTAATCATTAAGATGACTCCTCTAGAAGGATTGATCTATTTACTAGATCGAAATATGTCCAAAGACGATTACATTAGTATGCGTTTAACTGTAAAAGCAAGAGGGGCGGATATTTTTCCAGCATATGCTGCAATTGTAGCTGCAAAGGCGGAATGTAGACCGCCAATAGAAGTTTTTAAAATCACAGATACTGTGGCAGAAGTTCCTTTGCAACTTCTATTAAACCACACGGTAGAAAGAATTATAAAACTACAACAAGATGTAATCATTAAGAGCATGGAAAATAGTAAGACGACAGAACTTGAAGCTGTTTTAATTTGTTCATGGGGATTTGATGGAAGTTCTGGGCATTCGGCGTTTAAACAACGGTATTCAGATATGAGCATGAGCAATATTAACGATGAAAATCTTTTCGCTACTACGCTTATACCGTATATTACGCCTATCAACTTCGTCAAACATTATATTGTGGAATAATAGAGCTTCACAATCTGCAAGATTTTGCCGCCCTATTAATATTCAATATTGCGCCGAATCAAAAGATCTTATCTTGAATCAAAAGCAATGTATTGAAAATCAAATTGATAAACTGGAAGCATTGGAAATCATATTAAACAATTTAAAAATTAGAATTCATTTTTCATTGTTCATGACTTTAATAGATGGTAAAGTTTTCAATATAATAACAGGTACGAAGTCCATGCAATCTTGCTCCATTTGTCAAGCAACGCCAAAGCAATTTAATGATCTTGCAAACATTAAATGTGAAACAGAAATCTTTCTACCCAATCCAAAGTCACTGCAGTACGGAATTAGTCCTTTGCATTGCTGGATTCGATTTTTAGAGTGCTGTCTGCATATTTCGTACAGACTTAACGTTAAAGTATGGCAGATGAGAGGACAAGATCTTAAAGATGAATATGCGAGACGAAAAAAAGAGATCCAAACGATTCTTTGGAATAAATTAGGATTAAAAGTAGATAAGCCAAAAGCAGGAGGAAGTGGTACGAGCAATGATGGTAACACTGCTCGCAGGGCATTTGAAGATCCAAAACTGTTTTCTGAATGTCTTGGACTAGACTATACTTTTGTTTTTAATTTAAAAAATATTTTAATTGCCTTGTCTTGTAAGTTTCCGATAAATAGCGTTCTTTTTAACAAACTGTGCCTTGATACGGCTAAAATTTACGTATCTCACTACTCATGGTATCCTATGCCATCATCTCTCCATAAAGTTCTTATTCATGGTGCTCAGATAATTGAAAATAGCATATTGCCAGTGGGAATGCTTGGCGAGGAAGCTTCTGAAGCCCGAAATAAGCATTACAAAGCATATAGGAATGAGCATTGTAGAAAAAACAATCGTACAGTAAATTTACATGACATGTTTTGTAGATTAATGGACACATCGGATCCTATTGTATCTTCTTCTAGTCTTAATTTGCGAATTCGAAAAAATAAAATATTACAACTTCCCACAGAAGTCCGAGATTTACTTATTATACCCAAAATAAATACAAATGTAAATATATACCCAAAATAAATACAAATGTAAATATAGAATATGACGAAGAGGAAGAAGAAAATTTAACTGAACTTCCAGAAATATTCTCATCCTTGGATGAAGTTGTGTTGTCGGATGAACAAGTTGAGGAGTAAAACTCTAATATTAACAAAATTAATAAAAGTAATAAAATATTAATATAATAGTTCAAAAAGTAAAAATAAAAAAGTAATAATTAAAAAATTAAAAAAACAAAAAAATAACAAATATAAAAATTAATTGAAAAAATAAAAATAAAACAGTAATAATTAAAAAAATACAAATAATTTACAAAATAATTTAATAAGTTCCATTAGGATAGGTTGTACATAAATATATATTAGCGCAATACTGTAAATAAATGTACATAGCATAAGTAACTCAGCCACTACTGACGTCCCAAGCCCGGATATGATGAGGAGGGAATGCATTCAATTTTAATATTCAATATTAGATTATTCTTTCCTGACAATACACTACTTTCGGTAAGGTAGGAGTTGTTAGATTATAATTATTATTTTATGTTGCCATATTGGATCTGCCATTTGAAATTTCGAAATTGTAATATCAAATGCGAAATCTGCGACTCCAAAATCTTTATATTAGTATATAATTTCACAATTTCAAACAAAATTAACTTTAGACGGAATTTCTGCCACTTTTTCGGGATTCTGTCCCACTGTGCGCCAGGGCAAAAGCCATCCGCCTTGAGGGGGGGGGGGGTAGTTACCGCGTTGCTACGGGAGAGGACCCGTCGGCGGATGATGAGGACATGGAAGAGAAACCTCATCGACAACCCGCCGGCGGCCGGATCTCGGATCTTAGAGGCCGTCCTACCACACCTGGACGAGTGGGTGAGCCGCCCGTTTGGCGGCCTGTCCTACAGGACGACACAGGTACTCACCGGGCATGGCTGCTTCGGTGAGTACCTGTGCAGGATAAGGAAGGAGCCGACGACACAGTGCCACCACTGTGGCGCCGACCGGGACTCCGCGCAGCACACGCTGGAAGAGTGCCCAGCGTGGGAAGAGCTGCGCGGAGTCCTGAGGGCTGAAGTGGGAAATGACCTCTCCCTGCCGGCCATCATTAGTCAGATGGTCAGCAGGGAGAGCGCCTGGAAGGCGGTCTCCTCCTTGTGCGATCGAGTCATGCTGCAGAAGGAGGAGGCCGAAAAGGTGCGGGAGGGTCAGCCAGGGGGCCGTATGCCCCCAGGCAACGCGAGAAACGGAAGGGGCGGCGGAGACGGGGGTCACGATTCGTCTCGGCCCCCGCCCCGTCTGCCCCAACGGAGAAGAGGCGCCCCCCGCCCCCGGAGGTCTACCGGACGGCGGCGGGGCAGAAAAACCGTGGCGGCCACCCCCTCCCAACCCACTATCGTGGAGGAGAGGGACGATGGCGACCGCCACGGAAATGATGAAAGGAAGCGACCCTCCTCCCCTACGGCAGCCGGCCCAGCTTTCGGGACGCGCAGCCGTGGGAGGAGGGCCCCCCGTGTTAGCGGCGAGGCAGATCTGACCTAACGGTCCGGGGAGCGATCGCGCGCCACAACACGCCATCGCTCCCCCACTAGCGCCTCGCCGGGGTGCTGGTGGGGGAGGGGAAGGATCCCTCCTACCTCATCCCCCCCCAACACGGAAAAGAAGATGCCGCCGAGCCGGACTAGTCCGGCGCGTAGGGGCCCGGGACATCCGGCCGGGGGGCCGGACTCCCGGGCTTTAACCCCGTAACATCTCAAGGGGAAGAGGCGGGGGAGGGCTGGTGTCCCTCTCCCCCGACCTGAGGCCGGCTTGGCCTCACGGCCCTGCCGGGGAACTCGTACCAGGGTGCCCCCGGCGTGCTGAGTCGGCCTCGGCCGACCTGGTCCGGGGGGACTCCGGAAGCATGCTGTACGCGTTCCCGGAGTCCCCCAGTCAAGGAACAGAGCCGGACACCCGGAGGGGTTTTAGTGGGTATGCCACCACCGTCACGTCGACGGCGGGGAAGAGCCCCACATAACCGCCAGGCCTCCTCCGGGGCCTGGGGTATGCGGTAACGTATTTCCCCTCCGTCAACAAAAAAAAAAAGGGAGAAAGGTGTATGCAGTAATATCGTCGTGTCGAATGCAAACGTAATAGTAACAATAGACACCCCCTCGATGGTGATCCACCTTGTCGCGGTGAGGAGGCTCCCTCTTGCTCGAGTCGCTGTTGGGCGATAAGGAAAGGAGGGTCTAAGAGATCACCGAAGAGGCATTAATCTTGTCCGATATGTCGCGTGAGGTGTCGGAGCGTCGGACGGGGGTCCAGGGGGCGAAGCCCCCAGGTGGGAGACCAGGGGGCGAAGCCCCCGGTGGGGAGGTTCAAGCAACTGAAGCGACGCAATTGTAGAATTTGTAGTGGACTCGGTACTCGATAAAGTTAAAATAGTAAGTGCAACAATGACGTGATATTGCGAAACAATGACTCAATAGTTTCGACGACGGTGACTTCTCTTGGCGAGCGCGTCTTCTCAGATGCGAACGCGCTCGAGCCCCGCCACCGCGTCAAGGTGGAGGTCACATCGGCGGGGAGGCAGATTGGCGGGAAGTGCTATACCAATCTGCGCAAAGATGAACAATATTTAGACACTATTTACACAATATTTACACACTATTTACACAGTCTATACGACCAGTGAGTCGTTGGAATTTAATCCGATTCACTGGTCGTGAGTCCAGCCGTGTGGACTCGGCGTCGTTTGCTCGCCGTTACTTCATCCGAGTCGCTGTCGGTGGTGGCGGAGGTAAAAGGCGACGAAAAAGATACTACCGACGCAGGTGACGGCTCGGCGTCGTTGGACGAATCGTCGTCACTGACGAGTATGATCGACACGGCGTCGTCGTCGTCGTCGTCGCTGCTTATTACAATGGGCGACTCAAGTGCTGGCGCCGGTCGCGGCATTCGCAGCCTCTCCAATCTAACAACGCCAGAGAGGAACCTGAGAGGGAACAGGCTTCGAGTTTAGATGGAACCTTATTTTGAAGCGCCTCTATGATTCGTGAAAAATGGACATTGAACTACGTAGCCAATGTCCATTTTCCACGTCGGTAATGTCCACGTTTAGATGGTTCTCAGCGGTGCTATGTCCATTTTTACGGTTCTCTTCCGTGCTATGTGCAGGAGTGAGAGATGCATCAGTCCTCTGTTTAGACCATCGGTTAGAGAGAGAAAGTATCACGGTGGTAAACGGGGAACGAGCGGCGATGTTATCTCTCCGAATACCCTCCTCTCCATTCCCCTCTCACCCATCCGTTTTCCACGTTACGTTTCGCTCGTGAAATCCAAAAGAGGATTTCGGGCGATTTCTGGGCAGGGACGTAGAGAGGCCAGAAAGCGCCTACTCTTTAAAAATGTTTTATATTTTGTTATAATTGTTATAATCATACATATGCGCGCGTATGTATGACTTAGAAATGACATATTGTACAAACAAATAATAATGTAATAAAGATTAATTGAATATATGGATACCTGAGGATTTCACTTATTGAGCAATTATCCATAAGTCTTATATTTTCATATATGTAAAAATATTTAATTTTATTTATACAATATACACAGCAATTTTCCGGAAATGATTTCAAGGAGAATGGTAAAAACAAACGTACACCCGTATGATTTTTACAATTATTATATGCAAAATTGCACATTCTAATTTGAAAAAAAATATTTATGAACTTTTTGTCGTCCAAGTGACGTATTTTATCAGTCCTACCGTACGATGACAGGTGAAAATTCAACTAAAGGATATTATAGACGATATCAGCTGTGCCTGAAATCGAAGCTTTACAGTCTATTTTCTCTATCTCTCTCGCTCTATCGAGGGGACGGAGAAGCGCTTTGGCACGCTAGCCGGCTTTTCGGCAGGCTTGTTGGATGTGTGTGCGAGGACGCGTATGTATGTGCGTGTGTATGTATGTGTGTGTGTGTGTACATTATTTTTATCGATAGGAGGGCGATAATTTAATTTTTGAGCTATTATATATTTTTTACATATATTTATTCTTTTACTCATATTATCCATATAATGCTTTAATTGTTATAGTAATAATTATGATTGTGCACTTGAATGCCCCTCCCCCCTCCTCTTATTATCGTCCCGCGACCACCTCTACCTCTTCCTCGTCCTCGTCCTCGTCCTCTTCCTCTTCCTCGTCCTCTCCCTCTTCCTCTGCCTCTCCCTCTTCCTCGAGCGAATGCCGCATGAATTATCTTTTCAAGATCTAAAGTCTGAAACAAAAAATTTAAAGAATGTGTAAAAGCATTTATTGAATACCGAAGAAAGATAAAACGATGCTTATATGTTGACTATGTCATTAAAAGAAACCATGCATTTGCCTGTGTAGGTGAACCGTGGCAAACCAAGATCATGTTTCGACAATACGCTCGTTTTTTAACAGCGAAACTATAGCCACATCTAAACACTCGTTTATATTTAATTAATACTTACACTTAATGTTACGAGTCCTGTTGGCATCGCCGTTGTCATCGTCGTCGCCGTGTCGGCCGTCACCTCTGTCGTCGTCGCCGTTTCGGCTGACGCGTCGGGGTCGTCGTCGCCGCCGCTGTCGACGTCGTCGTCGCCGCTGTCGACGTCGTCGTCGTCGCCGCTCGTCGTCGTCGTCGTCGCCGCTGTCGACGTCGTCGTCATCGCCGTCGCCGCCGCTGTCGACGTCGTCGTCGTCGTCGCCGCTGTCGACGTCGTCGTCGCCGCTGTCGACGTCGTCGTCGCCGCTGTCGACGTCGTCGTCGCCGCTGTCGACGTCGTCGTCGCCGCTGTCGACGTCGTCGTCGCCGCTGTCGACGTCGTCGTCGTCGTCGACGTCGTCGTCGTCGCCGCAGTCGACGTCGTCGTCGTCGCCGCCGTTGTCGACGTCGTCGTCGTCGTCGCCGCTGTCGACGTCGTAGTCGACGTCGTCGTTGTCATCGGCGTCATCGTTGTCATCGTCGTCACCGATGTTTTTCCTACTAAAAAAATAAAATTTTTAGAATATAATTAACAATGTTTTATAATAACATGTTTTTCATATATTTTTATAAGTACATAGATATACTTACTAGATCTGCTTTGCGGTTTGCGATCCTCGTACGTTGACCGTTCACCTTCACAGTTGATCATTGAATGACCGGAATAATAGAGCGCTCGCCGTACTCGCGTCGTCTTACAGTGTTGTCGCTTTTCAACCACGTGCGGACCGATTCGATCGGTAGATTATGAATGTTTCTTTTTTAAGGAAAAACGTGTGTACATGGTTGGTACACGTAGCCGTTGTATATTTTTCATAATCATAATATGTATACGATTTTTTATTTTATGCATATATTGAAGAGTATTATCCTGCATCGTAAAAATTTTTCACAGAATTTTTAAATGAATTGGAGTCCTTTTATAAATACTGAAAGAGATCTCACAAGAATTTGTATAATTTTTGTAAGGAAGGTCTTGTGAGATTTTGTAGGAAAAATTTCTCATACGAACTTTAGACAAGAACATACAAAAATTTGCAACAGGGTTTATTATAAATAATAAGCATAATCTCGTTTGTATTATTAAGAAATAACATTATGTGTATAGTTATTAAACATTTGCCTCTTTTCCAGCATTGCTTTCTATACAATTTGTTATACAATTGTCATACAAAAATTTGGTGAATTATAATAAACTTATAAGCAACATAAGATGTGTATAGAAAATTTATTTTCAGATATGACTTCTTAAGACTCCCGAATTATAAAAAGCTGCCTATTGAAGCTGTACTTTTTGAAATATAAATTATGATACAAAGAATCTTATCGGTTCGATTCGTCTTTCTCGTAAACGTTTAAAATTAAGCGTTAGAAAAGAAAAAAAACAAAACAGCGCGACGACGTTACGTGACGACGAAGCTCGCTATTGTTCGGCGCAGTCCGCATTTGATAGTGAGACAGTGTACTTCGATAGCGTGTTTTTAAAGTTCTTTGCTTGTGTACCAAATCGCGTTTTTGGTTGCAACCATAAGTTCTTTTATACTTTTTATTTTATTTATTTAGTAACACTTCTTGATTTATGCAATAAATCAAGTTTGTTACCCTTATTCTTTTCAGTTTACGCTCTGTCTCTAATTCGTATTCTTTTTTTTTTGTTTCTCATATTTCTTCAATTAAAGTATTTTTTTGTGCAAATAATTCTTTAAACGAAAAAGTGTAACAATGAGTGAAAAGCGTGTGGAAACCGTATACGACAAGTGTATGTATAAAAATTGTCGTAATGGACGACATTCAACGGGTAATGACCAGATCACCTTTCGAGCTGATAGAGCAAGTCAAACTGCCGAAACAAGTCGTTTACCATTTACAATTAACGAGATAATAATTACTGATAATCGCCGATTTAGCTCAGCCAAATGTAAAGGCCGCGACACAGGCTTTTGCATAGCTGCATAACCGTATGCATAAAGAAATTGATTGGTCCATTTCCTTATGCATGTGCTAACGGACCAATCAATTTCCTTATGCATACGGTTATGAAGCTATGCAAAAGCCTATGTCGATACCTTAAGCGTGTGGCAAAATAGGACTGCTCGGCTACGTGCAAGACGCGGGAAGATTTGTTTGCAAGCAGCAATAGACACCTGAGCGGTATGGTGCTGAGAGTAAGAGCGAGTGAGAGAACGAAAGAGCGAGCGAGAGAACGAAAGAACGAGCGAGAAAGCGAAAGAGCGAGCGAAGAAGTGAAAGAATGAGCAAAAAACTGAGAAGAGATAATTAAGAAGTTAAAAATTGTTAATTGTTAATTTGTCAAAGTGAATTTATTAAATGACTAACTTTATACTTTTTTGTTACAACGTCTTTCTAATATTATATCAAATTTTTTCAGATTTTTTAAAAATAATATATTTTTTACTTTGTGCGGTACATGTATTTTTATTTATTTAACTCCTTTTGCTTACTTTTAAATTCGGTAACATTTCCGCGGCACACCGACTGTACAACATTTTACAATACTAATATCTGGTTTCATAATTTTATTTCAGGAAATACTACTTTGGCAAAATGGACTGCCAACTCACTACGTCGTGCCGGTCTGTGTGAAGATCATTTCGATCCAAGTTCCTTCAAGGAAGGACCAACAAAGAAGAAAAATTTTAAAACGTTAAAAAGAGATGCTGTTCCAGTGACATTCAACGGCTACTCACAACAGGAATTGGAAACAAAAAATACAGGTACGAACCAAAATTTAACGTTACCGGCAGAAATAGATATAAATAACACAGAAATAGTGTCACAAGAAATTATTACTGACAACGTCGAAATAAATTTAAATAATGATACAGAAATAGTGTCACAAGAAATTATTACTGACAACGTCGAAATATATTTAAATAATGACACAGAAATAGTGTCACATAATATTAATAATGACAACATTGAAATAAATTTAAATAATGACACAGACATAGTGTCACATAATATTAATAATGACAACATTGAAATAAATTTAAATAATGATACAGAAATAGTGTCTCAAACAATTAATAATGACAACGTCGAAATTAATGTTCCGAATAACCAATACATTAAAACGTACCAACGTGCAAAAGAGATGTATTTTTATTCTTCGGATGAAGAAGAAAATATAAGTGAATGGATTAATGAGGAACCTTCGGAGATAAAAGATGCGTGTGATGTGGATATACCTGTAATTGAAGAAAAAAGGGGGAAGCATGCAAGCGAGAAATCAAAATCAGAAGTAGTACAAGTGGAACTTTTAAAGCGAGAAAATCTTCGTTTGCGTAAAATTATAAAAAAGTTAAAATTTCGTTTGCGTACTCGACAAGTTCCAAATAGAAAAACGACAAGTAAAAGGAGCCAGAAAAAAATTATACAAAATCTTATTGAGAAACAAAATTTACATCCTGTTGCTCAAGCAATGATAACTTTGCAACTGCACACACCAAATGCGCCGTATACGCAAGAAGAGAAAAGTCTTGCACAACCATTATTTTATTACTCTGCTTCTGCATTGCGCCGCTTACGACAGGCAGGTTGCACGTTCCCTTGTGAACGAACTATTAGAAGATGGCACGAAGAATACAATATTGTGCCAGGATTTTGCGATTTTGTTTTTATAAAACTACAAGAGAAACTCGCAGACTTGCCAGCGGAAGAAAGAGTATGTGCCTTGAAATGGGACGAGATGTCAATAAAATCATACCAAGAATATTCACCTCATTTAGATCAAGTAGAAGGACTTGTAGATCTTGGGCCTTTAGGAAGAAGAAACGAAAATGCTAAATGTGTTTTTGTCTTTTGCTTAGATAGTATTAACGCGCGTAACCATTGGCGTCAACCATTGGCATATTTTCTTCCTGGAAAATGCATGAAAGCGGAAGAAATAATATATTTATTGAAAGAATGTTTAGACGGACTAAGCAATACAGATGCTGATGTGCGAATTTTGACATGTGATCAAGGATCATCTAATCAAAGTGCTTATAATCAACTTGGTGTAAGCACAGATAATCCATTCTTTATTCATAAAGGAAAAAAATATTACGCGTCATTTGATTTTCCACATTTAGTAAAACGATTAATGAGTTTACTAAGAACACACAAATTTTTATATTGCGGTAAAGAAGTTGTAGCATCTTTTAACGATTATGAAGAGACATGGCGCATTGATAATGCTGCACAAGGAGGATCAAATTTATTGTCACATATTACAGAAGCGCATCTTTACCCCAATAATTTTCAATCAATGAACGTCCAAAAACCATTCCAAGTATTGAGTAATAGATTTACAGCCTCAATGAGAACAGCGGGCTATGGAAAAGAATTGCAAAGTGATACATGGGAAGCGACGGCAAATTTCACAGAATGCATGAACAATGTAATTGATGCTTGCAATTCATACAGTTATAATATGAAATTTGGAGGAAAACGATTAGTTTCTGATAAAAATCCGGATATTGAAAATTTGTTAAGAGAATTTATCACATGGTGTTCAGGATGGTCGACGTCACCTGATAAAATCTTGAAAATTCCATGCTTAAAAGGATTTATTGTGACCATACAAGCTCTCTTGGGAACATATAATGATATAAAAATGGAAAATAAAACATTTGAACTTGCGACAGGATTGTGTAACCAAGATTCTGTTGAACACTTATTTTCAAAATTCAGACAACGTGGTGGATTTAATAATAATCCAACTGCAAGAATAATCCGATGTAAGACACATTATATGCATAGGATATATCCATACAAGTGACAAAGGAAATGTGCAGTGTCCAGAAGCTGAGTGCCTCATTAATTCACCCACAAATTTAATTAAATCAATTGAGACTTCTATGACTGCAAATAATATTTCTGTACAACACGAAATTGATCCCGAGGACGAATTATTTAATGACGATGTGAATATTCTCGAAGAGTATGATAATACCAATGTTACTGGAAATAAAAGTTCATTAAGTAGTTACGATAACAATGCTATTGCATATTTTGCTGGATACGTAGCACGGAAAAGCATTGCACAAACTAAATGCGATAATTGTCGTAACATTATGACAAAAACGCCAATGGATGACGCCACAGCAAACGAAAAATATATAGAGCTGCGAGAGTTTTCAAATTCTGATGAAGATGCTCCTTCAGTTACAAAGTTAATACGACCGACAACTCTTTTTGCCAAAGTGATCGAAATTCAATTACATGCAATTGATTGTAACTGGGAACGCTATTGGGCGTCTACAGCAGTTTTACAAAATATTAAAAAGGAATGCATAAACGTAACGAATAATGCGTATTCAGAATGGTTTCATGAAGATAATTCATGTTATAAACATCGATTGGAAGCACTGCAACTTTTAATCCGTGTAAAACTATATTCACGTACACGATACAATAATCGTGCTGAAAAAACGGACAAGGCATCTCGTAAAAAGATGCAGAAATTATTGAACAAATAAAATGACGTAATGAACGCATGAAAATAAAAAAAAATAATTTTTATGTATCTCAAAGTATTTCCTTCCATTTATTTTTATTCTTTGTTTCTTCATAGTTTCATCATTGTAGAAAAAAAATTGCTGCATGTGTATTATGATATTGTATTTATATAATAGCTCAATAGAGTGAAATATATTTACAAATCATATTACTGTGCAGCAAGTATTATTTTCGAGTAATGTGTAAAATAAGTATGCATTTTTTAATATCGTAGAAGATCGCAATCACAATTGAAATAATTGCATAAATCTTAGATTAGCAGATGTTATCACAGGACAAATAAAAGATTAATGTGATCATGCTACGACATTGTGAAATCATACATTTACTTGTTACTAATGATGTAATGCAAGACACAAAGCAAAAAAGAATGAAAGGAAATACATTTAATAGATTCTATGTTGGTAATAAATTATGCATACATGCATATATATATATATATATATATATGTTTATATATATAATATATATGTATATATGTATATACATGTATTATGTACCGTGATTTTTAAAAATCACAGTATTTTATAAGATACAAAAATATTTTAATACACGTATGTGTATTAAAATATACAAAGTATTTCAGAAAAAAAGAAAAATAACTGATATTATATCAGTTATTTCAAAGAAGTTTACTACGTAAACTCCTCTGTGATAACATCTGCTAGTCTCAGATTTATGCAATTATTTCAATTGTGATTGCGATCTTTGTGACATGCTTAATAACAAAAACACCAACAATAATTGTAATTTTATAGTTTTAAAGAATTTCGATTTTTATAAACATGCGTTCTACGTTGAAAATATCAAATATAGATTATATATTTTACAAACCAAGAGAGATGCGCTCTTTTTAACTTTTTGCATATTCTTTCTCTATATTTAAAAAAAAATACAAATTTAACTTTCAGCTGATTGTTGCTTCCCATTTTTTCCCCTTCGTGAGAATCACCTTGACGTGGTGAAGGGGCTCAGCTTTTTAAGCTGCTAAGATTCTCATTTACGTGTATGATGCAAATATAAGTTAATTCGCGCGCATGTATATAAATGTTTTATTAAAAATTATACAAGTTATGAGTATTATTACAATTAAACCGTAACTATATTGATTTCAATCTGTGCATCATACACGTACCGAGCGTGTGTGCGTGCGTGCGTGTGTGTGTGTGTGTGTGTGTGTGTCTGTGTAACACAGAATTTTTTGTTAAAAGATGAATGTAAGAAAACATTAAATATTTTTTCTTGTAAGTTAATGTACACGTTAGATTTAAAAAAGATCATACATGCTGTTGCGAGCACCGCAGAGCACCGTAAAGCAGCAACCAGTAAGTACATGTCTATGTACTTTACTTATAACAATTATATTAGTAAAATATTGTTATTTATTCTAAAAATTCTATTTTTTCAGTGGAAAAAACATTGGCGACGACAACGTCGACAGCGGCGGCGGCGACGATGACGACGACAACGATGACGCCGATGACAACGACGACGTCGACAGCGGCGACGACGACGACGACGTCGACTACGACGTCGACAGCGGCGACGACGACGACGACGTCGACAACTGCGGCGACGACGACGAAGTCGACGACGACGACGATGTCGGACGACGACGACGACGTCGACAGCGGCGACGACGACGTCGACAGCGGCGACGACGACGACGACGTCGACAGCGGCGACGACGACGACGACGTCGACAGCGGCGGCGACGGCGAGCGACGACGACGTCGACAGCGGCGGCGACGAGCGACGACGACGACGTCGACAGCGGCGGCGGCGACGACGACGACGTCGACAGCGGCGGCGACGACGACGACGACGTCGACAGCGGCGGCGACGGCGACGACGACGACGTCGACAGCGGCGCGCGGCGACGACGACGACGTCGACAGCGGCGGCGACGGCGACGACGACGACGTCGACAGCGGCGGCGACGACGACGACGACGACGTCGACAGCGGCGGCGACGACGACGACGTCGACAGCGGCGGCGACGACGACGACGTCGACAGCGGCGGCGACGGCGACGACGACGACGTCGACAGCGGCGGCGACGGCGACGACGACGACGTCGACAGCGGCGCGGCGACGACGACGACGTCGACAGCGGCGGCGACGACGACGACGACGTCGACAGCGGCGGCGACGACGACGACGTCGACAGCGGCGGCGACGACGACGTCGACAGCGGCGGCGACGACGACGACGACGTCGACTACGACGTCGACAGCGGCGGCGGCGACGACCCCGACGGCGTCAGCCGAAACGGCGACGACGACAGAGGTGACGGCCGACACGGCGACGACGATGACAACGGCGATGCCAACAGGACTCGTAACATTAAGTGTAAGTATTAATTAAATATAAACGAGTGTTTAGATGTGGCTATAGTTTCGCTGTTAAAAAACGAGCGTATTGTCGAAACATGATCTTGGTTTGCCACGGTTCACCTACACAGGCAAATGCATGGTTTCTTTTAATGACATAGTCAACATATAAGCATCGTTTTATCTTTCTTCGGTATTCAATAAATGCTTTTACACATTCTTTAAATTTTTTGTTTCAGACTTTAGATCTTGAAAAGATAATTCATGCGGCATTCGCTCGAGGAAGAGGGAGAGGCAGAGGAAGAGGGAGAGGACGAGGAAGAGGAAGAGGAAGAGGAAGAGGACGAGGACGAGGAAGAGGTAGAGGTGGTCGCGGGACGATAATAAGAGGAGGGGGGAGGGGCATTCAAGTGCACAATCATAATTATTACTATAACAATTAAAGCATTATATGGATAATATGAGTAAAAGAATAAATATATGTAAAAAATATATAATAGCTCAAAAATTAAATTATCGCCCTCCTATCAATAAAAATAATGTACACACACACACACACACACACATACATACACACGCACATACATACGCGTCCTCGCACACACATCCAACAAGCCTGCCGAAAAGCCGGCTAGCGTGCCAAAGCGCTTCTCCGTCCCCTCGATAGAGCGAGAGAGATAGAGAAAATAGACTGTAAAGCTTCGATTTCAGGCACAGCTGATATCGTCTATAATATCCTTTAGTTGAATTTTCACCTGTCATCGTACGGTAGGACTGATAAAATACGTCACTTGGACGACAAAAAGTTCATAAATATTTTTTTTCAAATTAGAATGTGCAATTTTGCATATAATAATTGTAAAAATCATACGGGTGTACGTTTGTTTTTACCATTCTCCTTGAAACCATTTCCGGAAAATTGCTGTGTATATTGTATAAATAAAATTAAATATTTTTACATATATGAAAATATAAGACTTATGGATAATTGCTCAATAAGTGAAATCCTCAGGTATCCATATATTCAATTAATCTTTATTACATTATTATTTTTTTGTACAATATGTCATTTCTACCCGGGGTTGAGCGACCTACCGGGCGCGTCTCCGGGTGGCGGATAGGAGAACGGCCGGAGGGGCCCGAGTCCCCCAGGGATAAAATCCTGCGTGGGATTAGGGCACCTCCGGTTAGTGGCGGCTATAACTGGTCTCCCAGGTGTAAAACCCTGCGTGGGGTCAGGAAGGCCGCTACCGCGGACCAGTTCCCTAAGCCAAGCTGTGAGCTATCGTGGCGATGGCTGCGTGGCACTGAGGGAGCAGTGTCTCGAACGATGCCTCTGGGGCACCAGGCGACACCCCAGAGTAATAGCCTTACCTACGCATGCGGGGCTCTGTGTGGGCGGACTTTTAGTTCCCTAGCTACTCGTGGGATCTACATGGACTTCAATAAACTCAAAGACGTAGTGACGGAGATGGAGGGCTCGCAGCGCGGGACCTCCAGTGCGGAGGCGGCGGAGGGGGTTGCGGACGGGGCTCATCTGGGCTCTGGAAGCGCCACCGCCGTCGGCTCCGGCACGCAGACGGAAGCGGTGGGTGCAGAGGGGGCTCTTCCGGGCCCCGGAAGCGCCACCGCCGCCGTCTTAGAGAAAAGCTCCGCGCCAGCGGCGGGCTCTCTTGGCAAGAGGAACCGCTCTGGTGCGGAGAAAAGGAGGGCCAAACGGGAACGAGAAAGGTCTCAGTGTGGGACCTCCTCGGGCTCTGTGACCCCCCTAGTAGCAACGCCGAGGGAGAGAGAGGGGCACACCGGCGGCAAACGCCGGAAGGGCTCCACGGACACTCCCCCTTCGGCGGAAGGACCCGCTAAGAAGCATAGGGCTCAACATACTGGGACCTACGCCGAGGCGGCGGACCCCCTAACAAGGGTTATCATCCCCGAGGGTTATCCCGAGGAGGAAATTACTGCCGAGCGGCTGGCTCTTTTGAAGCTGGCCGTCAGCAGGGCAATCAGTGGGATCCGGGAAGGACCCATTCCATGCTTCCGCCGTACCTTCCTTAGGGGAGGGGCCGCGGTAGTTCTAGGCAGGGATGAGGCGTCCTTGGTCTGGCTCACTGAGCAGATGGGGAGCATCTCTCCCTGGGAAAATGCCAAGCTCAAGGTGGTGGGCCCGGAGGTGCTTCAAAGGCAGCACAGGGCCGTGGTCTGGGTCCCGGGGGCTCCCGATGAACCGGCCGCGGTCCTGGAGCGGCTGGAGAGGCAGAATCCTGGGCTCAGCACCGGGAGCTGGAAAATCATGGCTGAGAACGTAGGGGCTACCAGGGACGGTAGGAACCTGGTTCTCAGGATTCCAGAGTCCAGTGTCCTCAAGTTGAAGGCGCTGGACTTCAAACCCTACCTCGGGCTCGACCAGGTCACCTTTAAGGTGAGCGGGGCCCAAGGCGGGGATAGGGAGGGCGAGAAGGGGCCCCCTACGGACGAATCGTAAAGTTCGATCGTCCCGGGGTGACCTTCACTCAAATCAACTTGCACCACAGCAAAGGAGCCTCGGCGATTCTGTCGAGGAAACAAGCTGCGGTGCACACAGCCATCTCACTGATACAAGAGCCCTGGCTTGTCCGGGGCCGTATCAGTGGCGTGGCAGCATGCGGGAGGCTATTTAAGCCTCCAACAGCCGAAAAGCCCAGAGCCTGCGTAGCGGTGAAGGGCGTTGACGCTCGACTAATCCCGCACTTATGTTCCAGAGATGTGGTGGCGGTCGAGCTCGATGTCGCCGATTCCCTGGGAAGCAGGAGGAGGGTGGTGGTGTGCTCCGCGTATTTTCCCCATGATGAGGGGGCCCCACCGCCGCCGGAACCGGTGACCAGACTGGTAGAGTACTGCCAGAGGGAGCGGCTTCCCCTGATAGTGGGTTGCGATGCTAATTCGCACCACACAGTCTGGGGTAGCACGGATACCAACGATAGAGGTAGGAGGCTGTTGGAATTTCTAGCGTCGACGGACCTAGAGATTCTCAACAGAGGTAACGAGCCCACCTTTTGCACGGTGGTGAGGAGAGAGGTTCTCGACCTTACTGTCTGTTCTAGGTGTATATCGAGGGACGTGGTCGGATGGAGGGTCTTGCGCGAACCTTCACTGTCAGACCATAGGCAAATCACCTTCAAGCTGGCCTGGGCTAGAGGTAAGGTGACGACGTTCAGGGACCCCAGAAGGACCGATTGGGACTCCTATCGGGCGGACCTGAAATGCCACCTCGAGGGCTTCCCAAGGAGGCACGGGACCGAGGAGGAACTAGAGCTCTGCGTGGATCATCTGCAGAGGGCTCTGGTGGAGAGCTACGAAAGGAACTGCCCAGAAAGGGCGGTTAAGAACTCCAGGGGCAACTCCTGGTGGAGTCCCAAGCTGCAGGAGCTCAGAAACGCGGCTCGGAGGGCCTGGAATAGGGCCAGGAACACGGGCCGCCAGTCGGACTGGGAACTTCACAGAAGGGCTCAGAAAGACTACAGAGACTCCGTGGTAAGGGCAAAGAAAAAGAGCTGGAAAGAGTTCTGCGAGTCGGTAGAGGGCATGCCCGAGACCGCAAGACTATGCAGGATTCTAGCCAGAAATCCAGACGCCGTCCTGGACTCCATTAGTCTCCCTGATGGGACATTGGTGACCGGGGAGCGATGTCTGGTGCATTTGCTGGAGGCCAGCTTTCCGGGCTTTCGCAGAGAGCACGGTGAACTGTTTGCCTATGATGCGGTGGGCTCGCGCAGGGCTCGCAAGGCCGACTGGGGACTAGCGGCCAGCATTGTCAAGCCCGGAAAAGTGAGATGGGCGATAAACACCTTCAAACCCTTCAAGTCGGCGGGACCAGATCAAGTATTTCCGGCTCTTCTACAGGAGGGGCTGGAGCTGGTCGTGGGACCTCTGACAAGGACTTTGAGGGCATGTCTGGCTCTGGGCCACACGCCTAGCGCATGGAAACTAGCGAGAGTGGTATTCATCCCAAAAGCGGGAAGAGGGAGCTACTCCTCTGCTAAAGACTTCAGACCGATAAGTCTGACTTCGTTTCTCCTGAAGACTCTGGAGAAATTGGTCGACGCGCATATAAGGGACGTCGTTCTACTGCGGCGACCCTTGCACTGCGCGCAGCACGCGTACCGCATGGGCTGCTCCACGGAGACGGCCCTTCATATGACTGTGTCGTTTATCGAGGGGCAACTGGAGAGGAGCGGTTACGCGGTGGGCACCTTCTTAGACATAGAGGGTGCTTTTAACAACACCCCGCACAAGGTGGTGTGTGATGAAGCGTTGCACAGGGGTGTGCCGGAGAAACTCGTAGAGTGGATCCGGGGCATGCTAGGACGGCGAGTTGTAGCCTCGCTGGGAACAACGAGGGTCAGTGGATGGGTGGAGAAGGGGTGCCCCCAGGGCGGGGTACTCTCTCCACTGTTATGGTGCCTGGTGGTGGATGGGCTGCTCGAGGGACTGAGTGAGAGGGGCTTCTTCGTGCAAGGCTACGCTGACGACGTGGCTCTGCTAGTGAGAGGACCCTTTCTCGGGCCTCTCTTGGAGCTCATGCAGAGCGCACTGGGAACAGTGGAGCGGTGGTGCAGGGGGACCGGTTTGTCAGTAAATCCGCTGAAAACGGGGCTCGTTGTTTTCACTCGCAAATACAAAGTGGGCACTATAAAGGGGCCCATCTTTGAAGGTACAAGGCTAATCCCAACTGAGTCAGTGAAATATCTAGGAGTGATCCTGGATAAGAAGCTGTCCTGGAGGGGGCATCTTGAAAGCCGCTGTAAGAGTTTGTGCTCCTACTTCTGGATGTGCAGGAGAATCGTGGGCCAGACGTGGGGGTTGAAGCCCAAGATGGTCTGTTGGATTTACACTGCAATACTTCGACCCAGGCTCACCTACGCAGCAGTGGTGTGGTGGCCGAGGGTGCGGAAGAAAGCGGCGGTGGCGGCGCTCGAGCATATCAGGGCCCTGATTTTAAGAGGGGCCCTGGGTGCGATGCGAACCACGCCGGTGGCAGCCATGGGCATTTTGCTCGGGATTGAACCACTTCACCAGGTGGTTGTGGGGGCGGCGGCGATCGCCGCACACCGACTGGCCTGCGAACTGAAGTGGAAAGAGGGGACTGCGCACACTAAGTTCCCCAGCGGCGTGCTGACCGACCCCATCTTCAGTATGAGGCAGGACAGGATGCCAGCAGTTCGGGCCCTGGACAGGCGCTTTAAAGTGCAAGTTACAGGGCTCGCAGACGAGATTGAACCCGGAGCATCAGCTCGGGCCTGGGCCGGAGACGTCTGGTTTACAGATGGCTCCAAGACAGGCACGAGCTCCGGTGCGGGCATTGTTTGCCGACAGAGGAGGGTGGCGGAAAGCCTGCCCCTGGATAGGTACGCCACGGTTTTCCAGACGGAGATCGTGGCAATCCTGAGATGCGCCCAAATGGCCCTGGAAGTGAAGGAGACAGGTGGGCACGTAAGAATATGTTCGGACAGCCGAGCTGCCATCAAGGCACTCGAAGCTCCGATTTACACCTCGCGGCTGGTCTGGGACTGCAGGAATGCACTGGAGAAGCTGGCGAAGGACAAAGAAGTTACCGTGACCTGGGTCCCCGGTCACTCGGGGATCGAGGGCAATGAAGAAGCCGATCGGCTCGCCAGGGCCGCATCAGGAATGGAGGTGTCCGGACCGGGACCGGTGCTGGGGGTCCCTTTCTGCCTTGGCAGGGAGAGGCTTCGGGCCTGGCTGCGGAACGAGCACCTCGAGTTCTGGAAGAATGAGCTGAGGACCAAGTGTCGACAGGCCGGGGCTCTACTGGGGGAAACACCCAGTGAGGGCCTAGGCCGGGACATAAGGTCCTTGAGCAGAAGGGACGCCAGGCTGGTGGTGCAAATACTGACTGGCCATGGTGCCCTCAACTACCACATGCACAGACTGGGCCGTTTCGATACGGCCGAGTGTAGGGCCTGTGGGGAGGAAGAAGAGACAAGTCTCCATATTCTTTGTGACTGTCCGGCCTACGCGGGTCTGAGACTAAAACTACTAGGCTCGGCATTCCCCGAGCCAGGGCAGATTAGCAGGCTGCCTATGAGGAACCTGAGTCTCTTCTGGAGGAAATCGGGGCTCCCATAGGCAGCAAACGACTGGAGGTGGCACAATGGACAACAGTCTGCGTGCCGTAGGCGGATCTTCGGAAACGAGGACCGCCCCCTCAGTCTTCATTATTATTATTATTATTATGTCATTTCTAAATCATACATACGCGCGCATATGTATGATTATAACAATTATAACAAAATATAAAACATTTTTAAAGAGTAGGCGCTTTCTGGCCTCTCTACGTCCCTGCCCAGAAATCGCCCGAAATCCTCTTTTCGATTTCACGAGCGAAACGTAACGTGGAAAACGGATGGGTGAGAGGGGAGTGGAGAGGAGGGTATTCGGAGAGATAACATCGCCGCTCGTTCCCCGTTTACCACCGTGATACTTTCTCTCTCTAACCGATGGTCTAAACAGAGGACTGATGCATCTCTCACTCCTGCACATAGCACGGAAGAGAACCGTAAAAATGGACATAGCACCGCTGAGAACCACCTAAACGTGGACATTACCGACGTGGAAAATGGACATTGGCTACGTAGTTCAATGTCCATTTTTCACGAATCATAGAGGCGCTTCAAAATAAGGTTCCATCTAAACTCGAAGCCTGTCCCCTCTCAGGTTCCTCTCTGACAACGCGAGTGTCGCGACGGTATCACGGGCGCTGGCGGCGGTGGTGACTTGGTGGCGTCGTCGTCGTCGCTGCTCATGACGACTCGGACATAATCCGTGGGACAATTGTCGTCCCATACGTCGTCGATCGGCGGCGAGAGAGTTGCTGGCGCCATTCGCGGCATTCGCAGCCTCTCCAATCTAACAACCGGTCGCGAGTGTCGCGACGGTATCACGGGCGCTGACGGCTGTGGTGATGCTCGTGGCAGCGACAAATAAATTAGTTTGCGCAGACGCGCGAGCGCGACGGCAAACTGGCTCTCTATCACGTCAGCCTGCTTTGACGTGCAGGGCTGGCTTTGCGCGAGCCTCAGAGCTCGTACATGCGCCTTTATCTACGCGATTTCACTTGCAATTGCCGTGCACGGCGTATAAGTGTGCACGGCGCGAACAAGCGGGCCGCGTCGTTTTTTGGCCGGTCGGCCCGAGCATCGTCGGTCCTGCGGCGGCGGCGGCGAAGATGACGTCGGTTGCGTCGGTGGCGGAGTCATCGACGGAGGCTGCTGCTGCGGCGACGGTGGCCGTGTCGGACGTTGCTGTCGCGGCGGCGTATTCTGCCTTTTCGTTTGGCGGATTGCCCTCAGCCTGCTCCTAATGGTTTTTATCGTTGTGGCCGAGCTTCCGTTTAGTTTCTTGACTAGAAGCCAAGAATTGGCCGGTCTCTTCGCATCGAAGACGTGCGCCGGAAATATATCGACGCAGGCGTCGAAAAATGTATCCGCCCTTTCGACGAGGGCCTGTCGATCCTCGACTTTGACGATCATGTCAATGACGCGACCGAACGGCGTACTAGGTTTTTCGAAGACGGTTTTCGCCAATCAACGCGCCGTTACGTATCCGGTCACGGTCATGTTTTTTACACCACCGTGACCAAGTCTTCGGTACGACGAAATAAAATTGTTTATGCTGAACGCGCGATCGGGGTAGTGATGCATTCGTTCAAGCAGTCGCTCGTCGACGTCAATGGGTGCAGCCTGTCGTCGTCGTCGTCGTCGTCATCCTCAATGTCGCGGCTGGAGCGGGGTGCCTTCGGGCTGGTTTTGTCTATCCACGCCATGGTGCTGTAGCCCCAAGTGGCGTATAACGTGACGATGAGGAAAATCGCCTCGTCCGAAGCATCGGCGGCGATGGTCGGCCGCAGGAAGCGTGCCGTCCACGCGTATTGTATCACCGCCCACGCGAATTTCACTGCGCGCATTTCCTGGCTCGGTACGAGCTCTGTGCGCGGTACAAGCTCTGTGTACAGCGGGTACGCAAACGGTCGTCTCCGTATGTCCGCGTCGAAGCTCGCTGGCTGGTCTTCGTACCTCGCGTTGTCATTCAATGTACGGATTCGCACCGTGTCGCCGTACATTGATGCGAATTCCGTTATCTTGCAGAATATATGCTGCTGCAATTGATAAGAATAGTGGTGCAACGCACCGTTGGAAAAAAACTGCACGCGAAACTCGGCTCGCATCTCGCGTTGTATTTTTGGCGGGGACGTTCACAGCAGCGCGCTCTCGTCGTCCTCGTCCTTCCGCTCGTCGTTATTGCCAACGATGAGTCCCGCCAAGAAGCGGACGTCGTCGCTGACGCACCTGTCCGCGTAATGTTGCCATTCAAAAAATCGATGGATCCCCCCGTTTTGCAACAGTCAGCGGCACACCGGATCCATGTGTTGCGGTGAGAAAACGTTTCTCACCGCGAGAAATTCAGATGGAATATCCTCCGCGCACCTGAGCGGGTCAATAGTTATGACTGATTCCACGCGCAGGACGGCCGAGCGTCGCACGCTGCACGCGTAATGATTTAACAAGTTCCGCTGATATTGCTTCGTCTGGGCGCCCGCGTCGCGAAGTTTGACGGTTGACCCGCGTTTATAAAAATTGCACAGCATCGCTGTGGCCACCGAGCCGGAGTCGGATGGTCTGGCTATCTTCGCCGAGCCGTTATATGCTTGGACGAAGGTAACGCATTCGTCCGGCAGGCGGTACGTCGGTGCTTTGTGGCACCTGAAGTGGCCCTAGTCGGCCAGAAAGCCGACCCTGTACCTGACGACTTTCGGCGATCGCTGCCTCGTACCGTGATCGAACAGTTTGAACTCGCTCGAGGTCCACGAGCAATGTGTCTCGCTCGTTCGAGGTCGACAGGCTTATCGCCTTGTGTACTTGTAGGTCTACATGGGCGTGGTCCAAGTCAAGAATATCGTCGAGTATGTCTCGTCCGGCATGCATCGACATTCGCAGACCATGGATACAGGTATAGAACCTGACGAACGACATGGCGGCGTCGTTCACCAGGTCCGTCGTCCGCAGTTGGTCGGCCATCTTCTCCACGAATATGGACCAATCTTCCTGGTATATGGTAAACGTCGTTTCGACGGCCTCTGCCAAATATCTTGCGCCGTCGCGCGCGGTTCTCCGATCCAACGGGATACTATTCAACGCCGCGCGAAGCACTCGGTCGACAAACGCGTCGACGGCAACGGCGACGCGACCGCGAGCCTCGGGTGTGCTCTTTTCGGGGACGTCCTCGAGGATGTGCAAGTCCTCATTTATTTGGAACAGCAGAAAGAACGGTCTTTCGTCGATCTTAGCGAGGCAGACCTCGTACCATCTGCCCCCCCCCACGATCCTGCACGACCTCGTCGTGGCCGTGCCGGTACGTGCGTTCGCGCGGTTCAATAAGATTGCCGGCGAGAAAATATTCGCGCGCCTCGAGATAAGCCGTTAGTTTATTGTTTTTACAAACGTAAAACTTGAGCCTCGTGTAGACGTGTGCACCGTATCGACAACGATACGGTGCCGGTGATACGCTGCAAGACAGCAGCGAATCGATGTCGCACTTTACTACGATTCCCACCTCCGGCTCTACACCAATAGGTTGGTGGTTAGGCGGTGTCGGCGGCCTTGGTGCCGGTGGTCGGCGACGTTCGTCGTAAAGAGGCGCTGGTGGTTGCGCCTGAAGAAGAGCAACGAACTCCATTGCGTCTGAAAAAGAAAGAAGATGGAATGATCAGTTCCATCGATTCGACATCTAGTCGTAGACGTCTCCGCGTCATTTACTAGGGTAATACTTACCAGCAACGAGTACCGCCAAGTTCTACGAGCTCTGAAAAGAGCAGTTTTGTGATGCTGCTGAATCTGAAAAAAGAACAGATAATTATTATCAATACGATTTCCGTGTACTGCGAAACCTTACTACGGTAATACTCACCGGCAACGAGTGCCGCTAATTTCGCAATAGCACTGAAAAGTGCTGTTTGCACCGGTGTATATCTGTAACAAAAAGGAGAAAAGAAACATCGGTTAAACGATACAATTATATGCGTGTCATTTCATTCGTATCGATGTAATGTATGCATTACCTGCGCAGATACGCCGCTACTGGTGGTAGCTTTGAAAAAAGCTGTTTGGAGCTTTGAAAAAAGCTGATTTAGAAAAAAAAAGATGATCGCCGCTTTTCACACAAAACTCTCGCCACAAGCTGCAAAAAAATAGAAAATAAATATCTCCGCATCTCGAATCGGCCGTTTCTCCGAAACGGATGGAGCCACGGGGTCCACGGGATGGTTGGGCTAGAAAGATCTTTCTAAGCCCCTTCGAGGTTGGACCCTGTAGCTCCAACCGTTCGGGAGCTGTAGCCGGAATTTGTCGACAAATGTATTTCAGCTATAACTCCCGAACCGTTGGACCTACAGTCTTCGACCATAGGTCGTTCGAAAGCGTTTTATCAGCCCTTTCGAACGTCATAAGGCTCAAGTCTGTAGCTCTAACCGTTCGGGACTTATGGCCGATCAAAGTTTTCACCCTCTTTAAAGAGGTGTAATTAAGGAGAGGGGGGGAGGAGGGGGTCGTTTCCGGGCGCGTTCGAAAGTGCTCGCCGAGACCTTTCCAACGAACCCAAACACGACCACTTTCTGACATTTTTCGCGAAAAGTTAAAATCTCGGGCCGCACTTACGATGCCTCGAGAAGTTCTGAAAGCAACAGGCCGAAGCCGCGTCTTCTCCGGCACCAAGACTAAGCGCGGACCATGGAGAGAGACCGCGAAAAATAGTGAAATTTCTAACTTTTGAACGAGGGGACCTAGGGGAAAACTTCCAACGGCAGTACCACCAGGAAGGGGGGTGGTTTTGAACCCACCCCCATCGATTTTCAAATCGAAATTACTCGAGAACGGTGCATCCTAGCGAAAAATCGCAAGAGGCAAAATCGTTTTGTCTCGTCGAAGTCTATCGACAGCAATACTCGAAAAATTTTTTGCAATTTTTTGAAAAGTCATTTCAACGATAACTCTTGAACGGTTGGACCTAGAGACTTGAACCTTATTAGGTTGACAAAAGCGTTCCTCGAGCCCTTTCGAACTCCGCAAGGCTCATTTCCGTAGCTCAATCCGTTCGGGAGTTACAGTGGAAAACGTTGAAAAAAACTTTTTTCGGCCGTAACTCCCGAACCGTTGTGCCTAGACAGTTCAACCATAGGTCGTTGGAAAGCATTTTTCCAGCCCTTTTGAATGCCGCAAGGCTCAAATCCGTAGCCCTAACCGTTCCGGAGTTATCGCTGAAAGAAGTTGAAAACAATTTTCAAAAAATTTTTTGACAATCCCTGTCCAGAGATCTCGACGAGAAAAAACGATTTTGTTCTTTGTCATTTTTCGCTAGGACGCACCGTTTTCGAGTTATTGCGATTCGAAAATCGAGGGGGGGGATGAACCCCTCCCACGTGGTACTAGCGTTGGAAGTTTTCCCCTAGGTCCTCCCGTTCGGAACTTATAAATTTTACAAGTTTTAGGCGGTCTCTCTTCATGGTCCGCACTTAGTCTGTACGCTGGTTCAAGACGCACCTCGGGTCTCTTGTTGTTCATGGACCTTCTCCACGCCACGTGAGTACCGTTCGACATTTCGTTAAAGGTTAAGGGAAGTCGGCCGTAACTCCCGAAACGTTGGGCTTACAGACTTCGACTATAGTTCGAAAGCATTTTTCCAGCCCTTAAAAACGGCATAAGGCTCAAGTCTGCAGCTCTAACCGTTCGTGACTTATGACTGAAAATGTATAAAAACTATTTTCGGCCGCAACTCCCGAACCGTTGGGCCTAGAGACTTCCACCATAGCTCGTACGGAAGCATTTTTCCAGCCCTTTAAAATGGCATAAAGCCGAAGTCTGTAGTTCCAACCGTTCGGGACTTGACTGAAAATGTGTAAAAACTATTTTCGGCCGTAACTTTCGAACCCTTGGACCTACAGACTTTGACCTTAGCTCGTTTTAAAGCATTTTTCAAGCCCTTTAAAACGGCATAAGGCTCAAGTCCGTAGCTCCAACCGTTCGGCAATGGCCGAAAATGTGTAAAAACTTGTTTCCGCCGTAACTCCCGAACCGTTGGGCCTACAGACTTCGACCTTATGTCGTTGAAAAGCGTTTTTCAAGCCCTTTCGAACGCCGCAAGGCTGAAGTCCGTAGCTCCAACCGTTCGGGAGTTACGGCCAAAACAAGTTTTTTGACATATCCCTTCTCCCGATGACACAGCTCACTCGTCGTTTCATCGTGCGTGGCTTGTTCAGCGGGCGACCGATTGGATCGACGAGTGTCAAGAGTCTGTTGCGAGGAAGACGATACTAATAATCTTTTTATTTTATTTTCAGATTGAGTAACGTCTACGAGCGATTTTACGGTAGGATCTAGTCCCGGAATGTAAGTAAGTATAATGTATTGCTTGCGAGTCGCGGCCACGTGACTCAATGTTATGTTTTTACTGAACATTACTTCGCAAACACTTACAGTACTCGGTACTGTAATGTAATTGTAATTGTGTTTAACTGGTTACAGAATATTTATAATGCCACGGTACGTATTCTTGAAAGACATATCTTCCGACAGCGAACCGGAAGAGCCCCGCTCGGGTTTGGAGAGCAGGGACGATGTAAGGGAGTACGAGGCTGCGCGGGCCCGGCGAGGGTGGCGCCGAAGTCGCCGACGCCCGTACATGAGCTATTGGATCCACCGGGCTAACATTTGGTCCGCCATGCACGAGCAGCTTCGTGATAATAGGCGAAGAGCCCGGGCGCAGAGGCTAGAGGAGCGTGACATATTTTATCATATGATGCAGGAGGTGCAGCAGCAGCATCAACAGCTGCAGGAGCAGCACACTATCAAGTGAGTAGTTAGGTTATATTAAATAAAAAGAAATTGTTCAATAATATTTTTCATGGGTATTTTTCATACGTTATGTTGGCGGAACAGGAAACGAAACTTTTCCGAAATTGTAACATAATATTTTCTTTCTTTTTTTACAGAAAAGAGACGAAAATCATTGAAGTCACTTTAAGCAGCGACGAGGGCGAGGACAAGCCTCAGGCCAAAAAAATAAAAAAAATAAAAAAAGTTTTTTTTTTTCTAACATATGAATGTAATAAATTTTATTTGTTTGTCTAGCTTATGTACCTTTGTGACATAATAAAAAAATTTTTAATATATTTTTTTTATTTATTTATACCTATTACCGATTTTTTACAAAGTAAATTTTACAAAGTGCTTTTTTTTATACTACGTAGGTAGGAGAGGTTAGGTTATGTTAGAACAAATGTATAACGCATTTTAAGAAATAACATATGTAAGATATATATACTGTGACGGTGCAACTTGCGTTCGTTGTCCGTCACAAGGGCCGTATGGCCTGACCGCGAAGCGCGACACGGATGCTGCGTCCTTCCGGTTCGGGAGTAGGCGCGATTCCGTTGGCGCGACCGTTTAAGTGTGTGTGTTCGTCTCTGTGCCGTCCCTGCGCCCACTATTAATTTCAAGTGAACGGTAGGTCCGTCGAAGAGAAAGACGGTGACTGCGGGAACACATTTTGTACGGGTAAAACGTCTCGTCCACCCAGAGGCACCGGGAAGGAAGCAAGAATCCAGGAACATCGCCGAGGAATTTACGGAGCATCCCGAGACGCAGGGGCTCGCATAATGTACCGCTTACACTGTCCCTTTCGTTTGCCGCCGAACAAAAACCTTGTCTGTCAGAAGTTAATTTTTCAGGAAGGACAAAGTTACGATTCCGCAGGCGGAAGTTGTGCGAAGCTAAAAGGCAAAAACGAGAACGAGGCAAGATCGAAAACCGTGCAGAGGAGGCATCACGGGCCTGAGGCGGCGGCCATCCGCCACCGGAGATAAGGCCGGCCGATATCAGTTCCCGGAGAAGCCGAGAATCACCTGCCGAATTTGGGCCTCGCGCGCTATCAACGTAAGAAGCGCAGAACGATAGAATAATGCGCACACCGCCAGGATCTAGCCGCCTGATAACAGCCAATGCAAAAACGGCAGCGGCGATAAGTAGGGCGCGACACCGTGGGCCTTCCGCAAAATCGAGGATCGATGCTCACATGTGCTGTGAACGTGTCCCGAGCCGGAGAGCAGAACAGCAGAGGCCAACTCACGAGGGGACGCAGAAAGAGGTTCCGTGTCGCGCGGTTCCGTGTCGCGCCGAAGGGTGAGATGAGCGCAACTTAAGTATTGTAAAGTCACCGATTTTGCGATCGAGGACGAATGACGTCGCGAATGATAGGATTAAGTAGAGGCCACTCCGTACGGTCTCGTATTTGCGTATAATATCATAAGCGTAGCCGTTGTTACAGCCGCGATGTTGCTCGACCGATCCCGCCGTATTAATGCAGTTTTTCTTTAGTTTCGGTATTCGCACCTGTATCGCCACAGCCAAGCCGTCGTTGTTTATGTAATTGTAAGTTTATGTAATTGTACGTGTGAGTTTTGTCTGATTTCACGGGTTGAATGTAGCTCGGTTACGGTAGTAGCGGTGAGAGAAAACGCGAGATTTTTCGGCTAGCGTGTGCGTGACTCACTTCGTGGAATTCCGCCTTGATGTGTGCACCTTCTCTTGCGGCGACCGCCTCGCCGAGGCGATTGAATCGTTACGCTTGTGACTGCCGTACGATATCGTCCGATTACTAAGCCGCTTCGAGTAACATGCCGCGAATCTGTACCGCACGCTGGTAAATCGCGTGCGAGGTTTTGTAGTTTACTAACCCGCGAACTCTAAATATACGGTGTTATTCTTTTTGTTAATTCTTGCCTCGTTATTCTGCGATTCTCCCTCGCTCCCCCGATCACCACTTGCCCACACCGACCCACCACCGCGCCTCTACCGATTTAGCGGGGAGCTGCCGGATGGTCGGTCGTCACTGCTCACGGTTAGTACGTTGATGTAGAGTCGCGAAATTAATGAGCCGAAAAGAATGGCACACTCTCTCGTGCCTGGCGCCCAATTCCGTCCGCTAATAATTATTTGAGAGAAATAAATACCGCGTTCCGGAGATCCGCCGTGAGCGGGCGACTGAAACTTGTGTCAGGTGCGTAAAAACACCATCACAATTCATAGTGTTGTATTCAAAAAAGAAAGATGTTGCTTTATTAAAAGTTAACGTGTATAAAAAAGGAACTCGTATTTAAACAATAGCGACTCATATGAAAGGATATTTCTGTGTATATCTACCGTAATATTATGTATATGTAATAATTATGCCATTTTAAAAAGCTTATATAAACACACTTGTAGTATGGAATTGTTATAATGGATTTTAAGTTTCATAACTCTTTTAACAATAAATGTGCTTGTAATTTGTTTTATAATGTAATTTATTATGTATATATGCTTTTTTATTTTTTGAACTATGTTCTGTATATTTCCGAAGCCATTAATAATAGCAAATTTTAATAACACTTAATCATTTCTCTTCAATTTTGCTTCCTGGAAGTTGAGATTTCTAAGTCTTTTAAGATCCACTGTGACATCCTCATCGAAAAAATTCTTCGCTGGGTAACAAAAAATGAAGTCTAAGTAACCACCTGATCCTGAGCCAGTGTGACTGCATAATTTAATTCCAATTTCTTCACTGTAGGAACCAAATGATTGTTTAATTTCACCTTCATCTATTTCATTTAATACTAATTAACCGTCTTCATTCAACATCTGTTCTAATTCAACTGAAAATTGATACCATAATTTATATTTAAATGTTAATTCTAAGGTTTAATATGGAAATATGGATATATGTATATACTTGACATTATGACAGAGTCTACGTCTCTCCTTTTTTTCTGCTGATTGTAAAAATCTTCTCTGGAAACTTCCAACTTTTTGTCATAGCAGGGTATTACAATTACGTGATATATCTGTTCTGGCAATAAACCCATAATTTCAGCTAAGTGGTATTTTACTAATAACCCCATAATTTGAGGTGATTTTGTAACGCTTATATGTGGCAATATAAAATTCCATGAGTTTTCTCAGCGTAACACACTCAACCTGACATAAAAACAAGAATATTATAAATTTTTATTTGACGATTGTTTTCATAAATATTTATTTTACCTACACACGAAGAGGACAACATTGGTAATTGATTTTTCGTGCCCTCCTTACTAGCTTTAGAACGCTCGACAAATTCTTTGGCGACGTCCAATAGAACGAAATCATCAGCCATTGTCATATCTAATACTGCATCAACTCCAAATCGATAGAAAAATCCTGCCATTTAGAAGAGCTTGCTCGGGGGTAAATTCATAACGTTGTACCAGAAACAATACAGGTTGCACTGAGAGACTTACTATTATATACTTGGAATCTGTACTTTCTATATTCTGCGACAATATAAAATATATATTTTCAATTAATAAACAAAATAAATTAATCCTACGTGCATACAATAAAGTAATTTACAGATTCGTTTTCTTTAAAAAACTAAGTAATTAGTTATAACATTTAAATACAATTTTTTTTAATAAACAATCATACAAATACTTTCTTAAGCTGTCAAAGTATATGTAAGAATTATTGAAGAATTTTTTTATATTTGCATATAAAATTATTATATGCATGTAAGCTTTGTGTAATAAAATTTTTACTTTTCAATTAGCCAAATAACATATAATTATAAATATAGTGATTTTAAGACTAGATAAAGTAAAAACGAATCTTTCTTTTTTAACATGTTTGTTACTTTTAAAAGTAAACCAACTCAAACTCAAATATCTGTAGCTATTATAACCTCAACAGTAAACTTAAGAATCTCGATTGTCTAACGAAGTTCGTAATTCTGATTCTCTTGCGCAATGTAAAAAGCGAAAAAATTAATTCTACTGAATCTCCAGAATTAATTTTTATGCTTTTCACACTGTGTGAGAGAATCATGATAACAAACTTCGTTAGACAGTCGAGATTCTCGAGTCTACTGTTGAGGTTATAATATAAAAATAGGTATAATACTTAAGTACGCTGCTTTTAATAATTTTGTAAAAATTAGCAATTTCCGGATATGTAGTTTTCTAATTAATATTTCATACCTGAGTATTTTTCTTTTATTCTTGATGCTAAATTAATGTAATTAATTCATTGCACTAATTGACAGAACGTTACAGATATAATAGAATATTGAGTCTGTTTTATTTAGCTCAATGTATGCAATATTCTCATTGGAGGATTCGTAGGAAATATCACGGAAACAGACGATTCATAAGTAAGCATTAGCTTGAGCATTGCTTCGCGAAGACAATCTTATGTCAAATATGCACAACTTGAGTAAGAACTTCTTCGCCAAGCTTGCCTTAAGTCACGACTATGAAATGTATTACTATTGAGACGATCTTATTCGAATAAAACGATCTTCGCCAAAACGGTTTTAAGTGCTAACTTGAGACTAGACTATGAATATTGACAAAAACTGCCTCTAAAACTTAACTTTTCAAATTAAATATACCACAGGCATACAATTAATCGATAATTCAGTATATAGAGATAATCAAGAGTGCCATCATGTAACGAAAGATTACAGTGTTGCTAGATGGGTCGCTTTTTTTGCGCATGCACAACGGTCGAAGCAGTTGCTACAGTGACGGGTAGTGATACACTTATATAGACGGGCTCCTAGCGCTGCTGGTGTAAAGGTTAGTAGAAAATTACGTTTCAGTTAAGGATGGCGTCGGAAGCCAGGGCGTTGGGAAAAAGACTACTGGGGTCAAAGGTGCTAAAGCACCTCCCCGTATCCCTCCCACGGCCGGTCAGAGCCTCTAAACCGACGCCTTCAAAGTCCTGCAGATTAACCTGCAGCACAACAAGACGGCCTCCGATGTGCTGTGCAAAACTTTTGACAAGCTAATAGCTCTAATCCAAGAGCCCTATGTCTATGGAGGAGTACTCCGCAGACTAACAACCAATGCAGGTAGGCTGGTTTATGGGAAAGGAATTGAGAGGCTCCTCAAAAAACACGTTAAATTTTTACCATTACCTCGATTTACTTGCAGGAACCTAGTGACAGTACAGGTGATGCTACCTACAGATGGAGGATGACAAGAGGCGATAATAGCCTCCGCCTACTTCCCAGGGGATGCAGCCGAGAACCCACCACCAGAGGAGGTCAGAAACCTCATTCAATACTGCCGAGAAAGGAACAGAGGCCTCATCCTCGGCTGCGATGCAAACGCACACCACAAGGTCTGGAGCAGCACTGATATCAACGATAGAGGTGAGTGTCTATTTGAGTACCTGTGCCAAACCAATCTAGATATAGTCAATAGGGTGGAAGAAACCCACTTTCGTTACAAGAGCCAGGCAGAAGGTGCTTGACCTCACGCTGACTACTCCCCTGCTTGGCTCCAAGATTGTCAACTGGCACGTATCCCGGAAAGCTTCGCTCTCCGATCATAGGCATATAGTCTTCGATCTGGGGGTGAGGGGCCCTGTGGAGGATTTAATAAGAATCCCTAAGCTCACGGACAGGACGCTCTACCAGGAGCTCCTGAGGGGAGAATTAGAGGATTCCAAGGTAGCTATAACAGGCATAGAGGATCTGAATAGTGCCTCAACCGACCTATAACACGATTCATAGGGCCTACGAAAGTTGCTGGTCTACAAAATACATAAAGTCCCTACAAAATGCATGGAAGTCACAAAATTAAAACGTTTGATGACAACTTAGAGGAAATACAGAGAAGTTTAAGAGAGAGAGAGAGAGAGAGAGAGAGAGAAAACTGGAAACATAAAACATATAGCTGACACTCATGGAGACTTTGTCAAACAGTGTGTTGACCAAGGGAAGGTGAAAATCGAATGGATTGAGATCAAAGAGAATTTGGCAGACGTTATGACAAAACCTTTACCTTTAAAAGCATTCGCATATCTAAGAGATAAGATAATGAATATAGAGTTTAGACAAAATTAGAGATTAATTTTACTTGATAACTAATTCTTGTTGTGTTTCAGATAAAGACTGAATATAATAAAGTACCACGGATCGCTCGAACAAAAGGAGTGAGTATTGCGAAAGCCAGGCTTTGAACGAGCGATGCGCTCCCGGCCCTAGAGATGGCAGCTACGGTGGCTCGTGTGCCGAGCGCCTCTCATGTCCGTGTCTCTGCGGCAGTGTGAGTGTGCGATCTGCTGTGTGTGTTTCATGAGAGAGTCTCAAGCGTGATTGAGTTAAGAGGAGTGATCTTAGTAAATCGAATAAAGAGTTTTGCAGAATTCGTGTCTTATTTATCTTAGCGTATCGCATCCTGTTCCTGGCGTATCATATTTACAACAATATGATTAACATTTGATTTTTTTTCAGATTTATTTAGAACCTATATGTCACTTTATGTAGAGTTGTACAATAATCAACTAGAGGCATTACGATATGCACATGAACTATTTAAAAATAATCCATATATTCTGCCAATTGACTAATGCCAAGTGTTGGCAGACAACCAAATATATTATTACCACATATCTAGTGATATGTATGTTACAGAACATCCTATGACCACAGCGATGAAAATTGTCCATCGTGAAATCCAAAACTTCAGTATGTATAATATTTTATATTTATTTTATTTATATTATTTCATTTATATTTATTTAATGTTTTTATCCATGTACACCCAGCGACTTTGATTCTATCCCTGTGGAAATTTTCCAAACTGAGAAGTCATCACTTTCTACATATTCACAGTTTATGATTAATGAAACAATTAGAGCTTACTGGTCGTTACATTAATCATGAACTGTATGTAGAAAGATAGCAACTTCTTAATTCAAAAAATTTTCCCATGGACAGAATCAAACACGCTGGGTGAACGCAAATGTTCATTTTAGCGGTGATTAATAGTATTGTTCGTTTTGTCTTTTGGGAGCTGCTTGAAGTCACTCCGAACGAATCCAGCGAACTTGCTAATTCTTTAAGACGAAAAAAGTATTATTATCTTATCTTTATTATTATCTTATTATAAATTATTATCTTTATTATTATAAGCAGAGATCACTGTTCCAATAAAATTTAGTACTCTCGGTTTTTTTCAACATTTATCTTTGTTTAAAAGAATTTTTATATTTTAGTCTTCACTTTCACTTAAAAAGAGAAGATCTCTAGGACGAAGATGTAAGTAGTTTGACATCTGAGTCCAATTCGGGCGCTTGAACGGTATTGACATTTGTGCGAGCGATTCCGTTTCCTGTGCGAAACACCGTATACTATATTCTGTTTAACTGTGTTTATAGTTTTGCATTAAAGCTCTTTCTTAAAAATCTGTGTTATTATTACGCGAGTGTCAAGTGAGACGGACATAACAATATGTCTAAACTTGGTTCATGACGTTTTGGATATGTCTAAATTGACAAACAGCGGGAACTTAGTTGCGCACCTAATATAAGAACGTTGGGGAAATTTACACCTACATTTTATAATTAACTTCACAATTTACACCCTTCGTTCATACTGGCAATTATTCAATTCTTTCAAATCTTGCTCTCTAGAAATCCATTACCACTTTATATCAAGCTAATGGTTATACGTCCAACTCTGTCAGTCGCGACTCCTAAGCCATATATCTGTTCACTTCTCTTTCGACTCCGCCTGCGTGTGTTAACTACTAACACAAACTACTATTTGCGTTAATTCTAAATTGCGTTAATTTTAAGTTGCGTTAATTTTAAGTTGCGTTAATTTTAAGTTGCGTAAATTTTAATCTGCGATTAATTAAGAAGTTGCGTTAGGAAACGAAGGAAAATTTCCCGAGCGTCAGAGTGCAATAAGTCGTGCGTAGAATGCAGCTCGGCTGCGCCACGGCACGTCTTACGTTCGCGCGCGGCGGAGTAATACAGCGCCCTTATGCTCAAGAGCGGCATACGTACCTTTCTTCTATTCGGATTCATTCTTTCTTTGTACGCAACTCATTAAGTCCGGTCGTCATCATCCGACAACATCTTAATACGCGTGTTAACTCTTTTCAATCGAGTTTATTCATTACTTATCCAATAAGTTTCAAATTTAGCAACACATATGTCTTTCTTTATTTTCGTTATAAGCTCTCCGCGATATTCAGCCGGTCAGAGCATCGATTTCATTGTTAATTTCAATATCGATAATAAAATATTAATCTTAGTGAATCACCGAAAAAAATCTGACCCGATCACCGAACGACGCCAACCAGCGAAGGTCGACCTATCCTCCACGCTACGAGGCTTCCTTCCTTCTATCTAACGACCATAACAATAATAGCTGGACGTGACAATATAACTTATTTAATATATAGTATATTATAATATATATAATTTATTTGTATTTGTAATATATGAGTCCAAAAGGAACCATTAAAAAAAGTGGGGAATTTCAAATGCCTGGTTAGATGAAAAAATTTTAAAAGATAGTTGGCTCCTCATCCAACTGAAAATAAAGCTCTTTATATTTTATGTAATACGATTATCAGGTATGCTAAAACAGATTTAGTACCCCATTCACAAAGGGCACATATAGAAAGAGTAAAGTATCAAAGCCTCGTTAATATTAATAATGACAACAGCAGTAGTCGTGACTTAAAACATAAAGTCAAATGCGCAGAAATAAATTATCAGCATTTTACGATGAACATAATATCGCATTTTATACCGCGGAAAATTTAATACCTTTGATTAAAAATATTTGTTTAGATTCAAAAATTGCTCACAATCTTTCACTGGCCCGATCTAAATGTACCAAAATTGTTAAAGAAATAATAGCAAAAGGAAAACGGAAAAATTAATTAATATTTTAAAAACAAATAAATTTTCAATTTTAGTCGATGAGAATACTGATATCACAGATACTAAAGTTATGTGTATTCTTACAAGATATGTCTCTCCTTTAGATAAAAAAGTTAAAACTCAATTATTAGATTTATTACTTTTAGATGCTACAAATTGTTCTGCTAATAAAATTTTCGAAATTTAAAAGAAAATGTTTGAAAATAAAGATATACGTATCACAAATATTATTAGAATGGCAAGCGACAACGCGTCTGTTATGATTGGATCTCATAATTCTTTTGCATCACATTTAAAAGCAGAAGTACCGGGTTTAGTTTTATTAAAATGCATCTGCCATTCTTCCGCGATTATTGCTAGTAAAGCTTGCGAACAATTACCAGAGTCATGTGAAAATTTAATTAGAAGCATTTCTACTTATATTTCGGGCAATGCAAAAAGATCTGCAATTTTATGTGAATTTCAAAACTTTTTTGAAGTGGAAAAAAATTAAATTTTAAAATTATCAAATACCAGATGGTTAGTTTTGCATAAGTGTGTTATTCGACTTCTTGATAATTAGAAAGACTTAAAAAGTTATTTTATTTTAGCTGTCACAAAAGATAAATTACAATCCGCAGAAATAATTTTAACATGTTTAAATAATAGTTTCATTAAAGCCTATCTTTTATTTTTAAAATATTCTTTGAACTTTTTAATAGTTTTAACGCTCTTTTCCAATCGCGAATAGTTTTCATTCACAAATTATTTTTAAGCAGTCAACAATTAATTCGGCAAATAAATCAAAATTTTTTTATTTGCGAGGCTTTAGCACACATCGCTACTTTGAACATAGACGATAAACATATCATCACACACCTAAATGATATATATGTGGGGCCCAAATGTAAAAATCTTTTGGCAACTCTGTCTTTAAAATGCGCACAGGAAATTAGATTAAAATGTTTAAATTTTTACATAACAGCTATTAAAAAAATAAAAATATAATGCATAGGGCTAATGAGAGTGCAGCGCGGTTGATTTTGCGGGGAAATAGTCATTTATAAACTGAGAATCATTTAATCAATCGACATTAATCTTTGAACGTTTCAACTTTCTTTGGAGTCATCATCAGCAAAAAATTTTTGAGTATATAAATCAGAAATTCGTAAACATTCCTATCCTCCTAAACGAATCAATGCATCAACCATCGCCGATTCCATGTGGTTGTCACTACCGGTTTCCCAATTCCGAAGTGAAAATTATTTAAACGTGATATGGAGGAAGTTTTGATCACCCATTAAGAATCGACGATAACTCGCAAAGCCATGGATAAGGCATTTAACAATAGTAATTATCGCACGGAATTAAGGAAGACCGCAGTCAGTACAAGATGTTTTCAATCAAGCGGTTCTCAATCAACTCAAGATTAATGTCGATTGATTAAATAATTCTCAGTTTATTGTTACATCCGGAGGATTTCACGATTTCCCTTTTCGCATCCATTATATAAATTATACTAAGGGATTGTCTGTAAAATTTACAATACTTATACCCGGAACTCCACGATTTTTCTTTTACAAATAACACTATCACCCGGCTATTATAAGAAAAAAAAATCAAACATTGTTCTCGGAATATATATATATATATATTACATCCGGAGCAATAAATAGAAGCAAAAAAAGGAGAAATCGTGTGACGACAAAATTACAAGCAACGATGCTTATTTAATAATTCATATGGACGAACAAAGCCTGGACTCGAAAGAGAAAAAATCTAAACGCTATTAAAGTCTGGCAAAAATCAGAGATAAGATTGAGTCGCGACGCCGGACGGAAACTATAAAACTATAAAATCAAAAATTACAACCCGGCTTTGTTCGAACCTATGTTTCATCACAAACGGAAAGATGATTCATATAGAAAGCGAGTCCCAAATAAACAGACGCGGCGATATAAAAAATCGGGACCGAATGTTCCAAGAAGAGAAATCATAAGATAACGAATCCCTTAAGCGATTGGGTGATGCAACTGCTCGCCCCTCTTAGAGTTAAGAAATCGGGAGAAGATGGAAAATTAGCCAACGAGAGATCATCCGAGAAGATGATTGGTAGTGAGCGTTGGTGAACTACCCAACGAATAAGCTCAAAATTTCGACAACAAGGAATCTCCAAGGAAAGGGAAAAAGCTCAAAAGGCTTTACCCAACCAAATCCTCATCTCACCCACTAAACTAATCTCACGCCCTTTTCCTAAGCCCTATAAAATACGCAGCTTCGAACGCCTCGAACATTCAAAATTCAACTTGGCTCTCACACCCACGCGTTGAAGTATCGAGGCTGTGCGCGTTATTCTCTAAACGTTTGAACTTAGAGTCTGTGCTCGAGAATCACATTCATTGGAACTCCGAACGGCGCCGTTGAAACATCCCCCAGAGCGGACAACCTGCGCTGCGTCACGCACCTCAACCCGCAGAATTCGATAGTTTCTTCACTTTCTCTTCTCATCTAACTAACAAGTAAGTTCGTTATACCTCATTCTCTGGTTTCCTCGGGACTACAAATAATACTCAAAACGGTTGATAGTGGTCAACCACGGGAGACGTCCCACGATCGGTCACCGGGCCGCAAGACGTCTCCGCCGCGAGCGGGTCAGATGAGCGCGGATTCTCCTCGACCAAGCGTACGAGGAGTATCTTCAAGAATTGAGACGCGAGCCCGTGGAACAAGAAATCGCTCCTTCGGAGGAACGCCGCGCTCCCGAATTAATAGAAGATTTGCGAGATCTAGAACCCTCTTTTCTCGAGGCTCCTGGAACTCGCCCAGAGCTCCGACCAGAATCCCCTGCCGTCTCAATTTCCTCCCTGCTCACCTACCGGATAGCTCCCGATTCCCCTCCTGAAACCGTCTCCAGCATATCGTATTCTCCAATACCCATTGATTCCCCAGCATCAAGCCCCCTCCTTCTCCCGCGAGCTCCACATCCAGTGTGGAGTTCCTGGAAGAGGTCGAGCTCCCTCCCCGTCGCCCACGATTCTATTATTTTAACGGCCTTCAAGACTCTTTTGAAAAGATAATTCAGCAATTTCCTCTTAAAAATATACCCTCTTTTTTATCAGATTTTTGCCTACATTTTGACTTAAATTTAGATGTCCTACACTCAGTAATTACGGGCCTGAATCCTAATGACCGGATCCCCGTTTTCCTCCCTGACGATCCCTACCAATATTATGTACACATAGATTTTTTCTATAATGTCTTTCCTCCATCTACAGTTACCATAACCGAAATTAATTAATTCCATCTCCTCCTGTGTATATAATAATGCGTATAGTTTAAGTTTCCAAAATTAATCAATCGCAATACCTATGTTAATATACACTACTCAAAAGAAAATAGGGAACACTTTCCAGACACCAAAAATTAGGCTATTTTCAAATGACTGTAACTCGGTGAAAAATCATCGTAGATAAAAAATAAAATAAGCATTTTGAAGCTTGAAGATCCAACTTTAACGCTCTATCAGCAGATTTTCAAAATTCTTTTAACTTCCTTGTCTTATGCAGTAAAAAAGCACACCCTGTTTTGTTCCTTAAAATTTCGTATTTTTGACACTTTGCAGGTCGACCAACAAATTTTTTTCGAACAATTCAAGTAAAGCTTCATAAACTACAACATTTTGCCTACAAAATGCTTTTTTTAAAATTTCTCTACGATTTTTTTTGACCGAGTTACGCTACTTTGAAGCTAAACCTGCATTTTTTACAAATGATATCCGTACTCCGTGAAAAATCATCGTAGACAAAAAATCAAAAAACCATTTTAAAGCTCGAAGTTCCAGCTTTAACATGCTGTTAATGGTTTTCAAAAATTTTCTCAATTTCTTAGTACTATGCCCCAAAAAAGATACACTGTTTTTTCCTTAAAATAACGTATTTTTAACAGCCTGTAGCTCAATAAAAAAATTTTTCTCGACAAATCCAATGCAAGTGCCATAAAGTATGACATTTTCTCTACAAAATGCTTTTTTTAAAGTTTTCTCTACGATTTTTTTGACCGAGTTACAAGACTTTGAAGATATACATTTTTTACAGTACATTTTTCCGAAAAATGACATCTACCGCCGACATTAGCATTGCCCAATGTGCACCACGTGGAGGTTGTCGGTCGGATTTTTGCACATCGTGTGTGTGTGTGTGAGTGTGTGAGTGTGTGTGTGTGTGTGTGTGTGTATGTATATATCACAGCAGAGATAAGGACCCCGCAGTTCGTCACTTCTGCAGTATTTAATGACTCCAAACCCTCTCTGCTGTGTGTGTATGCGCTCGCGCGCATGAGAGTTCAATAGTGTGTATTTCCTCCTCTCTGATCAATTACTGCTTGCAAGCGTTCTCGCATATTTATACATCTTGCAATACGATCTTGCGGAATGTTGTGCCAAATTTCCGTTAAAATTTCTCCCAATTCTTCTAAATTTCGCGGCTGTTCCTCGCGACGCCTTAATCGTCGTTCCATTTCATCCCAAATGTGCTCGATTGGATTTAAGTCCGGGCTATTGGCGGGATGATTTAACAGTCTAATTGCGTGTCGTTGAAAAAAACGTCGCGTTAAATTCGCCGTATGAGGTCGAGCGTTGTCCTGCATAAAAATAAAGTTCCGACAGGTTCGATTTAATAGCAAAACGTGTGGTCGTAGAATATCGTTGATATAACGAACACCCGTCATTGCCGGAGGTGGCAGGATCACTAGATCACTTCGTCTTGTAAGTGATATACACCCCCACACCATCACGGAACCGCCGTTGTAGGATCGTATTGGCATAACGCAACGTCGATCATAGCGTTCATTTCGTCGATGCCAAGTACGTATACGAGCATCATTGCCATAAAGGCAAAAACGTGATTCGTCGGAGAAATATACATTTCTCCAATCCCTAGCGGTCCAATTTATGTGATCGCGCGCAAATTGATAACGTACTTGGCGATGTACGAGTGTGAGTCTTGGTACTTGTGCACGAACACGAGAACGAAGACCGGCTTCTCTCAAACGGTTGCGAATTGTTTGTTCGCACACATGGCGCAAATGAATGTCATTACGAATGTTTCTTGCGGTAATTATTCGTCTTTCTAATGCATAACGAACAATGGCTCGATCTTGTCTATTTGTCGTTAATCGAGAACGATCACTACCTTCACGTCTCGTGTAATTTCCCGTGTCTTGATATCGTAACCAAGCTCTACTCACTACGGACACAGATGCACCAATATCTTGCGCCACATAACGCATACTAAAACCTTGTTGCAAAAGCGCAATTATGCGTGCAACTTCTACGGCCGATAAATGTCTACGCGGCATTTTGAAAATTCCGTGTCGCTTATCACACTGCGAGAATCGCCGGCGTACTAAACAAAATTTTATTGTATTGAGCATGCAATGTTTACATATGGTCATCTTTGTCTAAAAAGAGATTTTTTTAGACTAAGACGACTATATGTTTACAGTTCACAGGATTGGAGAAATGTATATTTCTCCGACGAATCATGTTTTTGCCTTTATGGCAATGATGCTCGTATACGTACTTGGCATCGACGAAATGAACGCTATGATCGACGTTGCGTTATGCCAATACGATCCTACAACGGCGGTTCCGTGATGGTGTGGGGGTGTATATCACTTACAAGACGAAGTGATCTAGTGATCCTGCCACCTCCGGCAATGACGGGTGTTCGTTATATCAACGATATTCTACGACCACACGTTTTGCTATTAAATCGAACCTGTCGGAACTTTATTTTTATGCAGGACAACGCTCGACCTCATACGGCGAATATAACGCGACGTTTTTTTCAACGACACGCAATTAGACTGTTAAATCATCCCGCCAATAGCCCGGATTTAAATCCAATCGAGCACATTTGGGATGAAATGGAACGACGATTAAGGCGTCGCGAGGAACAGCCGCGAAATTTAGAAGAATTGGGAGAAATTTTAACGGAAATTTGGCACAACATTCCGCAAGATCGTATTGCAAGATGTATAAACATGCGAGAACGCTTGCAAGCAGTAATTGATCAGAGAGGAGGAAATACACACTATTGAACTCTCATGCGCGCGAGCGCATACACACACAGCAGAGAGGGTTTGGAGTCATTAAATACTGCACAAGTGACGAACTGCGGGGTCCTTATCTCTGCTGTGATACACGCACGCACGCACGCACGCACGCACGCACGCACGCACGCGCACGCACGCACGCACGCACGCACGCACGCACGCACGCACGCACGCACGCACGCACGCACGCACGCACGCACGCACGCACGCACGCACGCACGCACGCACGCACGCACGCACGCACGCACGCACGCACGCACGCACGCACGCACGCACGCACGCACGCACGCACGCGCGCACGCACGCACGCACGCACGCACGCACGCACGCACGCACGCACGCACGCACGCACGCACGCACGCACGCACGCACGCACGCACGCACGCACGCACGCACGCACGCACGCACGCACGCACGCACGCACGCACGCACGCACGCACGCACGCACGCACGCACGCACGCACGCACGCACGCACGCACGCACGCACGCACGCACGCACGCACGCACGCACGCACGCACGCACGCACGCACGCCGCACGCACGCACGCACGCACGCACGCACGCGCACGCACGCACGCACGCACGCACGCACGCACGCACGCACGCACGCACGCACGCACGCACGCACGCACGCACGCACGCGCGCACGCACGCACGCACGCACGCACGCACGCACGCACGCACGCACGCACGCGCGCACGCACGCACGCACGCACGCACGCACGCACGCACGCCGCACGCACGCACGCGCGCACGCACGCACGCACGCACGCACGCCGCACGCACGCACGCCGCACGCACGCACGCACGCACGCACGCACGCACGCACGCACGCACGCACGCACGCCGCGCACGCACGCACGCACGCACGCACGCACGCACGCACGCACGCACGCACGCACGCACGCACGCCGCACGCGCGCACGCCGCACGCACGCACGCACGCACGCACGCACGCACGCACGCACGCACGCACGCACGCACGCACGCACGCACGCACGCACGCACGCACGCACGCACGCACGCACGCACGCACGCACGCACGCACGCACGCACACACACACACTCACACACACACGATGTGCAAAAATCCGACCGACAACCTCCACGTGGTGCACATTGGGTAATGCTAATGTCGGCGGTAGACGTCATTTTTCGGAAAAATGTACTGTAAAAAATGTATATCTTCAAAGTCTTGTAACTCGGTCAAAAAAAATCGTAGAGAAAACTTTAAAAAAAGCATTTTGTAGAGTGTTACGTCTGGCGAGAAAATTTTTATTTTTCTGCGCCATCCGTACTAATAATATCCTAATCAGAATTCGGAAACATCCTCCGAGCAATTAGATAAATCCCGCATCAGTCGATATCGCTCGATTTCAAATTTCATACGGCTTGGCTACCTCGTGCCGCCCCCTCGACGCGCAACACCCGCGAGCGTCCATCGGCGCGAGACAAACATCGTGCGCGCCGACCCCTCGGCTCGCGGTCCCCTCTGATACCGACAAGCTCCGCGCGTTGGAATTCTATTCATCTTTCCAATTTAATACGAAATATTAAGAATGGCAAATTTATAATTATCGAAACGTGATCCACTCATGGACGCTTCCCACTGCTGCGCCATGCAACTCAGATCGAAACAACTTTAAAATCACGGCCAATAAAAATGCCAAATAATTTTGAATCAGTTAATCTCCTACGAACGATAATTAAACCTTAACTTTTTATACGTAAAACTATTGCATGTACTTGGCGCTATCGCCTCGCACACTCTCAATTCTAATATACATTCTATTAAATTCTATTAATTTTCTGAGCACTGGATTTCGCGTCGGGGTTTGGTATGCGGTGTCCCCGCGAGTCGCGATCCCCGGAGAAGTCTACAAGCGCTCGCGCGATATAGGCGCAAGCCGCGCGGTCGCGGAACGGGGCGGGCTTCTAAGGGCCACACGTTACGAAAAACCATCGCTCCGAATTTTCCGCGAACCTGAGGAATCGTCCCGCGACACCTCTTGCCCATATCCTTGCCTATATAAGGAGCGAAATCGGAGCTCGAAATTCAGATCAATCTTGTTGGTCGAGTGAGATTCGCTGCCATCGGCGACCACCAACATTCAGACCTCCAGGTACGATCTCAGCGACGGGAGGATTTTACTCCTGACGAAGACGTTGGTCTTCGGGGTGGCCCCGGTCGGATCGCCTCTTTTCCTCTCCCTCCTTTCCACCAGAGATCCTGAGGGTTGAACCTCACCTAGCTCTCGCTAGAGTGTGGCCTCACTCGTTTCTCTGCCTCCCTCCCTTTCCTCCGGCGTCGAAGAAGACTCGCTAACGCGACTCTTCGACGTCTCCTCTCTCTCTCTCTCTTTCCTGCGGCGTCGAAGAAGACTCGCTAACGCGACTCTTCGACACCGTCCTTCTTCCATTCCCAACCCGTCGAGGAAGATTCGCTAGCGCGACTCCTCGGCGCTTTCATCGTCCCCTCTTTTCCCCGTATAATTCCCACCTTTAAGGGAGGCGTTCTAACGGGTAACCACTCCGACCCAGCGGATTCGTCACTCGTTACATATACTCGATCACTAACTTATTTTTCTAAATCTCGTAGATCTTCTATACCGAGCTCTCTCTCTCTCTCTCTCTCTCTCTCGCGTTAAGATCGGTAAGTTACCTGTTTATATACGCATTAACGTGGCAATCCTTCACCCATATTAAATCTATCATGTCTCGCTCGAAGCACCTATGGGCAAACGAAGGGCTCACCGCGCGTATCCCGGCGGCAGAAAGCGCTTCTTTCGCAAGATGACGTTTTACCCGCAGCCCCCATATGTAACCAATCTACCAGACCTACGTCCCGGAATCGCAACCCTCGCGAATCCGCGGACGCAACAACTGGTGACAGCGCGGTGGGATTACGAAAACCCAATCGCTAAATTATAAACGTAATTGCCAATAGAATACTACAAAATGTTACGAAAAATTAATTGCCTCTAGAAAACCGTAAAATCGAATACATCGAATACATTCACATTAATTACAAAAAGAATTGACAGAGCAATGAGACTTGTTTTAAATAATCGATAAGATATCAAAGGAATCGTTCTAAAGAACAATAAAATTATATTCAGAATGCAATGAATCCAATCGTTAAAAACTACAGTCTATAGAATATTATAAAAGATTATGAAAAATTAATTATTTCAAAATTGATAAAATCAATTAAAAGTTATTTGGTAGGAAGTCTTTTACGCCTTATATAAAATATAATAATATAATTACTAGTGACAGCGTGGTGTAACGTTACATAATCAATCAGTAAATTACATCACTAATTAACAGCTTACATGCAGATTTTAATTCTTAAATCGAGTCAATTGCGTCGATGCTGCATGATGATACGGCATACACAACGATGTATGATCCATCTGATGGCACGCGATATATTCCTTAAAGCACCGTTCTGAAAAATGAAGATACAATATTAATGAGTAAAATATACATATATACAATTAAATAAAATTAAGAAGCAGCTATTGCTCACCTTTCCTCTCCTTTCAAACCCTCCGCACGATAGTCTCCTTTCAATTATTTCGTCAAACTTGACGCACCTAAAAATAAATCAAGCGTTTAATTAAATACACATATTTTCAATTAAGTAATTGCAAATAATTATTCAAAATGAGTTCCTCCGAGGATGAGGGGGAATACAATGACCCCATCGACTTTAAAAAGCAAATGAAAGCTCTCAAGAAACGCGAAAAAGAGCTTACGCGAAAAGCCGACAATATAGAAAGCATGATGAAGATATTTACCCAAACTCTCGCAGGCAGTAGACCTCCTCCTACTTTTACATCTACCGGACAGCCCGAACATGTGCCTCTTTGGTCTCCAGAAGCGCTAAGAGATATTCCCTCCGCTTCGTCAATGCCAAGTGCATTTACCTATCCATCCAACACGCCGTACTCGCGATCGTACATAAGAGACGCGCTCGAATTAGTGCCTAAATACGATGGACACAATATCGCGGTTTGGCAATTCGCTCGTGCCTGTAAAAGAGCGAAAGAATCAGTCCCTCTTCTCGACGAAGCCCATCTTGTTCGCTCACTGAGAAACAAGTTAACAGGACACGCTTACCTTGCTGTGGAGGATGAGGTTCACTTAACAATGGATAAATTTTTAGACACCTTGAAGCGCACATTCGGTTCCGGTAGAACTGCTAATTATTACCGCGGTCAACTCAGCATTATTCACAAAAAGCCCGCCGAACATATACTAGACTACATCGGGCGTATCAAAGATTTGAGAACCGCGATCATAGAAGGAGATCAAACAAATTTCGATCGTCAATTAACGGAAAGCGAGATAGCTTCCATCGATGCCCTTGCGTTAGAATATTTTTACGAGGGATTGCCACGAGAATATCGGGTAGAACTTAGAGCCGAAGGCTATACTAATTTCGCAGACGCTTGTGCTAAAGTAATTATTATTAGTAAACGATTGGAGAGAGAGGAGGCTAGGGAAAAGCAAGCGCGTGCTTCGCGTACAAATCAAAATCAAAGTAAAAATGCAGCGAATCCGCAAAGCAATAATAATAATTTTGGTTCCTCTTCTGGAACTTCAGGTAGCACCGAACAGAAAATTTGTAGCTATTGTAAGCGTTTCGGGCACCTGATTAACGAATGTCGTACTCGACAGTACCATATTAAAGTAAATAATAATAACACTGGTGACGGAAATAATAATTATCGCGCTAATCAAAACAGTAACACTAATGATCCCACGGCACATAAAGCCGGCAATTTTTCGGGAAACCAAACAGAGGCCTCGGCCAACGGGACATCCCGAGGCCCAGGAAATCCTCGTCCCATCCTCACGGTGGAAAACCGCCCTTCTACGTCATCAGGAATTACACCGGAGATATTCCCTCCGTAGAGGTCGAGTCCTCCTCTTTTTGCGGACCGATCGCCTTTATGGTGGACACCGGAGCGCACCCTAATATCATTAAGAAAGGATGTGTTCACGGTGACATCACTATTAACAATCAAGAGATTTTACAACTAACAGGCATAACTGAAAATGCCGTTAGCACGCTAGGCTCTATCGAAGCCCATATATTAGAAACTCCAGTAAAAATTCACGTCGTGCCAGATGAATTTCCAATGACGCAACAAGGTATTCTAGGCACGTCATTTTTCAAAGAACACGACGCCTGTATCGATTACGCACAAAGAAACTTGACTTGGCGTAATTGCTATTTTCCGTTTAAGAAATATGAAACTATTGTTGTACCTCCGCGTACGAACACGGGATTTGTAGTTCTAATCTCAAACCCGGAAATTAAAACAGGGTATATTCCTCGTCTAAAAATTTGCGAAGGAGTATACGCCGGAGATTCACTTGTAACCTGTATTAATGACAAGGCTTACATACGAATAATCAATACGCTCGATCACGAGATCGAAGTTCTGATACCTACCCTGCGAATCGAAGAAGTCGCTCAAATTGCTGATAAATTACCGATCTCTACAGAGATCGAAAAGACTCCATTATTAAACCAGAATTCTCCTAAAAATAAAAATCATAAATTATTACAATCCTCTAAAAATAACATAATTAATACTACTACTAATGCAAACAACTACACTAACCAAACAAATGTTCCTATTAATACTAATAGTGATAACAGTGACGATACAAATAACACTGGTGATAACGCCGCAAACACTAACACTAATACTAATAACGATGAATCGCTCTCTCTTACCAACCCTCCTAATTTCTACAATGCATCTTTCGAATGCACTTCTATTACTCAAAATACTCTACTCCATGCAGAAAGCATGCGAGCCCAGACGGGCCCCTTTCACAAAAAAGAAAGCGCGACTGCCCTCATGGGACCTTCTTTTTCTCACAAATCTAGCCCAAGCGGCATCTACTCTAATCCTACGCTGGCACCACAGAGTGCACCAGCTCCCTCCCTTGTGCCATGCAGAGCACTCCCACAAGAAAAAGCGATTCATAACATAAATAATAATCAAGCAATTTCTATTATAAATACAAAGGAAATTGCCGTTACTAAAAATAAAAAGATTACGCGTAGAAATATCACCATCACTCAAAGTCGCACGATAAAACCCAACGAAAAATTTGAGAATTCTGAATTAAATAATTTTAAAATAAATCCTGATAGAGTATCCATAATATTACAATCACTCCGACTTGAACATTTGACTTCTCTCGAGCAGGAACACATTGTCACACTAGTTGAAAATAACTCAGATAGATTTTACATACCTAACGACTATCTCGGTCAAACTCACGTAGTAACGCATAAAATAACGACTACAGATGATGTACCAATACACACAAAACAGTATCGATTTCCTCCTATACATAAAGACGAGATAAATCGACAAGTAAACCAACTTCGCTCAAACGACATTATAGTACCTTCCAACTCTCCATATAATTCACCTGTTTGGATTGTACCAAAGAAAACTGATCACCAGCCATTGACCTGGCTGCATCGCGTCAAAGACCCTACGTCTAGGCTCGCGCGATGGCGTTTAAAATTGGAAGAATATGATTATGATATCGTTTATAAGAAAGGCACCAATAACAATAACGCGGACGCACTGTCTAGAAATCCCGTTATTCCTAAGCCAATCTTTTATTCCGTAATGCATATTAGGAAAAAACCGCGATTTCAGTCACAAACTCATGAAGTTCGCCGCGCATTAAGTACACTGTTTACTGGCGACAACGATTCTGATGATGAGCGTCCACGAAAAAGGCCTATATTAAGGTCTGGCTCCGGAGTGGAATTGGGCTCTCCCCCGGATTCTGAAGAATCGAACGCCTCGCTAATTATTTGTGAAGAACAGTCTCATATTAAACAACCGATCCCACAGTCATCTAATCGCGAATTCAGCTTTAACCCAGGGGCATCATTTCAAGAAGAGATGATTCGCCTCGAACCATCAGACCAAACGGTCTCACAGCCACTTACGTCTATACCGTCGCGATACAAATTGAGACCGCGAAAGCAGAAAAACATAATCGAGATCTCTAGCGTGGACGAAGACGCGCGAATTTCAGACCTTGAGGAAACACCACCTCAACTTGATATCCCACCAGAGCCTCCACCTTCCGATTTCGAACTCTCAGATAGTGAGCATGAGCATGAACCAGATCTTGAATCATTACCTATTCCTAACGCCCTGTGTAAAATTCTAGACAATCCGTCATCATTGCTCGAAAGAAACGATCATCTCGTTGTATTAACCACTGTTGATACGCGACCTTTTGATAATGGAGCAATTGAACTCCACGATGCAGAAAAATTGCCAATTCTTGACAATTTAATGCTCGGAAGAGCCCGCGTCTACTTGCTGAGTCATTGTAATGACAAACACGTAATTATCTTAGCTGTAAAAGAACGAAAAACCATTCAGATGGATATTGAAATTTTAAAAGAATGTTTCGCTTCGCTTCTCGATGTAATCACTGAATTAAACTTACAGTCAATTAGCGTGAGGAAAACTGAAATATTAGATTCAACTCCATGGAGACTAGTACTCGAAAGTTTAACAACTGCGGTAGCAGAACAACCTATCATTATTAATATTTGTCACGGCTTAACTACTCCTTTAGTAGAAGATAGAATTAACATAATAAAAGAACACCATGAATCAGCAATTGGTGGACATAAAGGCATCACTAAAACTTACAGACTTATTAGAAAACGTTATTTTTGGCCCGATATGAAAAATCAAATTCAAAATTTCGTTAAACAATGCCTTACTTGCCAAACACGAAAACTTGTTAGACAAAAAACGAGACAACCAATGATGCTGACCGATACACCTGGTCAAGCATTCGACAAAGTCGCTCTTGATATTGTAGGACCTCTTAAAACCACTGATTCAGGCAATACTTATATCCTAACAATGCAAGACCTATTGACTAAATATTCTGTCTATGCACCTCTGTCAAGTATTAGCGCCGAAGCAACAGCTACAGCCTTTATCAATTATTTTATCTGCCGATTTGGTTGTCCACGCAGTATTCTAACAGACCAAGGCCGTAACTTTATGAGTCAAGTAATGAAAAGTATTACGAAAAAGTTTCGAATCCAGCATTTCAGAACCACCGCGTATTATCCTCAATCTAACGGATCGCTCGAAAGATCACATTCCGTGCTAATTGAGTACTTAAAATGCTTTGTACAAAAAGAAAATGAATGGGATATACACATTGAAAGAGCTAGTTTCTCGTACAATACCTCTGTGCACGAAGGTACTGGGTATACCCCACACGAATTAATTTTTGGTACACCAGCACGAATCCCATCTAGCTATAATACTGAGCCTGCTCAAGAAACTTATTCCCACCAACTTAACAATTTATTTCACGAGATCCGAGGATTACAACAGAAAGCTAAATTAAACTTAGAAAAAGCTAAGCAAAAATCCAAGCAAAATTACGACAAACGCGTTAAACCAGTAATTTTTCAACCTGGTGACAATGTCTTCCTGCTAAACGATGTAAAAACGAGCAAATTCACTTCTGAATATCTTGGGCCTTATCGGGTACTGGAAGTGATGGATCGAAATGTAACCCTTGAGATAAGAGGCACTACTCGGATAGTGCACTCTAATAAGCTAAAAAAGGCTTATTTAAGCGAATCAGGATGACCAACCTTTATGTTACAGATGATTTCTATAATTTTCACGGTGATCATCCTGATCAGTCCTATCGATGCACTCATGGGTTATGATTGCAATGGGCCTCACCCAAATGGTACCCTCGTCTCACTACTCGAAATGGACGATTGTAATACGCCCGAGGGGAGGATCATACTCCATGGAATAAACATCGACTTAATCCAACTACCTAAAGACGCTAATGTTAGCGTACTATCTTGCAGAATAGAGTCAGAAAACGTCATCTATGACAGTAGAAGTCTACAATATAATAATCCCATCAAAACACACAGATCTTATCTACCGATTAACTTACACGAATGCATTCACATGCATAATTATAAACAAGTCACAATTAAAAATGTTACCTTTAATGATTTAAAATTAAACGTCGTCAACAGCAGATTGCTACCCATTGGCAATGCTTCCACTCCACTGTCACAGATAGCTAAAAATTTAACAGACATCATTACTAAAAATTATTTACATATATCATTCAAGCAAAATTATATCAAGGTAAATACATTGAAAGATAAAATAATCTTACCTGGCGGTACTTGTAAATACACGGGATTGCATTGCATCGACGAAGACGGATACCATAATTATTGGTCACCTATATTCCATTCGGGATGTAACACTGCTGCACACACTATTAAATATCGCGGTGTAGTGAAGAAAATAAAATCTGACAAAAATCCCACTGCTTATTCATTGATATATAAAAATAATAATATCATTATATTCGCTAGCACTTCGCATAGCGTATGCAATGCAACTCTGTTACAGACAGAGCATCCGCGCTTGCTCATCAAGGAGTTAGAGGAAATCCCAAGCGAAACCCCGCCGTTAAATCAGTTACGTCATATGATAGATTCCGTATCCCCATATTATCATGTCTTTAACTATATCGAGACTGATACTAGACAGCTATATTCGGAATTATTGTTAATTAAATGTACAAACAGAAGACCCGAATTACAAATTGTAATGCAAACTGCACATCTGGACCCAAATCAGCTGGCCTACATCCTGACTGGCGGACCAGGGTATTCCGCCCGCATTCGAGGGGAAGCTGCCGAAATCCTTCCGTGCATTCCGGTGCCAGTACAGGAGAGGGCAACTGAAAACTGTTTTCTCGAACTACCAATCTTAGTTGGTGGCGAACCAAAATATTTGACACCAAGAAATCGAATAATTTCATCGACTGGTACAGAGATTGCTTGCGGACCAAACACAGCAGCCATATTCCGACTTAGAAATATCTGGATGCAATACCAACCGCATCCGAAAAATATAACTGCGCCTTTCGTGCTCAACCCTTACGAGCACTCATGGGAAAGTACCCCTGCAATTATGTCAGACAGTACGTCAAGCAACAATGCCACGACTGCACAGCGAGACAGTTTTCCTCGCAAGATTGCAACCTCTATCATACATGGACTCGTCCGAATCATTGGTGCAACAATCTGCCTAATTATAATATGGCAATGCTTCAAACCAAGAAGCTCTGCTGCAAGAATGCCAAAACTCTCACCAGCTTGCCATATCGAGGCCATTAATTCAAGTCGATTACCTCGTTCGGTGTTACTACACAACCGAAACTGCAACTGCACAATACCTAGTTGCAAGTCAGTTAGAGCTCGCCAATCCACGACCAGTACTCGGCAATTCAGTCCCTCTCTGTACAACGAGATGACAGCAACCTCTAAATCTTTGACTAAACTGGAGCGGAGGATTGACGACTGCCTTGAAGGAGGACAATCATCCCACTACTGATCGACAACGACAACGTCATGTGCAGTTTTGCAATAAACCCCCCTCCCTTTATAAACGTAATCTTGATTAATTAAAATTAATTGCAAGAATTAATTATAAAAATTAAGAGGAAACGACCCCTTAAAATTATTTACATTTTAACTGAGACAGCCTATGTTATCTAACAACTGGCGACGATTACAGTAAAACTTTATATGTCCAGTGGTGTTATTCCTACTATAAACCACATCTTCTAAAAATCCCACCATAATAACTGGTGCCAATAACAGTCATTAACTGGTCTCAAGCTATTAATTTTAGGGAGTCTTTTTCCCCTTGATCGCCTTATGCGTTTAAATTTTTGAATTATAATGCTTCAGAATCAAATTAAAATTCGCCACTGTTTTATTAACGAGAGTCTCCCTTTTTCTCCGAAATAACAATCGACGATAACTCGTACTAAAATCCTGACGTCTCTCATTTCCATCGACTTAATTGGAGTCTCTCCTTTCTAACAACAACTGGTGAATCTAAGGAAAATGATTATTGCCGATCAAAGCGATATAGTACCCCAATACCCCACCGCAATAATCATTGCGACCTATCGTTGCGAGATCACTCTTCTAATATCTTTCAACGTATTTACAAAAAGAAAAAACATACACATAATATAAAAAAGAAAACAATTTTTTTTTCATAACAAAAGAGAAAAATACATGCATATATGTGCAAGCCCCCGTATATGTATATATTTTTTATAAGATTTGCGATTATACGAATATTAATCATATAACTGTACATAATACTAGTCATCTTTCCTGCGTTCATTGTTTTTCTGCATAGTTATAGTATTAATCTTTTCGCGTTGTTTTGCGTTCGCTGTTCAATATTGTATTAATCTGCTCTCGCATAGCGACAACTTATATTTTCTTTGCGTTCTTTTGCTCCTAATCGTATCTATTATACTTGTCCTAAGTTTTACTATACTTGCGTTCTCTTGCGTTATTAAACCCTATATCTATAATATCACCCTGTCACACAACTGGTCACACTAAGCTACTAATATTCATGCGCATTAGTTCCATGATTCATGTATTACTTGCGTTTTTTCTTTTTGCGTTGCGCTTTGCTTATGTTAACAATTCTCTGTAAGTTCTTGCGTTCCTTTGCGATATAGTATCACACATTCGCCTTGCGTATATTTGCTTGTGCTTAAATTTTAGTTGTATACGCTTATCTTTCTTCGCTTATTGCTTTAATTTTTGTTTCTTTGCGAAACTTGCGTCCCTCTGCGCTTATTTAGCAACTAACCAATTATTATTATTTTTGCGTAAGTTTTAGTTGCAATGATATTTCTTTTGCGCTTATGCTATCGATGTGCTTCTTTTGCTCATATTTTGTTGGTTAACTTCTGCTTACATGTTTCCGAAGGATTGTCACGTTTTTTTCTACACACTCCGTTTCTTTTTTGGGAGAGATTTCGCGCCCCGCTTTAAGAATTTGGGACCTCCGATTTCGCTCCTCCCTAACGATGGGGGTGTTACGTCTGGCGAGAAAATTTTTATTTTTCTGCACCATCCGTACTAATAATATCCTAATCAGAATTCGGAAACATCCTCCGAGCAATTAGATAAATCCCGCATCAGTCGATATCGCTCGATTTCAAATTTCATACGGCTTGGCTACCTCGTGCCGCCCCCTCGACGCGCAACACCCGCGAGCGTCCATCGGCGCGAGACAAACATCGTGCGCGCCGACCCCTCGGCTCGCGGTCCCCTCTGATACCGACAAGCTCCGCGCGTTGGAATTCTATTCATCTTTCCAATTTAATACGAAATATTAAGAATGGCAAATTTATAATTATCGAAACGTGATCCACTCATGGACGCTTCCCACTGCTGCGCCATGCAACTCAGATCGAAACAACTTTAAAATCACGGCCAATAAAAATGCCAAATAATTTTGAATCAGTTAATCTCCTACGAACGATAATTAAACCTTAACTTTTTATAGGTAAAACTATTGCATGTGCTTGGCGCTATCGCCTCGCACACTCTCAATATACATTCTATTAAATTCTATTAATTTTCTGAGCACTGGATTTCGCGTCGGGGTTTGGTATGCGGTGTCCCCGCGAGTCGCGATCCCCGGAGAAGTCTACAAGCGCTCGCGCGATATAGGCGCAAGCCGCGCGGTCGCGGAACGGGGCGGGCTTCTAAGGGCCACACGTTACGAAAAACCATCGCTCCGAATTTTCCGCGAACCTGAGGAATCGTCCCGCGACACCTCTTGCCCATATCCTTGCCTATATAAGGAGCGAAATCGGAGCTCGAAATTCAGATCAGTCTTGTTGGTCGAGTGAGATTCGCTGCCATCGGCGACCACCAACATTCAGACCTCCAGGTACGATCTCAGCGACGGGAGGGTTTTACTCCTGACGAAGACGTTGGTCTTCGGGGTGGCCCCGGTCGGATCGCCTCTTTTCCTCTCCCTCCTTTCCACCAGAGATCCTGAGGGTTGAACCTCACCTAGCTCTCGCTAGAGTGTGGCCTCACTCGTTTCTCTGCCTCCCTCCCTTTCCTCCGGCGTCGAAGAAGACTCGCTAACGCGACTCTTCGACGTCTCCTCTCTCTCTCTCTCTTTCCTGCGGCGTCGAAGAAGACTCGCTAACGCGACTCTTCGACACCGTCCTTCTTCCATTCCCAAACCGTCGAGGAAGATTCGCTAGCGCGACTCCTCGGCGCTTTCATCGTCCCCTCTTTTCCCCGTATAATTCCCACCTTTAAGGGAGGCGTTCTAACGGGTAACCACTCCGACCCAGCGGATTCGTCACTCGTTACATATACTCGATCACTAACTTATTTTTCTAAATTTCGTAGATCTTCTATACCGAGTTCTCCCTCTCTCTCTCTAGCGTTAAGATCGGTAAGTTACCTGTTATATACGCATTAACGTGGCAATCCTTCACCCATATTAAATCTATCATGTCTCGCTCGAAGCACCTATGGGCAAACGAAGGGCTCACCGCGCGTATCCCGGCGGCAGAAAGCGCTTCTTTCGGAAGATGATAAGGGATCTCAACTCTACAGGCGAATTTGATCCATCTGTTTTCCCGCCTCCGCGACTCAGCCCCTTGCCCTCCCCCAGAGAGGTGGACGAGGCCCTGAGTTGCGACGTCTCGCCTATCCAGGAAACCGCCGGAACCCTAGAGGACTACTCGCTCGGATCCCCGCGCACCGCAAACGTAGTCGTCTCCGGAAAAGTCCCAGCCAGGGACGATAGAGCTGACGGGAGGCCGCGGGCTAGAACGGCCAAAATATCCCCTGACCCCGCGCCGATTCGGGTCCCGACCAGGCCGTTGCCTCTCAGGGCGACCACACTAAAACCGGGCACCCCCAGTCTCGCACGAAGAGGTCCCCGAATCATCGGAGACATCATGGTCCCCTTTAAAGTCAAGAGGACTCCATCGGGTTACCTCATTTCTCATGTAACTCGCACCTAAGACATGTGCCTCAACCATCAATGTACATACAGTAAATACATACACACTTATATTCAACCATTACTCGCTCTGTCATTCATTTAATCCCACGCCAAGCTCGAGCACGCACGCTACTACTCCAGTAGCGTTAATAAAACGCTACTACATTTCCTAAACCTACTCATAAATCACCTAATAATATATCTTCCTACAATACCTTCTACCTCCCACACAAGGAATTTGTCGCGTATCCGGCCGTGTTATCACACGATTCGGAGCCGCGACTGGTGACAGCTGCCTTAACTCCAAAATTAACCAATCAACCAGATCTACGTCCCGGAATCGCAACCCTCGCGAATCCGCGGACGCAACAACTAGAGAAAATGTCATACTTTATGGCACTTGCATTGGATTTGTCGAGAAAAATTTTTTTATTGAGCTACAGGCTGTTAAAAATACGTTATTTTAAGGAAAAAACAGTGTATCTTTTTTGGGGCATAGTACTAAGAAATTGAGAAAATTTTTGAAAACCATTAACAGCATGTTAAAGCTGGAACTTCGAGCTTTAAAATGGTTTTTTGATTTTTTGTCTACGATGATTTTTCACGGAGTACGGATATCATTTGTAAAAAATGCAGGTTTAGCTTCAAAGTAGCGTAACTCGGTCAAAAAAAATCGTAGAGAAATTTTAAAAAAAGCATTTTGTAGGCAAAATGTTGTAGTTTATGAAGCTTTACTTGAATTGTTCGAAAAAAATTTGTTGGTCGACCTGCAAAGTGTCAAAAATACGAAATTTTAAGGAACAAAACAGGGTGTGCTTTTTTACTGCATAAGACAAGGAAGTTAAAAGAATTTTGAAAATCTGCTGATAGAGCGTTAAAGTTGGATCTTCAAGCTTCAAAATGCTTTTTTTATTTTTTATCTACGATGATTTTTCACCGAGTTACAGTCATTTGAAAATAGCCTAATTTTTGGTGTCTGGAAAGTGTTCTCTATTTTCTTTTGAGTAGTGTATATATATATATATATATATATATATATATATATATATATATGTATATATATGTATATATATATATATATATATATATATATATATATATATATACAGGGTGATTCAGAACGGCCCATGTGTGTCCCTGTAAAAACGTGTTCTTGAATAAATTCTGAGACAATTTTTCCTGTACGAAAAATTTGTCCGACACTTACTTTTTGAATAAGTGGATAAAGTTAGCGAATCACGGGCCGTGTACACACAAGGCGGCGCAAGGTAACCGTCCGACACAGGTAAGCGCCAGCGTTGGATGGTGAGTTGCGCCGCCTTTGTCTATCATGTGTACACGGCCCGTGATTCGCTAACTTTATCCTCTTATTATTCAAAAAGTAAGTTTCGGACAAATTTTTCGTATAGGAAAAATCGTCTCAGAATTTATTCAAGAACACGTCTTTACAGGGACACATGGGTCGTTCTGAATCACACTGTATATATATTTTTAGTCTCTAGATCAATTATTCAAAATGCACCGTTTAGCTTTTTCAATTAAGATAGATAATTTACACTAACTTTAATTCTTAATTATTTGATAATTAATCATGTTCTATCTTGTAATTCTCAATGTTTTCAAACCTCAAAAATAATGTTAATTTCATATTAAACAATGTACTTAAATTTTAATCTTGGGAATAATCATACCTAATCGTTTTATATTTTAAATAAACTGATTACGTAAAAAAAGAAAAATTAAAAATAAAAAAAAATGGTGGAGGCGCCGGGTATACGTATTGTAAATTTTACAGACAATCCCTTAGCATAATTATATAATGGATGCGAAAAGGGAAATCGTGAAATCCTCCGGATGTAACACCCCCCGCGTTAGACAAATGTTTGGGGTGCAAAACGCAACATTTGCAACATTTAACGAATTGATTTTCTTTTTCGCATGTCGCTTAAAATTTTTTGAGGAAGAGGAAGGAATTAGGCAACCTCCATAACCTCTTCCTTGATTCCTTCGTCTTTCTTTTACATGTTTACTTTGTTATTTTTATACACTTTATTATTTTGTACTCCCTTTTTTTATCTTAAGATTCTAACGTATTCATGTGGGGAGCTCAATAAATCATAACTATTAGTACGGCATGCACACATGTTTGATGTTAATTTAGACAATAGGTCGTGAGGCTTTCTCCTATTCTAGAAATAGTATTAACCCTTTTGATTTTCTTTTAAGTGCTGAAACTATTGTAATACGTGAATGTCTTCGGGCTCTTTTCTCTTTTCTTTTTTCTTTTCCTTCCGCCCCCCCCCTTCCTTTTTTTTCTGTTACTTGGGTGAAGCCTCTATGGGCTCCCCCTTCCCCTAGGGTTTTATCCAGTGCTCACAGGCATCCGGATGATTTTCCGATGCAGTCCTAGCATCGGTTTTTTAGTGTGCACATCGTCGGGAGTTTTTCTTTTTATAGGATTAAACTAAGGGTGACGAGTGCTGAATTGATTTGTTAATTGGCGCAGGCAAAACAAGGATTGCCGCAGGTGGGGTCTGGAAGGCAGGTTTAATAATTCTAATTAATTTTATCGACTTGCGAATTTTGTTATCTCGCATGGAGTTTAAGAGAGAGCAACGGTATGCTGAGATTTTGAAAACATTCAGATGTTGAAAGGGAAAAATTAAAGAAATAATTTTATTATAAGGTGAAGAAAACCTCATCATGTTATAATTTTTAATTTAAAATTTATTTTTCCGATTTCGAATGGTGAAATTATAGTTTTATGCTGGGAAGATTATTCTCATTAAAGTGTTATGATTTACGAACTGTTGATTTATTAAAAGATAAGTCTATTTGTTTTTAGCAATTATGTAAAATTAGGAGTTACAATATTAATAATGATGTATGAATGTCGAGATTATACAATTTAAATTTATAAGCTAAAGTTAATATTACAAGTTGTTTAATCGCTAATCAGAGCGCTTAGTGTTACAATTACTTATTTGCAATAATGGATATAATCTTGTAACATTACGCCCCTCCATCGTGCCGCCACTCCTGACCGACCAACCGTCTAACACACCGCAGCCGAACACGTGCGTGCACGGGGCTTACGTAAGACCACCACGTGCTACCACGCGCGACCGACGCGCTACGCGCCGCGTTCCGCTACCACGCGCGACCGACGCGCTACACGCCGCGTTCCGAAAGCGCTCCCACTCTAGCCGGCCCGTCCGCGCGCGCTGATTGGTGCGTCCAGCCGCGCGGAACGGTATATAAGCCGGCAGTGGGCAACGTAAGACAGAGATCCTTCCGAACACCTGATCTCCTCGGATCATCTCCAGCGCTGGGCATACTCGGCGCCTCCTAGCTCGGGGATTCCCGAGCACTTCCTCGGGAACGGGCATTCTCGTTCCAGCCGCCCCGCGACGGGTATACCCGTTGTCCCCGAGGCCGGGTATGCTCGGCCACTCCGATCCGCTCCGCCGCGCGACGGGCATTCTCGTCGCGCGGGCGATTCAATCCGCGGAGCCGTGCGACGGGCATTTTCGTCGCGTGGCCAATCGAGACCGTTTAGCCGGACGACGGGCATTCTCGTGCGTCCGGCCAGGTCCAATCCGCATCCGTTGCACCGTGCGGCGGGAATTCTTACCGCACGGCTTATCCATTCCTTTCAGCCGGACGACGGGCATTCTCGTCGTCCGGCCACTCCGACCAGACCGTTCCAAGTGTCCCCGGGAATTCTCGGGGACCGTCCGCGCCGACACTGTTCCTGTGTCCGCTTACCGTACCTCCCGGGATGTTAACCCCGCGAGATGAGGCCGTACCGGCCGACACCGTCGACTACCCTCGCGCAGCGCGAAACTGTCCGTCGCGCCGCGAGCCGTCGAATCCGAGACCGTAACCGGTCAGCCGCACGGGCCAATCACGACCCGAGCGCGACATTAGAGTTCGCCGCCGCGCGGCCACTCTAAATACGGATACCGTACGCTTAGAGCATAAGCCGAATCCGTCCGCATATCGCACGACTCGTCCGAGTCCGTCCGTTTCCGTAACTGCGAGTCCGTTCTTGTATATCACGTTCCGTCGCGAGTTATATATGTTGCCCACGAAACCAAAGATTGTTTCACCGAGCAACTCCGATTGCTACCTCCGAGCGCATAGCGCATAGCATGTGTCCGTCCGTTTTCCTTAGTTACTTGAAACCGTTCCTTCTTTGTACTTAGATATTAAGCACGCCGCGAATAAATTGTGTCTGTTCCTTTTGTTTCACGCGGGTCCGGCTATTGTGCAACCGAGCACTCCGGTGCCGCATTCATACGCGTGTATTTCAGTATTATCCGATAACGATATCGGGACTGTATGATTATTTCGTATTAAACCAACGTCTCAAAATATATTTAAACTATTTCGTTTCCACTACCAAACCACGGCGTTATCATTTGACACGAACACGGACATCCGGCGAGCACATCCGAGCCACCGATCCTGAACCTAAATCCCGTAACCGACACCGAGAAACTACCAGCGTTACAATCTAATTTTCCTTGATCCCAAGATTATCCTAGCAATGTTTATAATTTCATTTATGTATTCATTTATTCGTAACTTTTATTTAAATTTAAAGAGTTTATGGTATAGGTCTAGGATTATCTTGCGCTCATGCGGTCGATTATTTAAATTTCTATTATCCTGAGCTTATCTTAATAATATTTACGTGGTTTATTAAGTAAAAATTTCTATTTATTTACTTATTGTTTTATGTAGAATAAGACACGTTTATATAAGATTAACTCAGGGTTGTGGTAATCTATTGCGCTTACAAATAAAAATCAACGTATCTTGTTAGCAATATTGACATAATCGTATGTTGTTCGTGAATTTAATGACTTCGACTTATAGGAAACAGTAACTTATAAGTTCAACCTTACTACGATAATAAAAAAAAGTATATAGTGTGCATACTGTTAAGTACAAAAAAAAATAATAAAAATAGTCTACATACTTCTATAATTATTTAATTGACATTATTTTTTTTTTGCTAATCTAATTAACTATTTCTTGCGTTACGCTAGGTAGTGCGCTATTTATGATTTCCTGGGCCCGCTCGGCGCAACCCATGCGGATCAGTAATTCTCGCGGGTTATTAATCTCTTCCTCACTCCCGCATTTTAACTCCAGTGCGATGGTCGCTGCATCCTTCCTTACAGGGCGGAGGATTCTCATCCATCCCTCTCGCTTTTCTAGTAATAGACGAGCGAGTTCGCGGACCCTTCGGGACCATCTCGCCCTTCCGTCGGTTGGCTGTATGTGGGCAAGCTCACACGGGATAGCTTCCCAGTTTCTTTCTTGGAAGCGATCCTCTAATATGTAGAGATCAAAAATTGACCTTTGGACAACGCGGCCCCAATCGCGTAGGGCGACTGTTACCGTATCATTTCTTATAAAGTGGGTTACCACCCCTCTCTGCCAACGTTTCCCTTCTTGAATTGCTACCGGTTCGTTGAGTTCGACGGGCCTGATAAATCGTAAGAATCGGCCCCTTCTTGTCATCCTGGCGGTGAGGTCGTCCAGGAGCTCCTCCAGGTCCTCCCTCGCGTGGTCTATGTGGACCCACAGTAAGGTCGGCGACTCCACCTTTATAATTTTAATTTTCAATGACCCACGAGTCAGGAGGGAAGTGTCTATCGGTCTCATTTCCATTTCGTTTCTAAAATTTTAAGTCTACTCTTAGAAATTTGTATAACATGATTATTTAATAAATGAGAGATGTTATTGTGGAGACTAAATGTCGCAGTATGTGGAGCTTACACGTCGCAGCGTGTGAAATTTACACGTCGAAGCGTGTGATTGAAGAAAGGAAATACTTCGCCTGCACGTCGTAGCGTGCGGTTAAAGAAAAATTATTTCTGTTTGCACGTTATAGCGTATGATTTATGGGTATAAGGAAATTTGCTTGCACGTTGTAGCGTACAAGTTTTAAGGTAAATTAGGTTATGAAAAAGTTTAATATCAAGGTATGCGTTTCCCCCCTTTTTTTTCTCAGTTTCTGAATTCGAGGGTGTATGTCGCTGCAGGTAGGAGAGGGTATGTTGTCTCTTTGTTTTCTATGCCGCCTGGCTGCTTGTTTTCCTTTTCTTCGGCCTCCGGGGCCAAGGGACCTTTTTTATTGTTCTCTTTTGTTTGGTTGTTTTTGCCCAAGTGTAACAAAAGATGTGTTACTGAGTCCCATATGGCTCCTATTAGATGTATTGACCATCCATATACGGTATGCAGAGCGTATCCCGTGTACGAGTAATAATTTAAGGCCTCTTACGAATAAGTATATTCCCATTAATCCTGCGCTGATGTTTCCGAAGAATAAAAATTTTCCCCAAACCTTTTCTCAGATGGTGGCTGTGATTTTTTCGAATGATGCCTCGTCAATGAGATTAGAGATTGATCCTTCGTATAATTGAGTTGGTTGACCCATTACTCCTCTGGCTACGGTGTTAAGTATTGAAGGCCTTTCCGCAGGAAACATTATGTGATTTCTGAGTTCTTCTAAATCGTTTTGTGAATATATGCCGCTGGTGGCAAGCGCTCCAGAGTTTATGTATTTCCACGTAGGTTTAGTCAGCGGTTTCATGACTGTCGGCGATGATGCTTCTATTGGTTTCGGAATGATTTTATACCACGCATCTCCTAGGAGATACATGGGCGGGGCAAAGATATTACAAGTAACCTGTGTGCCCTGTCTCAATAATATATGTGTTTGAGGCGTTAAAAATAACGTTTGATTTCCTCGTAGTACTGGTAATTGTTCATAGCAATTTTGAGTCTGTGCCAATCTCACTTCGACAGGTACGCATTTTATTATGTGAATTACTTCTCCAGGTAAGAGAGCCATGTATCCGGGCTCTCTCATAAAGTGATAGGCAAAGATATGGGGTGATTGGGTTGTTATGGCCAAAGCATTTTGCAACATTCTTAGTTCAAGATTACATTGCTGCAGTAGAATATTCCTGTATAATTGATTGATTTGCGTACGTATGTGTTTTTCTACATAAACGAATTTTGAGTTCATGTACGCAAAGATATCGCGATTAGATATTCGGTCGAATTTTTTGAAAACTGCAACGCCGGGTGAAGTTTCAAAAATTATTAATTTTGGGGTGTTCTGTCCGTGTAAGCGTATAACCACACGTCATATATTTTCCCATGCTAGTAAAAGCGAAAACTGTTTCTTGAGCAATTAGTGAATAGGCTGTTTGTGAGCCTTCCTTTATATTATCGATCATTTTATCTGCATATCCTTGATATAAAACGCTGTAATCGGAAAATTTACAAGAGTCGGCTGGCACAGGATCCCAAAATGTGTTTCCTCCTTCTATATCAGTGCATTGAGTAGCGCTAAGTTCACAAGCCACTCCTGATCGGAGTAATACTCGATTTGTATTTGATCGAACGTTTGCAGTGTAATCCTGTAGTGTAATTTTAATACTGCCCAAGACGATGACATCTCCCCACGTTCCGTAGGGATCAGAGTAAGCTCCTGGGTAACAATTTTCATCGCTATCTACATGCCCTGCTAATGTCACGGGGCGAGTAGAGGTCTGATTAGATTTTAATCCCGTTATGTGAGTTTTAGCTATTTCAAAGGTTCCAAAAGTATGCATGCGTCGACATGCCTCTCGGGACACTTCTTCTATATAAGAATATTTTCCATTGTATACATCCATTGTGTGAGAAAACATCCCACATTTTCTGACTAAACAGTCAATTTCAACCTTGCATTGCATCACTTTCACGGAGTTAAAATCATTAAGCTGAAGTAATTGTATATAGACTTTACTCGAATTAATTTCTTGTAACGGAACATCGCATTCTTCGATGTTTACTAATGAAAAGGTAGTTAAATTTGCCGATGCAGAACCGCAGTCATATCCTATTATTCCATAGGTTCCTTGGATCCATATAATAATATTAATATTAATATTGTAGTTAATCTTCCTGGTGGAGAATCCATTTTGTTTCTAAAATATTTAATTTTTCGCAATTTTAATATGAGAGATGCGTAACCGATTTGGATGTACAATTCGACTATTTTTCATAATTCTGATTTTTACGTTATTTCTATTTAATATTTTTAAAATTTCATGAGAACCGGTATATTGATCGCCAAATTTACAGGGTTTAGGCCCCTTTAGTAGAAATACCTGATCACCAGGCTTAAATGTTTGAGGGTTAAGCTTTTTGTCGTAATATTTCTTTGATTTAGTTTTTGCTTCAATTACATTTGTGCGGGCGGTTGTCTGTATAGCGTGAAGCTGTGTAACGAGCTCTATCAGGTAGTCGTCATAGTTAGCTAATTTATCTTCTGGAGCTAAAATTTCATTAGAAGGTATTCTTGCTATTTTTCCAAAAACTAACTCGTATGGAGTATGTTTGGTTGCTTCATGTACGCTTGTATTATAATTAAACATTGCAAGGCCGGTCCATTTATCCCATTGCCTTTGATCAGTAGCGTACTGCTTCAAATATTCTCCTAGCGCGTGATGTGATCTTTCTAGCGATCCGTTTGATTGTGGATGAAAAGCTGTTGTACGAAATTTGCGAATTTTAAATATTTTAGCTATCTTTTTCATTAAATCGCTAATAAAATTTCTGCCTTGATCTGTTAATATGGCTTTAGGTGCTCCGAGTATACAAATAAATCTGTCTACAAAAGCTTCAGTTATTGTTTCGGACGTTTGATCTGGCAGAGGTATTCCCATGCTAAATTTTGTTAATTGATCTTGTAATGTTAGAATATACTCGTTTCCTCTTTCCGTTTTCGGCAATGGTCCGACGATATCCATCGCCACCTTGTCGAAAGAAGATCCTGGCGTGTCGGTGATTACCATTGGCTGTTTAGTTTTCACGCGTACTAGTTTTTTCAATTGGCACTGCAGACACTGTTGTATGTATTGTTGAACATCGGATTTTAAATTTTCCCAGCAGTATTTATGTTTTATTCTATGATATGTTTTTGTAACTCCTTGGTGTCCTCCGGTAGGCGAACAATGCACTTCGCCTATAATAATAGAACGGAGATCTTTAGGCGGGTATTTTATTGTTCCATTGCATATAATCAGTTTAGTTTTTGAATTAACAAAAATTATTTGTAGTACGGATTTGTTGCTGCTCCATGGTACATTATTAACATAATTTGATTTTGCAATGCTGATTGTTTCTAATTTTAAATTTTCAACAGTTTTTTTCAATTTTTTTATTACTGCTGTTATTTTATCTAAAGTCATTGTCGGGCCTTCTCTTCCTGTCCTTCACTGATAGGTAAAGCTATGTGATAATATTTTTTATATTTTATTGCTTTTGCTTGGCTTAATGTAAGAGAGCTTAAATCTGGTAATTTGTTCCGCTCGAATAATTTTTGTGAACCTTTATCTAATGGTTTTCCGTTTGTGTCAGTAAAATAGGCAATGTTATCTTTGCGTAAGAATAATAGATCTCATGTTTCAATTACATTTCCTTTAAATGTTTGTATATTAATCACTGTAGGTTTTGTGTGAGTTTTATTTGTAACTCGATCTTGATTTTCATTATCTGATTTTTCATCTTCGCTATTTATTTCCTCGTCTTCCTTTTTCTCGATTGATTTGTCTGGTGGATCATTTTTATCTTCTATTTCTCTAATTTCCTTTTCATAAGCTCTCAATTCTTCTGGTAATTGAGTATTCTTATTCTTTGTTTGACTCCGTGTCTGTATTCTATTATGGTCAGGAGGATCATGTATAAGAGCTGTTTCGACCTGAGTTTTTAGTGCTTCACACGTTTTCTTATGTACGGACGTTGTCAAATCGTGGTGCTCGTCGGCTAAATCATCGCTCAGCACGCACTCGTCTATTTCTTCGTTGTCTGAAAGATAAAGCTCGAAATTTTCGTCCTCCTCTTTTTCAACTGATTTTTCTAACATTTTTGAAATTAACGCTGCATCTTTTGGATCATTAGGATTAAGAGATTTATTGTGTTTAATCACATTGCAATCTGCTTCTTTGAGATTTACGGGGTTTCTAGATAAGGCATCAGCATTTACGTTGGTTTTACCTGCCTTATAAACAACGTCATAATTATATTCTGCTAGTTTCAATCTCCAGCGGAGTATTCTCATGTTAGCGTCTTGCGCATTCTTAAACCAAACCAGAGGTTTATGATCCGTAACTAAGGTAAATTTTCGTCCATATAAATACGGTCGGAAATGTTTAACGCAATAAATTATTGCTAAAGCTTCCTTTTCATATGTATCGTATTTTAATTCGTTGTCGGTTAGAGTTCTTGAAACGTATGCTATCGGTAAATCTTTATTTATTTCTCCTTGAGATAATATGCCTCCTACTGCTATTCCGGAAGCGTCGGTAGTTAAAACAAAAGGTTTTGAAACATCAGGATATTTCAGGACTGGTTCTTCGCATAATTTTTGTTTAAGCGTTTCAAATGATTCTTCCTGATCCGATTTCCATTCAAATCGTACATCATTTTTTAATAGATTTGTTAATGGTTTGGCTAATTTAGAAAAATTAGATATAAATCTTCTATAATATCCGGCTAATCCCAAAAATTGTTTAATATTTCTCGGCGTTTTAGGCCTAGGGAAATTTTTTACTGCCTCTAATTTTTTAGGATCTGGCTTGACTCCATCCTTACTAATCACGTGTCCAAGGTATGTTACCTCTGTTTTCAAGAATTCGCATTTATCAGGCTGTAATTTAAGGTTAGCCTCGCTCAATCGATCCATTAATAAATTGAATTTTCTTTCGTGTTCCTCTAATGAGGTAGCGTAGATGACAATATCATCCATGTAAACAAAAAGTTCCTTTCCTTGTAATCCTGTTAGTACTAAATCCATTAACCGTTGAAATGTAGCTGGAGCGTCTTTTAATCCGAATGGCATCCGATCAAATTCGTAATGCCCAAAAGGCGTTGTAAAAGCTGTTTTATGGCTGTCAGCAGGATCCATTTTTATTTGATGGAATCCTGAAGATAAATCGCATATAGTAAAATAGAGAGAACCTCCTAGTTGATCTATGATATCAACTATGTTAGGTAGTGGATACGAATCGCCAATGGTTTTTTCGTTTAAAACACGAAAATCTAGTACCATTCTCCATCGTTTATTTCCCTTTGAATCTTATTTCTTAGGTACGATCCATATAGGCGTATTATATGGTGATTAAGAAGGTTTTACAATGCCTCCTAATAATATTTCTTCAACTTGTCTGTTTATTTCTTCTTTGTGTAATTGCGGAAATCTATATTGTCTCGTATTTATTAGTCGATCATCGGTCGTTGGTATTTGATGTTGCAATACCTATGTTGCTGTTAATTTTTCTCCGGGAATATGAAATCGATCTTGATTATTGGTTATAAGATTCATTACATTATTTCTTTCTCGTGTATTCAAATGTTCTAATCGTAATAATTCTGTAATTTTTTCGAGCCTATTTTCTTTTGGCTCTTCAGATATTTTTAAGCATTTATACGATATGTCATCGTGCGTCCTTTGTTTCTCTTTCTCTTTTTTAAAATTTTCGATTATCTCTTGAGATTGAGCTTGAATCGTCGCAATTACTTCTGAAGACGGTTTATTTTTCTTGGGATTATAAACATTATTAGTATTGGAATTATAGTATTCGACTCTTTGTGCAAGTTCTTCAATAGTTACATGAGAGGGAGTGTTTTGTATACAATTAATTTTATAAAATGCTCCAATTCTTGGAAATCTTATTTTTTCTAGAGGGGTTAAAGGGCCTTCCCTCATTTTTATTATAGATCATCTCATTTAATATATTATTATAATTGACAGTTTTGCCAGCGGGTACAACATTTTCTTTAATTATATTTGGTCCAGAGCCTGTATCTAACATGAGCTTTATGTAAGGGGTTGATTCGTGAAATTTTACCTGAATAGTGGGTACGCGACTTTGTTTGTCTAGATTTACGGTTACGGGTCGGGCTTCTAACGAGTTTTTGTCTACTGAGTTTTTTGTGACGTAGATGGGTGTGAAGTCCGCTCGGACCCTGTTGCATACCCGACTTTGAGGGGCCGTTGAAAAGTTTCCCTGATTACCTGCTTTTCTGCGATTATTACTCGCAATGCGTAACTCGCAATTTTCGAGAAGATGCCCCGTTTCTTTACAATAAGGCAGGTTAATGAATCGTAGCCAGTCGCATTTTTCTTTAAACTAGATCGATCGGAATTTTTTGCAATGTGGCCAAAATTGTTGCAGATTTGACAAACTATTTTCGATGAATTTTCATTTTGTTTCTTCCAACAATTGCTTGCTGTGTGACCCATTTTTTCACACCACTGACAAACTACTCAGGGCCTATTTTGATTATTAAATGTATTAGCTCGACAAGATTTCGCATTATGATCGGTTTTTGAACACAATTGACAAATTTCCTGTATTACTTTAACGGATTGGCGAGCTTGAGGGTCACGCAATCTACATTTATCGGCACCATGCCCGCGTTTTTTACAAATTTGACAAATTAAAATTTCGGTGCCTAAATCTAAATTGTTTGATGCTTGCTGAAACGAATGTGTTAATTTCCTACACTTGAAAGCCGAATGTCCTATTTTATAACAAATTTGACAGGTTTCTGGTGACTGAAAGGTATTTTTTGCTTGACACGACGTACCGCCTTGTCGTAAATCAGTTATCGAGCGTAACTCTCTCTCTATACGTAACGCGTCGGCTACGGTTTCTTGAATGTTCAAATTTCTCGCTATTCTTTGTCCGATTTCCGGTTTTAAGCCTCTAATAAAACATCTACTCATATCCTTTTCCAAAGAAGTCTTTACGTTTTGATCTACGGAATTATTTTCCCAAGCTTTATATGCTTCTAACATTTGTTTTCCTAAAACCTTTACTCGATTCGCGTATGTAACTACGTCTTCCTCGTTTTTCTGATAAATGCTACCTAACTCCCCCTGTAATTGATACACCGTTTTAGATAGACCATAAACTTGTTTTAAAAATGCTGTTAATCCGGCAACATTGTCGAAATTTTGATTTTGAATTGTGCGGCGCCCTTCGCCTACAATTCTGGTTCTGACTATTCGAGTAAACTGAGGTTCGGCTTCACTAAGAAGCATGGATTTTGCTTCCTCGCATCCTTCGATAAAATAAGATAAAGGGATATTTTGGCCGTCAAAGAAAGGGACGGCTTCAACCGCGTATTTTAGAGTAGCAAAAATATTTTGATTAGACATGGTTTCACGTATACTATGCTTATTTTCGAATATCGTATCGCCGTCGGAACCGTCTCCGGAGTCGCTAGAGCCAGACGAAGGCGGTTTTATGCCTGAAGTTCCGGGTCCTTCCCCCGGAAATTCAATTTTCTTAGGACAGCATAGAAGGGATCCAGCAGGAGTGGAAGTATATACTACGGTTGTTTGTTTGAATTTGCCCTGGTTTTCTAATGCGTCGTTATATAATTGCTCTATAATAAATATCAATTTGCTCTTTATCGGAACCCGATCTCGTATCTGGCATACCTCCTTTCAAAAAGATCACACTTTAGTATCCCGGACGAGACCTCAAAATTTTATGGTTCTGTTATATCCAGCCTTAAGGAAAAGAGAGGCATCTCTCAAAAGATGCCTGGGACTTGAGGAAGGCAGGGAAGGATGCAACAAAAACTCTTTTATTCTCGTGACGCACTAGTGGGACGTGCGGCACGAGGCGAACGCACTTTTGATGATTCCGAAATTATGCGTCAACGTGTAATGACACGCTTTAACGCCTTTTCAGAATCGTGCGATCGTTGGTCCTAATTTGAGTCAGAGAATTCAATCTCTACAACTCGGGATCGGACCGAGTGCAATCTTTTCGAGTCGGGAGGTTAGTGTGTGAGTACGAGATGGGTAGATGAAATAAAATTTTACATTGGAGCTTCCTTTTAACTAGAATTTAACATATATTCTGATACTTGAAAATTAGATACATAAGGTTTCTATAAAGTTGTGCAAAAGAATTAGCAAATAAATACATAATCAGTTATTGTTATTTAATAGAAAAAAAGGTGTAACAAGGTGATCATTATCAACTCAAACAGGAGTACGTAATCAGTTAGTTTATTTAAAACATAAAACGATTAGGTATGATTATTCCCAAGATTACAATTTAAATACATTGTTTAATATGAAATTAACATTATTTTTGAGGTTTGAAAACATTGAGAATTACAAGATAGAACATGATTAATTATCAAATAATTAAGAATTAAAGTTAGTGTAAATAATCTATCTTAATTGAAAAAGCTAAACGATGCATTTTGAATAATTGATCTAGAGACTAAAAATATATATACAGGGTGATTCAGAACGACCCATGGTGTCCCTGTAAAGATGTGTTCTTGAATAAATTCTGAGACGATTTTTCCTATACGAAAATACGAAATTTATTTGTTAAACCTCTGACCATGATTATCGCTGCATTACATGCAGTTGAAAATGTTTTACTATAACCTGTATCGTGAAATCCAATTACTATATCTCTATTAATCATATAAAATAAACTTGCTTTTAATGACATTGTATCAATGCAAATACAACAATACTTATCTAACAAATGCAAATTTTCAGTTTTAATCTTAAGTCTTTCAAATATAATATTATTTAAACCTGGAGGAATTATAAGTCCTTCTATAATGTGTTCAAGTGTTCTTTTTGATGGTAAAATAAAAGTATTACTTAATGCTCTATAAGCTTTGGGACCTTTAAAATATAAATTTAAACAGAACATTTTAAATTCTTTAGTATATCTATTACCATTTTTTTTGTTATTGAAATTATCTCCCTGAACTTTCATAAAATCAGCTATCGGTTTTGGATAAAATTTGTAAAGGAGTTTCTGAAAATCGCTATAAGTAATATCATCTAAATTTTTTTCCTTATTATATTTAAGTTTGGCACGTTTTAATCTTTTTTCTGCAGTATCACATTTTCTTCTGAGAGTTTCTTTCCTTGGTGTTCGAGTGGATAATTTTGGTTCGGTTTCAGTAGCTTTATCTTCTTTACATTGTAGAACACTATTTGATGAATTAAAATCTATTGCATTTGAAATAGCATCTAAAATTACAAATATAATAAAAATTAAAAATCTTCCAAATAAAGTAAACAAAATCTAATGTAACTAAAAGTTCTTCTCTAATAAATAATATTCTACCTGTCAAATTGGCTCTTGAATAACTGATTATAACTTCGGGCACATTTACTTGTACATCTTCTGTACAATTTTCTATTGAAGTTTCAACTAAAAGAAGATTTAGTATAAACAATTTAATATTTATATAACATATTTAATAATAATAATATATTAAAAATAATTAGTAAAAAATATGTAATGTAATAATTTATTTTATAATTAAGAAGAATTACCGTTGATTTCACTTTCAGTAGCAGTGACAGCTTCGTTGGAAATATTAGGAACCGCACTTATTGGAACTGCATATGATTGAAGTCGATTCTTTAAATTATTTAAAAACATGTGGGGGGCAAAATGTTTTGAGCAAACTCTATAATTATTGTAGAGTTTCTTTTCTGGAATATTCTTTTTTATGCCACACGCTTGTAGCCACACTTTTGCTCTAAAATACATATTATTGTAATTTTAAAAACAATTTAACATATGTACATGCATCGTATAGAAATTGTCAAAAAGTTTATACCTTTCTGAATTAGATGGAAAACGAAAGAAACTTAAATGACGATCCGCTCCCGAGTTGTTATTGCAATCACTCATTGCGCACATAAAACCGCCAACAATTACACGCTCCATAACACAAATCTTGTTTAATAATATAATAATGTAATAATATAACATAACATAACCATACTTCACTCACAGAACATGTGCTTATTATACAGTTGACGCCATATTGTGGGTAGTAATGTAGCGCATGCGCTGTAGCAATTTTTCGACGCTATTTTTATGAAGTGACGCTTCTGGTTCTACTTATACTGTGACGAAAGCGTGGAGACCGAGAAGCATGCTTGAAAAGTAAGTCTCTTTATTTTTTTAAATAATAACACAAAAAATCAAAGATTAAGTTAAAAAGAATGATTTGAATTTAGATTTATTGTAATTTTTTTGTCTAAACACTGGATTTCGTTTAAATTTCTGTTTGTAAAAATTAATTAATCTATTCTGAAGTTTGTGGTTATATCGGAAACAAATCAAAATTAATAAAACAATTATTAATTATTAGGTACATATTAAAGCATATAATATTTCACGCATATCATATAGAATTCCTGTTTATTATAAACTTAGTAAACCCCACATAGCACGTAATATTGCAGTGATATCATAGCAATATCACTTTTACATTGCAATATTACAAATGAAATATTGCAGAAATATCACGAAATATTACTGTGATATCACAGTAATATCAAAATGTCCGCGAAAACGCATCACAGTAATATTACTGTGACATTTCATAGTAATATTACTGTGATATTTCACAATATTTCTGTGATGTTTATGTGATATTTAAATAATATTGCAAAAAATTAAATAAATAAATTATTTCAATTTATTTTATTTTTATTGTTATTCTTAATATTATTTTCATATCGTTACATGTGTAACGTTACGCCTTTCCGCCGCCGAACGCAACGCGTAAGATCAAACACGCGCGCGCGTTCAGCTAAGCATGCCGCGATCACGCGCTACCATGCGCTCGGCAAGCGTCCCTACTCCGGCCGGCCCCACCACGCGCGCTGACTAGTACATACGACCGCGCGGACTGCTATATAAGCCGGCAGCGAGCAGCCGAGATCAGATCACTCCGAGCCACCGATCTCAAACCTACTCCGCTCCTGCGCCGGGTATTCTCGACGTTCCTTAGCTTGGGCATTCTCAAGCGCTTCCCCGGAACGGGCATTCTCGTTCTAACTTTCTCGCGACGGGAATACTCGTCGGTCCTAACGGCTGGGAATACTCGGCCAATCCCATCCTCCGTTCCGCGACGGGAATACTCGTCGTTTCCGCGACGGGAATACTCGTCGTTTCCGCGGCTGGGTATTCTCGGCCAACAGGAACCGTCCGTCCCGCAATTCCGTTCTCGGGGATTCTCGAGACCCGCACCACCGTCGGGGATGCCCGACACCGTTCTAAGGCTCATTCCGCAAACCTGTTCCCTACGGGGTGACAACACTCCGCAGGGAGAGACCGCTTAGGTCTCTACCGTCGACCGCACTCGCGTATCGCGGAACCGTTCGCTGCACCGAGTACTACCAATTCCGCGTATCGCGACCGACCGACCGCCGCGCGGGCCAATAACGGCCCGTTTAACTGTACGATAAGTTAGCCGCTTCGCGGTCCTCCGATCATTACTTCCGAGCGCTTGGGCGCACAATTCCTGTCCGTTCGTTCCGGAGCTCCTGGAATCCGCTCCGTTTAAATAGTAAGTACGCCGCGAATACATCGTGACCGTTCTCTTAGTTTCACGCGGGCCGACGACCGCGCAATTAAGCACTCCCGTGCCGTACTACTAATCGCGGAGTTCCTAAGATACGTACTCCTAAGTGTTTTAGATATTAAGCGAACCGCGAATATATTGTGACCGATCTCTTGATGTCACGCGGGCCGACGACCGCGCAATTAAGTGCCGCAATTCTATTCGAGTAGTTCAGTATTACTCGATAACACTATCGGATCTGTATCATTTCATTTTTGTACTAAAGCATAGCCAAATATATTTAACCTCTTTCGTTTTCACTACCAAACCACGGCGTTATCATTGAATACGAACCCGGACACCCGGCGAGCATATCCGAGCATCCTATCGTGAACCTAAAATCCCGTAACCGACTCCGAGAAAGTACCAGCGTTACACATGTAATATATATTAAACATAAAAAAAATAATTATATTTATTAAAACAGAATACAATAATGTAAACGTAATAAACGTTTAATTTACAAAAAAAATCTCTTGTATCCTTTTTCATTTTTGTTAAAAAAGATTCAATTTGAATTATAATTTTAATTTATGTTCAAGATTAAATAACAATACAAAATATTATTTACATGTAAAAATATAAAATTTTATATGGAACAGCGTTCTACACGTACCCCTTAAAAAAAAATTGATAAACTTGTTTCAATAAACTAATTACTGATCAGTAACTGACAAAATATAATCAGTTACTGATCAGTAATCAGTTTATTGAAACAAGTTTATCAACTTTTTTTTCAAGGGACGTTACATTGGAAAAAAATTAGAACAAGTATTCGTTTCCAAATTACAACAAGCAACAATTTTCTTTAAAATCTTACTGAAGTGTGAGCTAGCGAGTCGTGGTGAGTCGGCCCGGTCGGCCGCAGGGGCGTCTAGATATAACACCTGAGGCTGCACCTGACTCACGAGAAGGTCTCCAGCGGCGCGGCCACCTAGCGGTGGTGCCAACACTCACTTGTTTGCGTGGAGTCTTATACACACGGCGGGACCGCATAGCGGCTGTGTACGCGCTTGCTTGTTTCGTCGTATGTTGTGACGGTCGGTGACCGAGCCGCAACATTATATAACATACATATAATTAATGAACATTGTAAAATACCTAATTAATGATAGAATATATATAATCATATTTTTTAATAGAGTTGAAAAAAAAGTGAAATCTAAAGAAAAATTTGTTGGAAATTTAATATTTTAATTAACTTGAAAAACCTTTTACTGTGGTGTATAATAGTCTAATCAATAATAATGAATAAACTATTTCACAAAATAATGTACCAAGCAGTAAATATTAAATGACGTAAAAATGTATATTTTTTTAAAAACTTCTTAATATACTTTGAAATATTTATTGCCAAGTGAATAATAAATGTGTATTAACAAAACTTTTTGTAAACATTTTTTTTTTAAATTCCTCATGATAAAAATTTTAAAAATTAAAATCAATTTTGTGCTCGTGTAAAAATTATAAATGACAATAAGATAAATATAAAGGTTTTTTTGTAATTTTTTAATAAAATCATTATTAATCGAGTTATAAAGCAACAATTAAATTGATAGATTACATAGAAGAGCGTACATTATAGTTTATACATATATACAGTTTAAGGAATAAACTAAGTAAATATCTAAACTAATAATAAAGTTAATTAATTTTTTTTCTTAACATTTACTTTTATTCCACGAAAGGGCAAAGACATAATTATTTTATTTGTAAGTTGATTTCTTCTATAGGATACCGAAATTACCAAGAATATTAAGGATACTAAAAATATCGAAATTAATCAAAGAGATAGTGACGTTGCATTAATAAGACATAATAAAAACGTGGTTTGACATTACCTTGTTCTTTAAAATTAAATATTGCAACAATATATTTCAATGATATCATTGGAATATTTTAATGTTATTATCACTGTGTAATATCACAATAATATTTCTGTGATATTTCTGTGATATCAGTGGAATATTTCAATGTCATTATCACTGTGTAATATCACAATAATATTTTTGTGATATTTCACAGTAATATGTAATATTTCTGTGATATTGCAATAATTCTGTGATATCACAGAAATATTACGTGCTATGTGGGACATAACTTTGAAATTATTCAACTACATTATACATTAATCAATATTAATTTATATGTTAAAAATCAATAATGTTTCTAAAAATGTTCTTTTTATTCTTTTCCAGATCGTAAATAAACTTCAATTCCATGAATAAATAAAAATTACTGGAAAATGGATTTATATGAAGAGGGCATTATTGAACAATATCAATTTGTGCTAACTTAAAATTTGTAAAATCTACTTTTCTTTATTAGATAATAAATAAATTATAATATAATAAATAAATTATAATAAATAATAAATTATAATAAAATATTGTTGTGCCCGTTCGGCCGAGCTTGAGAAGCTGGCCGAAGGAAGATCTATCGATCAGACAGAAGAAGCGCGGCTGGCTTTTGTTTGGTGTTCAGGACGCGGAGCCGTCAAGAATTATTCTGTACAATTACTCTACGATATTATTATATAAAGTTCCACGATTAAAGCTTGAGTTTTTTTTGTAAAGAGTGTTTATTCATTTTGTATCGCGCGTTCGAGTGTCCTAGCGCGAGTAAAATGTGTGCTCGTATCGTCGAGTATAACAATATGTAAATTCACAATAAAAAAAATAAAACAAAGCTATTCAGAGACTCTTACCTTCATCGTCTATTTTCCATATATTAGTAATTTGATCTAGAAAAACAAGTAATTCAATACTGTGATCCATATGTTACACTTTTTGCAATAAGAATTACATAATTGGATTAGTCAAGTAGATATCATCGGACAGTCAAATCGTAAATTTTTAAGTTTGTTTAATTTTATCCTTGTTGACCTTAATATACAATTTATTAAATAAAATAAAAAAATATATGGTTAATTTGGTTAATCAATTATAATATTCCAATGTATATCATAGAGTATTTTTATAGTATTTAAATGTCTTCTCAGATTAGATGATAAAGATAAAAACGTATTGCAATCTATAAAATAGAAAAATATTTAGCAGTTAGATTACAAGATTGCATTAGAGATACAAAATAAAAATAAACAGATGAATCATGTGAGCTCACCTTGCTTCACAATATCCTTTTCCTATTAATATCTTCAGTCTTAAATTCATATATTGCCTAAGTGTAGTATTATATGCTTCATAAGTCAAAAGGGACTCTAAAGATCTGATTCTAGATTATAAATTCGTTGCAAGTCAGCTCCAAATCTTTCGATATCATACATCATTGAATAATATTTGCAGAATGGTATAAGGATACCTTCAAAAGTAGTCTGAAAATAACATTCAAATACAATAATTAATATGTGTGTATATGTATATATATTCATATATATATATATATATATATATATATATATATATATATATACAGGGTGTTTCAGACCACCCGTACACACCTTTTCTCTTCGCAGGATTAGGACCAATCAAAAATATGTTCAGACGAAAGTTGTAGGGTTTCAAAAGATCTATTCAATGATCTTATCAGTTTGACCTTGGATGGCGTCGCCAAGGTCAGATCGAAATCACATTAAGTTTTTTAAATGAAATACCCTATTTTTGATTCCAGAACCTAATAGCTGGTGTCAAGACCTTTCCAAAACACTACAAGAAAGTTTATTTTCGTTGACTACTTTCCGAGTTGTGCGGCTTGAAAGTTACACTACCGCCAACACCATGTAAATAACAATATAAAATCACGCGTTACGCAGAAAGCCGTACAGCCGACACAAAGAAAGTAAACACGCGAGCCGGGCCAACAAAAACAGATCATGAAAAATCGTGAAAGTTAGCTGTCGCGACCGTAGATAGTCACATACATATGTCATAATATTATGTAATTACATTATTACTTTAACGGTAGCACACGAGCAATAACGAGCGCGGCTTTCTGCGTAACGATGTCTAACTCGTGATTTTATACATATTGTTATTTGCATAGGATGTAGTAGAGATGTATTCACCACAACGCTATTGTGACTCAACTCAACACGAGTGACAATAACTCTCTCAAACTTGTCACCTACGTCTTCAATAACCGTCATATCAGTATCAATCGCGCAACAAAAATCCGACCCTCTTTATTAGTCTAGGTTTATTTAGCCATGTCCTATTCCAATGAAGAAGCATATGATATGCTGCTAATTTTAGGTGAGTGTCGAGGTACATTCATTGCAGCGGAAAGATTGTGGCGGGAACGTTATCCTGATCGGACTCCTCACTCGCGAAATGTTTTTTCACGATTGGCTAAACGAATCAAAATTAAAGGTGTCGTTCAGCCTCAACATAACAAAGGTACACAAATTCGTCGTCCGATTATGGATGAAAGAACAGTGGAAATTCTTGCATCGACAGAATTGAACCCTTATGATTCTTTAAGACGACGAGAACAAGATTCTGGTGTTAGTAAAATCAGTGTTTGGCGCATTCTAAAAAATAACAAATTTCACCCTTACAGAATGTCTGTTCATCAAGCGTTGAATTATAACGATATTAGACAGAGACTTGTATTTTGCAACTTTATAAGACAGCAACCACTTGATTTCCACTTGAAAATTTTATTTTCTGACGAATGTATACTTAAAAGTGATGGATCTGTTAATACTTGGAACTCTCGTTATTGGGCACAAAATAATCCTCACTGGTTGAGAGAAGTAGATCATCAAACCATTTGGAAAGTCAATGTTTGGTGTGGAATTATTGGAAGTCAAATCATAGATCCTGTTTTCTTTGACGAAAATCTAAACGGTGATAGATATTCCGCCTTGATAATGACAGATCTTCCTGTCTTACTAGAAAATATTCCTCTGCAATTGCGCCTGAACATGTGGTTCCAACAAGATGCATGTCCGTCTCATACATTGAGAGTTGCTCGTGCGGCATTAAATACTATGTTCCCCGACAAGTGGATAGGCAAATACGGTCCAATCAATTATCCACCCCGATCACCAGATCTCACCGTCCTTGATTATTATTTCTGGGGAAGGATAAAAAACTTGGTCTATCATGAACGTCCGACTACGAGGGATAATATGATTCGTAGAATAAGTGAAGCAATTCGATCCTTACGTGCCGAGGAAATTCTTCGAGCAACCAATGATTTTCAAAATAGAGTTGATGCTTGCATCGCAGAGAATGGTGCTCACTTTGAACATTTAGTCGCTTAACAAAACATACACTCATTCATTCCCGAACGTGAGAGGCAAGGGGACTCACGTGAATCAAGCACCCCAAACGTGAGAGGCAAGGGGACTCACGTGAATCAAGCACCCCAAACGTGAGAGGCAAGGGGACTCACGTGAATCAAGCACCCCAAACGTGAGAGGCAAGGGGACTCACGTGAATCAAGCACCCCAAACGTGAGAGGCAAGGGAACTCACGTGAATCAAGCACCCCAAACGTGAGAGGCAAGGGAACTCACGTGAATCAAGCACCCCAAACGTGAGAGGCAAGGGGACTCACGTGAATCAAGCACCCCAAACGTGAGAGGCAAGGGAACTCACGTGAATCAAGCACCCCAAACGTGAGAGGCAAGGGGACTCACGTGAATCAAGCACCCCAAACGTGAGAGGCAAGGGGACTCACGTGAAACAAGCACCCCAATGGGATGAAATTCTCGTCACGTCCACGTCGTTTATTCTGGATAATGCTAAGCACGGGAAAATGCATACAGTCAATCTGGACATGATTGATCATCAAACATAATCAATCCAGTTAATAAACAAAAGCAGAGTACATAAAACTTTGACTCCCCTTTTCCTCCCCCATACACATACGCATGCACGTATGCACACACCCACACACAAGATTAAATCCGACTAAGTAACCACCACATGGTACATCTTGAGTAATGCTGATGCTGGCGGTAGTGTAACTTTCAAGCCGCACAACTCGGAAAGTAGTCAACGAAAATAAACATTCTTATAGTGTTTTGGAAAGGTCTTGACACCAGCTATTAGATTCTGGAATCAAAAATAGGGTGTTCCATTTAAAAAACTTAATGTGATTTCGATCTGACCTTGGCGACGTCATCCAAGGTCAAACTGATAAGATCATTGAATAGATCTTTTGAAACCCTACAACTTTCGTCTGAACATATTTTTGATTGGTCCTAATCCTGCGAAGAGAAAAGGGGTGTACGGGTGGTCTGAAACACCCTGTATATATATATATATATATATATATATATGTTTTTGACACAAAAAAAATTTCTTCACATTATTTTACTTCTTCAACATTGATTTATGTCATTTCGTGATTTTCATTACAATTACCAACTTCAATCTTCAAAATAAATATACTTTTTGAAAAACTCGATATAATACTATTTTTTCCTTAAAAGTATACTACTTCTGGAGTAGAACCCCAGTAATAACTTTGATTTTACTCAAAAATTAGAAGTTTCAGGAATTTTTTAGTACAAAATGGCATTTTGCAAAATTTTTTTTCCTCGTGTCGTTTCAATATTAAAAAAATTTAATAAAGGATACATGAACGATATGATTACGAAGAAGAAGTCTTAAACTTCATTTTCGTGAAGGATTTGAGTCGATTCATCAAAAGGAACGCAAATGGCAACTGTTTTTTTTGCGTCGGGTCAACTAGACCCAGTGTAATCATTACGTTATTTTTTGGAAGTGTAACCACAACGGGTTAATAAGAGTACGGATATCACAAATAAAAAATTTATGTGCTTCCTTGCAAAATATGTTTCCCCGTTTAATAAAAAAATTTAAAACAAAATTATTCGAATTATTAGCATTAGATGTTCAAATTGTACTGCAAATAAAAAGGTGATAAGACACCGGGACCGGAGATTCCGGAGATGCCAGGTTCGAACCCTGGGTGGGGTGTTATTTTTCGCAATAAGTTTTTTACAGTTTTTTCAAAGGAGAATGGGTATATAGATGCAAATCAGCATCAATTATTATATCAAATTAATTAATTTAATATAAATAGTGATACTGCTAATTCTTATTCGACAAGCTGTGTTATGACCGAAAAAAATTCGGCGCACATTCTGGTTGAATTCAAAAAAGTATATAGAATTACACGAATAAATATAGGCACTAAGATCTAGCTGCGACCGAAGAAGGCTTTCTTACTATCATTGTGTTGTCACACTATCGGTCCAAAAACATATTTGTAAATAATATTTTATTTTATTTAAATATTTATTTTAATTGTAAAAGTATATTGTAACTTTTGTACGGATACTAGTAAAGTTTTTGGGCATTCCTACTTTACTCTTGCAACAAATGTTAGTATCCTTAAGCATTTATGACAAATAAAATATTTTGTTATAAATATAAAGCTAATATACGTTCTTTAACAATTATTTTCACCCTATTTTTTTAAAATAATTATTTTTATCTTGTCCTATTTTTTTAAATTAATCTTTAATTGTCAAAATCTATTAAAAAATATAAAAATTTAGATTTATGTTTACTGGGATCAGTGTTGTTAGACGGGCCCGGTTTATCACGCATGCGCGATTACAGTCAGTGAAATCGGCGTATCGAGAAATGGGCGCGTTAGTGTTGGCGCCTTTGGCCGTTGGCGGACTCGTCGTAAGAATAGGTTAAGGTTTGTTCGCGTTGCTTGCATTCATTATATTTTTTTTCGCGCTCAATATTTTTGTTGTCTCTCTTTCTCTTATAGATCTCTATAGATCTCCTATAGATAAATAACAGATAAATAAATTTAAATTTACTGTTGTATTTAACAGCTTAATATTTATTCCATATGATGTATAATATATTTGTAAAATTTTGAAAGCCAATCATATTTTTACAGAAATCTGTTATATGGCAAATGTTTACAAAAAGCAAACATGGGCCTTATACCAAATGCAATATTTGCAAAAATGATTATAAAACTAATGGGAATACTTCAAATTAGTTGGACCACTGTAAACGAAAACATAAATTAGAGTACGATAGATTATTGAAACAAAATAATGTTGAAATACACAATAAAACAAATGTGGAAAATTGTGATGATCTGATTGCTAGTTCAAGTACAGCCGTAAAACCACAAAAGGTCACAATCAAAAATTATATGACGAAAGATTGTGTCCCTTATGATAAAAATAGTGACCGTAAAATTAAACTGGACAGTTATTGATAGAATATATAGCACATGATCTTGAACCATTTCGAATAGTTGAACAAGACGGCTTTAAACAATTCGTTTACGAGCTGGATAATCAATATGAATTGCCATCTCGGACACATTTGAAGGAAGTCTTACAGCTTTATAATCAAAGGAAAACTACTCTCATCAAAATCCTATCCACTGTAAATCATATACCCATAACAACGGACTTATGGACATCTACAGCAAATGATGGTATCGTGACGATAACGGTTCATTTCATATATGACAATGACATCAAATCAGCGATGTTAGAAACTCGAAAAGTAGTAAGACATTACACAGGAAAGCACATTGCAGAGGTAAAAATCATTCCACGTACATTTATTGAAATAACATCTGTTTTTGTTCGATTGATTTAGCTGTATTTAAAAATAACAAATAGAGGATAATTTAATAATTTTAAAACAAATATTTTCAGGAGCTGGATGAAATATTACAAAAATGGAATATTCATGAAAAAGTTGTTATGATGGTACGTGACAACGCGTCAAACATGATAAAAACTGCTACAGATTTAAGGGTTAGTCATACACCGTTTCTCACACACGCTTAATTTAGTTGCGTTAGATGCATTAGAAACGGATAGCGCAAAATCAATTTTAAAACATGTAAAAGACATGGTCACACATTTCCGAAGCAGCACGTTAGCAATGGACAAGCTCCGCGAAATGCAAAAATAGCTTAACAAAAAAGAGCTTAAACTTTTACAAGATACACCGACACGATGGAATAGCTCTTTTTACATGATTCAGCGAATATTGAAACTTCGCGATCCATTATTATTAGCAATGTCTGAATTGCGGATATCACCTCATTCCTTGACGGCTGAAGAAATATCGACTTTACAAGATTTAATTTTAATTTTACATCCTTTGGAGCGACAAAAGATATTTCTGGAAATCAATATGTGACAATGTCTTTAATAATTCCATTGATACATGGTATTTCATCAAATTAAACTTTATTGAAAAACAGAATTTGATTAAAACAAAAGTAGGAAAAGAAGTTTTCGAAAAATTAAAAATCTCAATAGTAACTCGGCTTTACCCATACGAATCAAGAACAGCCAAATATTATGGCTACAGTTTTAAATTCGAGATATAAAATGCTTGCTTTTCGGAATAATACTCAAAAAGAAAGTGCTAATCAATTATTTCTTAATATTTTCACTGCCGAATTTAATTCTGTGCAAAGTGAAAACAAAAATAAAGAAAACGATTCATCACAATTTAGAAATTTAGAAGAAGAGGACGATTTACTAAGTTTTATTGATAATCGTAAAAAGATTATGTGCGAGAAAACATCATCGTCCGCAAGTGCAACAATATGTGCAAGGCAATATTTAGAATTAAAAACTTGTGAGCGGTCAGATTCTGTATTTTGGAAAATTTATCCATCAAAAGTATTAAGGTCATTAGTGTCTAAATTTTTGTCCAGGTTCATCAGTACCATCCAAGCGAGTATTTGGCTTAATAATAAATGCTGGCTTAATACTTAGTGATCAACGAAATAGATTAAAGCCAGAAAAATTAAATTTTCTATTGTTTATACGCCAAAATTCATGGTTAAAATCATATTAATTATCATCAAATAAAAATCATATTTAAAATAATTTCCATAACAATCCTTTTCTCAATTAGCAAATCATCTAAAATCAGTGCATCTGATAACTTTAAGATAACTTTAAGATAACTTTAAAAGTTTTTTAAGAAACATTTTAAAGATCTAAAGAACATAATTTAAGATGTTTTTTTCTTAAACTCTTAAAGTTATAATGCGCCGATTTTAGACATTCTTTTCATCGGATAATTACTTATAATTTCTTTTTCGACAAACTGCAATACAAACTGCTAATTAGAATAAGAACATTTTTTGTATTTGAAATACTGTGATATATATATATATATATATATGTTTTATCTATATTTATTTATTGTTAAATATTGTAATGATTTAAACATGCGTACAATATATATGAGATATGTACAGCCACGGTAATCGATTCTGTTCCTAGAAAAATTTTCCAAACTGAGAAATCATCTTCCTACATCTCGCAGTTTATGATTGATGTAACGACTAGAGCTTATTAGTCATTAGGTTAATCATGAACTGTAAATATGTAAAAAGATAGCGACTTCTCAGTTTGGAAAATTTTCCGAGGGATAGAATTAATTACCATGTACATACAGTAGTGATTTGTTGTAGAAGTTGTAAGAGTTATAAGAATATTAAATGTATTACATTTAAAAAAACATCTTTTCGTGTATCTATTTACATTAATAAAAAGCAAAATCAATCTTAATAATATTTATTATTTCAGTATCAAGATCTTGCTATGACTACAGTCTATTAGGTGTTCCTGAGTTTAAGTGTATTCTATATAAAACGTATGCGATTAGAATTATTAATAATTATTATTAATAACTTGTTTAATAATGTAATTGTTTAATTAAATTAAAATATAAAATAATCAAGTGATCCGATTGACGTGAAACGTCCCATATATATATATATTTAATTATGTAATTGTTTAATTTTATTTTTTGTTTAAATTTAATTTGATGGATCATAAGTATATACGTAATTACAGTACGTTATGTTTGAACAATTTATTATTATTTTATGTTTATTAGCTTAAGTAGATTTGAATTATTGACTATTTTATTGATTTATACTCTCTTTAAATGGATCGGATAATGGAATTAAATGCTGAAAGAGGTTAAAATAAAAAAAATTCGATTTATTAACAATACAATCTTTTTGTTATCAAAACTATCGATAATATCGATAGATTCTATCGATAGTTTTTGTTATTATATCGTAACTGTTGATGGTTGAAACTGTCGAGGTTTAGCCTTCACTAGTATTGATATAAAACATCGATATTTTCTATCGTATCGGCTAGACATGTTTATCGTCATTCGATAATATCGAATATTCGATATTTTTTCAAGCTCGATATAAAAATATCGAATAAATAATTATGAATAGAAATATCGAATAAATATTTTTTAACTATTCATGTTCATTTTCAATTTTGATGAATATTTTTTATTTTAAAGGCTTATTCCTAAAATCTGTAAATAAATTATTGTGTTATTAACTTATCTGGTGAAATTCAGTTCAGTTGGTAATAGTGATAATTAGAATCGTGTGGTTATCGAGCAATTGAACATGATTGGTCCAATCTGTCCATCGATTTTTAGCATCGTGAACACAAGGCTTTAAATTTGTCCAATGTTATAGTGCGAATCCTTTTTATATATTTCTATACTTTAGACAAGAGAACAATGCGTTTACTTTCTTTTATTTATTATCGCTAGTACTGTTTATACTACTTGGCCGTAACATAATACACAAAATTCTTTTATTATTTTCATAATGAATCTTGTGTGGTATTATTTTAAAAAAGCCAAAAAAAATATTGCTAACTGTAATTTATGTTCAAAAGAAATTAAAACATCTGGGACGTCTAACTTAATAGCACATCTAAAAACAAAACATTTATTTGCATATAAGGATTGCTTAAAAAAGAAAAACTTAGAAGTAGTTATATCTCTTTTAAAATTGAAGTAAATTAATTGTTTTGATATTTTTAGTATTTATTTTAGTATCTAATTTAATATATGATACGCATTAGCTACATTCTGAAATTATCTACTGTATTAAAAATCTATAATATATAATACATATGTATACAAATCTATAATATAGGTTATGGAGTTTTAGTACTGGATTTTTAATACTGGATTTGTCGCTCAAATTCTATGTACTAAGAAATTCTAAAAATTATTTTACAGAAACAAAAAGATCGTAATATATGTAATTCATTCACTTTAGAGAAAGATTTAGATAATCCAAATGATGAACAACTTAGTAATAGGTAAGTACTTTTATCTTTGCATAATTTAATATTTACTCTAATACTTAGATTGTGACCAGGATTATTTTTGATTTTTATAAATCTCTTTCCTTAAAATTCAATAAAAATAAATTATTAGACTATAACAAAATATCAGGTTTAGTATTAGAATCTAGTATAATATTAAAGTATTTTACATATATATATAAATTACTTTATTACATATGAAATGTTATTGTACTATTTTTTAATATTTTGATTTTATTATTTCATATTTTCATATAAACTATTAAAAATTAATAACATTTATATATTTTTTATACATTTAAATTATCATTGACCGCGTTCAGCAGACTGGGAGATCATTGAGCGCTTATACATGATTCTTCAATATGATTGGGTTTTGCCTTCAGATCCAGCAAATCATATTAGACATTATAGAAGAATCACTGAGCGCTCACTCATCTGCTGAGTCTGCTGTACATGGCCAATAGTATAAGTACACTAGCGGTCATTAATGCCTTCCCTTTCATTCGAATATGCGCATGCGTCACATAGGATACATTATGTGCTATAGAAAATTCAAAACAGAAGTACAAAAGGCATTTGTGACCGTTAATATAATATACTGAGTTATGTATGTTACGTAAGTGAATTTTATTGTTTTACAGATCACGAAACCCTTGTACTACAGGAACTTTCGTAGATACTCTACCTTCTTCGCAGTCTACATTATTCAAAATTTTTAACAAAAGAGCAAGTTTTGAAAGTGGTGGGTCTAAGAATACAGCAATAACAGAAGCACTAATTTATGTGCTCTGCAGAGATAATATGCCTACCAGGATTGTAGAAAAAGAAGGCTTCTGTCATTTTGTTAAAACACTTTGTCCAATGTATAAAATACCTTCTAGGTCTACTGTAACAGTTCTCATTGAACAAAAATATGATAAATGCAAATTATACCTTAAAAGATTATTAGATAAAGTGCATTATGTATCCTTGACATCGGATGTTTGCACAATTACGAATTCAACTAGAAGCTTCCTGGTTGTAACTGGTCATTTTATTCATCCAGAAACTTCTGCTCTCGAATCAGTTTGTTTAAAGGCATTACAATTATCAGAAAGACACAGCGGAGACTATAGTTAAAGAGTTTCATAAAGTTTGTGAAGAATTTTCTATTAGTTCATCTAAAATTGCGTCTATTACAACAGATGGTGCATCAAATATGCAGAAAGCAGTAGAATTGTTTTCAAATTCCTCAAAATGGATTAAATGTTTTGCACACGTGACAAATTTAATGGTACAAAATTCTTTAAAAACTACGACTGAACTTGAGAAAATAATTTTGCAAATTAAACGTATTGTAATGTATTTCAAGCATAGTATAATACAATTGCGTCAAATGCACTCAGAGCAGAACAATTAAAACTTGGAAAAACTGAAAGCACTGTATTATATCTTATACAAGATATTTTTACTAGATGGAATTCTACACTTGACATGTTACAAAAGTTTGAAAAACTAGCACCTATAATAGCAACGATTTTGACAAGTAATGATCATAAAGATGGTCCGCAGATGCTGGCAGGTTCACACTTAGAAGTAGTATCGGAGATTATTCGTCTTCTGGAGCCTTTCAAAGAAGCTACTCTTCAAATATCTAGCGACAGTAACATTACATCCAGTATTGATTGTTTTACCCATGTGTCATAATGTACATAATACATTGATTGAAAACAAACCTGTCACTTATCCTGCAATCAAATTGAAGCAAAATTTATTGAAGGAGATTGAGGCACAAAATATGTACCCCTAGAAAAAAACATGCTTCTTACAATATCAACATTACTTGATCCTAGATTCAAGAAAGTATATAGTTTCTCTATTCTTCCACAAGCAGAAGCTATACTACAAGTACATAAAGAAATTAAGGATGTAGCAAGACAACAAAATATTATTCCATTACTGGAACAAAGTCCACCAAAATCAGATCAAGATATCAATTCAAATTCAATTTGGACAAAGCATACACAAAAATTAAGAAAAAATTCTGATGGAGGTGAATTATCTAGTGGGCAAATGCCGCCAGAATTAAAATTATATTTTAATTCTACAGTGATTCTATTATCAGAAAACCCTATCAAGTATTGGCAAAGTTGTAAGACATTTTCACCTGCACTGATGGAAGTCGCTTTAAAATATTGCATAATGATGGGTTCTTCAGTGTCTTCAGAGAGGGTTGTTTCGGCCCTTAATAATATAGTTACAGATAAAAGAAGTCGCTTAACTGGTCGTCATATCGAAGAAGCTGTTTTTCTCTCTTATTTTACAAAAAATATATTTAATGAACATTAATTACGATTCTATTTTTGTTTTTCAAATTTTATACATATTACATTTAGTATTATATTCTTTGCGGTTTATATAAAACTTTAGTTTATTTTGAGCAATAAATTAATTACATCTCTTAATTTGTACTTTTATTTTAGAATTTTAAATAAATTTTTAAACTAGGATTTGCCAATTATTAATCAAAGATAAATTATGCTCAGCGAGCGATTAGTTCTTTTTTGTGAATCCATCTAAGATCTAATTATGTTCAATCGCTCCACAAGTATAGTGCTGCGTTCCAAAAACTGTTGAAAAAAATTGCAATTTTTTTGTAACCGATTGTACATAATAGAAGCGTTAAAATTAGTATATACAGAAAGATTAAAATATAATGAAAATTTTAATTCAAATAATGATACTTTGTCGTCTAAAAAAGCAAGTATTGCATCATATGCCATTTCACATTTTATTGCTAAACATTCTAAATTGTAAGCCATTTACTGAAGGTGAATTTGTAAAAAAATGTCTTATTAAAGCGGTTAAATCTTTCGGGAATTCATTAACTCTTTCAGAAGCTAAGAATATTCCATTGAGTAGAAATACGGTAGCATCAAGAATTAATCATATCGCGTTTTCTATGGAAGAAAAATTAAAATATTTGTTGAAAACATGCTCATATTTTTCTTTATGTCTTGATGAGAGCACCGATAATCGACACGTGAGTCAATTGAGCATTTTTGCTCGAATCGTACAAAACGATTTTTTATGTGTCGAGGAGCTCTTAGATTTTGTGCCCTTACATGATACAACAACCGGTTTAGATATTTTTAATGTCGTTGAACAAGTTCTTAAAAAATTAAACACCGATTTTGGCAAATGTTCGGCTATCGTTACCGATGGCGCAAGAGCAATGACAGGTTCAAAAATAGGATTCTTTGGCCAAATAAAACAGCAAAATTTAAATTTCCCTCTTATCCATTGCATTATTCACTAAGAGGCATTATGTGGAAAAGCAATTAAACTGTGCTCCACAATACAAATTGTTACAAAAATTATAAATATAATTAAAGGCGGTAACAAAACTTCAAATCATAGAAAATTTCAATCTTTTCTTGAAGAACACAATGCAATTTATAAGGATATACCTTTATATTGCAAAGTTCGATGGCTAAGTGCCGGTCAATGTTTACAAAAATTTTTTACGGTATAGAAAGAAATTTATCTTTTTTTGCAAAAAATGTCGGCAGCAAACAACTTTAAATCTTTTTTTGAAGATATAAATTCTCTTACTGAACTTTCTTTTATTACCGATTTAACTTCTTATTTAAATATTTTAAATTTGAACCTGCAAAAAGCCAACCAAACAATTTGTCAATTAATTAGTCATATTGATTCCTTTCGTAGAAAATTAATATTATTGAAAAATCATTTAGAAAACGGTATTCTAGAGTTTTATCCATCATGCAAAATTCTCCTAACAGAACATAGCAACAAATGTGATTTTAAAAAACATCTTTATTTAATAGAATCTTTAATAACTCAGTTTGATACGCGTTTTAGTGATTTTGAATCACTTAGAAAAGATATAATTCTGTTTGAAAATCCTTTGACAGTTCAGATTGAGGAGCAAAATTTAGAATTTCAAGAAGAGCTATGCAATTTGCAAACTGATTTGTTTCTTAAAGCGCGACCAGAAAAAGGAATAAAATTTTTTAAGATTTTAGATAGATCAAATTATCCTAAACTTGTAAATTTTAGTCTTCGAATTTTTTCAATGTTTGAATCCACATATTTATGCGAGTCCTCTTTTTCAAAATTAAAATATACAAAAACGGACAAGCGTTCTTGCTTAAACGACGTTTCATTACCTTCGCTGATGCGAACCTCGACTTCTAATATTTCCGTTGATGTTTCATCTCTCGTAAATTCATGTAAACGATTTAGAAAATTGAATTAATTAATTCTTTATTTTTGCAAATATTCTTTGTTTAATCAATATTTGAATTTTTACTTTCTCTACGCGAATTATTTTCCTATTTCTTATTAGTGGAATAGGCCTACTGGGAAAACCACTTAAAAAAAAACGCATCTTTAATAGTACCTCATGGGTCATGCGGAAACCTATTACTTTTTAATATAATTATATAATTATAATTTTATATACATATAATGATTTTAAATAAACCAACCAACATAATTGAAAAGGTACTTTAAAAACTTTGAATTTTAAACAATAAATAAATTGCACAAATTTTTAATTTTACAGTACACATACGTTATAATATACATAATAATAGTATAGTAATAATTATTTAATTATGTAATAATAAAATATTACTTAAATGTAATTATTAAAATATAAAAAAAAAAATTTCAATAACTTTTATAGAATTATAAAACATTAAATAATTAGACTGTTTTATGACTCATGATCTTATAACTTTTGTATTACGCACGGTCCTGAGACGATGTGTGGCGCTCCTTAGTTACGCCGTCCGGCGGCGCCGTTGCTAAGGCGCGAGCGGTGGGAGGGGATCAATAGGCCTGCGTCGAAAAATCCGGCCGAAAGTTGCAAATAACTGACAGCACTAGTATACATGTATAATAATAATGTAGACAATAAACGGAATTTTCCCTGCATTTAGTATTATAAATTGTCTTTCTTCATCCTTCTTTTATTATTAAAAATTTGGAATTTTATTATAATTTTATATAATTATAATTATTAATATTGTTACGGTCGTGCGATATTTGTAATGTGTCACCGTATAGTTTATGTAATCGATAGTAATGAGTTGACGGTCGCTCGTTGACGATGGTTGTTGTTATGTTGCTGACGTCTGGAGCCTCGTTTCGGTGACAGACGTGTTCTAATAAACGTCTCAGTTTCTTTTAAAGAATCTGCCCAATTATTTATTGTGCGTGAGTGCGCGTGAGTGCCTTGTGCCACCGTCGGACGTAACAATTTGGGGGCTCGTCCGATTTGAACGACGAGCAATGGCTTTTATATCACGGAGCCCACGAAAGGGGATGTGCACGCGTTCTACAACGTTTGCGGAGCAATCTCTACGAGATGACGAACGCCCATGCATGCAGTCTTCGGGCGATGCCGTCGAACGAACGACAGAGGATGTCGTTGAACGGACATTGGAGAATTTTAGTAGTAAAACATCGAACGCGGAAACGCTTCTCCGGACGACGTTGAAGGAGTTGAGGCAAATGCGTGAGGAGCGCGCGTTGCAATTACGGCAACAGGAAGATCTTGCAACGCTCTTGCGACAGCGAGAGGAGGAGTTTCGGCATCTTCGGGAAAACCAGCTAAGTCTTTCTAATGATAATGCCGCGAATTTAATCGGGAATGCGAGTGTGCAAAATGATATGCCTCTTGAGAGTGAAATTGACGCGATCGCGGGAGAGCGGGAGATCGTCATAAAATTTTGATTGAGGGAATAGACGACGCTCGGTAACTTGTGACAGAAGCCCAAGGTAGAGCAGAAGGTCGTCAATTAAGGTTTACAGGAAGGGACGATGCTCGGTAACCTGAGGCAGAAGCCCAGGGTAGAGCGGGAGATCAGAAATCCTCTCTGGAAATCTTCGCCTTGGGGGAAAGGGATTCTGAGGATTATTTTTCTTCCAAATCGAGGGGGGGGTGTGAGAGAGAGAGAGAGAGAGAGAGAGAGAGAGAGAGAGAGAGGCAAACTAATGTTTCGTGAATTGAGCACTTGTCGGATTTTATTTTTTTATTTCAGTTTGGAGGCTTGCAAGGTCGACGCGTAAAGGGAGGTCAACGAGATTCTTTTTTTTAAGAAGACCGCCTCGGCCCGGTTTTTGATTCAGGGTTTTCCCGTGGGCTTGGAGGCAAATGCCGAGGCGGGGACATGGGAGCCTTTAGAGCGTTGGGTCCCTGAAGGTTAATTTCTTTCCCCCCCTTGTCCGAAGAATCAAGAAAGAAGCACTCAAGAATTAAGATGAAGAGTTTTGTACGAGCAAAGATTGAAGTGAGAAGGTTCCGTTTTGAAGAAGAGGTTTCGCAGCTTCATGATCTCTGGAAGAACAAGCCTTCCAGCTTGGTTGCCGGGACGACAACTTTAAAGAAGGGGGGCAGTGTTACGGTCGTGCGATATTTGTAATGTGTCACCGTATAGTTTATGTAATCGATAGTAATGAGTTGACGGTCGCTCGTTGACGATGGTTGTTGTTATGTTGCTGACGTCTGGAGCCTCGTTTCGGTGACAGACGTGTTCTAATAAACGTCTCAGTTTCTTTTAAAGAATCTGCCCAATTATTTATTGTGCGTGAGTGCGCGTGAGTGCCTTGTGCCACCGTCGGACGTAACAATATTTATTCGATATATAATCGATATAATGCTTATTCATTCAGGGTCAATATAAATAGTTTTTTATAGTGATGGGCGTTTAATCGATTGCTGATCGATTATGTCGATTATCTAGGGGAGCATAATCGACAATAATCGAATATTGCAGAAGCAAAATTTAATCGAAATAATCAACTATTTAAACACTTAATCGATTATTGTTTTATTTTTTAATCCTATTTTAATTAACCAAGATTAACACTGTACAAAAGTCTTAAAATCGTAAGCAAAGTAACCAATTATAGGCTGGTATTCATAGTCAGATCTTATATTTTATATTTAGATCGTTTTAAGATCTCATCTCACTCAGCCAATGAAATAACTATATAGCGTTATTTTATTGGTTGAACGAGATTTTAAGACGATGTTGAATATAAGATCTGATTATGAATACTGGAAGTCGATCATTCTCATAATGTTATAAGAATAACTAAGTTTTGTTTATGGCCTTAAGAATGATGACGTGATACGCGACGCGTGATTGTCCAGTAAGCGTACTGCTTTCCGCAGCTCACTGAGCAAAGCAGTACGTTTATTGAACAGTCGCGCGTCGCGTATCGCGTTTTGTCTGGTGTGCCCGATCTATATATGTATGTATACGTATCATATTGAAGTACGTTCTACATATGCACGCATTTATCTATAGTACACGTTACGTGTATTATAGATTATGCGCATGTTATATGTAGTTTACGGAACGTTTGTGTTTTCTATTTGGCGGCACAAGTATCAGTTAACCAAACTTAACCTAACTAATCAATTTGACCGGTCATCTGTGTTTTTACATAAAAATGTTGAAAAATTGGCTAAAATCTACAGAAAATAGACGACAAAGATTAGAAAATGAAGATGATGTGGACGTAATTTTTATAAAATTAATATAAATAACACACAAAAAGACAGTTTTTATTACGTTACAGTTATAGTACTAATCAATTATTTTTTAAGTAATTTATTCTTTCTTTTTTTCATTCACTGCAAAAATAACATCAGAGATATCTTCAGAATCTGGTGAAATAGAAATTAATAGCCATTGTAGCGAATCAACTATATATAGTAGTAGTAGAGCATCTTCTTTCTCGGGCAAAATGGTAAGATATATTTTTTAATCCTGTAGATCATTACATAAATTAAATTTTCTGCACGCACATACACACTGTTTTCTATTGTGATTTACAGTTTTAAAGCATCCTTATGTTTTGGAAGTACTTCTGATAATGATAATCAAGAATTAGACAATTCTAAGGAGAACTCTGAATGTAATACTAGGTTTGTAATTATTTATAATATAGATTTAATTTTTTATATTTATATTTTATGTTATATTTTAGAATGCTCTTATTAATATTGGTTAGTAATAGTTATACATAAATATTTTTTTGTTTTATAAATAATGATAAATTTTATGAAAATTATAGCAAGCAAGAAAGAAAAGACAAAAAAACTAATCGGTATGTAAAAATTAGGAAACAATAAATTAGTTTTGTTTAAATAGCAAATATATAAGTTCATTAATTATATTTACATTTTATTTTCAAGAACATTTCGTACAAAGTCTGATGCATGGCACTTCTTTACTAAACTTGATGAGAAAAGGGCTCAATGCAATATTTGTAAAAAGATATTTAAAAATTGCGGAAATACTACAAACTTTTTAACCCACATTAAAAAGCAACATAACATTGAGTTTGAACAATATTTAAATTCATCAGATTCTGATGAATTGTGTTCTCAAGAGAAAGTAAGAACATCCAAAAATTTAACAGGTTAGTAAAAAATAAATATAATTATTTTTTCTAACAAAAGAAAAAATTATTATATTATATTTATTTTTATTATTTTGTTATATTTATTATTTATCTTGTTTCTATATTACTCTTTCTTATATTTTCTTTTAATTTTTTTTAGATTCCGCATCTGAAAAAAAATCATTTAAAAATTTATTTAAAAACAATTCCATATGACAAAAGTAGTAAAAAGAAAAAGGATTTAGATCAAAAACTCGCTATAATGATAGCTGAAGATTTCCAGCCTTTATCTTTAGTTGAAGATGAGGGATTCTGTAATTTTGTAAAAGCTTTAAATCCGAGATATAAAATAATTTCAAGAAAAACCTTAACTACCACTATATTGCCTGAATGCTACGAAATAGCAAAAAAAAATTTGAAAAGTTTATTGGAAAAGGCTCCTGCTGTTTCCTTAACAGCAGATGGACATCTAACGCTAATGACAGTTACCTCGGTATTACATGTCATTTTTTTGAAGAAATTTCAGATTACTTAGTCTTGCATTCTACTGCGTTGTTATACTAATTGAAAAAGATGAACCCGCAAGAAATTTAAATCAGCTAATCAGAAATTGTTTAACTGAATGGGAGATTTTTGACAAAGTAAACCATACTGTAACTGACAACGCACCGAACATGAAATTGAGTGTCAAGTTACTTAACAAAAAGCATTTTCCGTGCTTTGCACATAGTTTAAATCTTGTTTTGCGTAATGCTGTTACAAAATGTAATAACGATGAAATCCTATTACAAAATGTAAACAGTTAGTAACATTTTTTCATCACAGTCCTAAAGTTAACAGAATGTTAAAAGAAGCAAATAAAAAATTAGCTGAGGAAGGAGAAAATACTCCTGGCAAACTGATACAATATGTAAGTAACTAAGTAATTTGATTTAAAAATATTTATAATTAATATAAATTTTATTGATATTAATCAATTTTATTAAATAAAAGAATTTTTTCTTTATTTTCTTTTATATTATAGTGTAGATCGATACAAGATGGAATACCTTACATCATATGATTAATAGTGTTCTTGATAATCTTAATGGTATTAAATTGATTCAATTAAATGAAGAGTACTCAGATCTTACAACTTTAACAAAGGAAGAAGTACAACTGCTCAGACAAATAATTATGATATTGGAACCTTTTGATCAAGCAACTAAAGATATTTCTGGTATATTAATAAGTTGTTAAATTTTTATTTGATAATAATATATGTAAATCTTTTATTATAAATAAATGTTTTAATTTTTATAGGTGCCAAATATGTGTCAATTTCGCTTGTGATTCCTTGCATAAAAGGAATAATGTTAAAATTGGAAGCTGTTCATAAGAAATTGTGTAATCCAGCAGCTTTTTCGTTTCATAAAAAAATTCTGCAATTTATTGAAGAAAAATTATTACACTATGAACAAAGAACGATTAGCAAAGTGGCTACCATTAATTGACCCAAGATTTAAAAAAGCAAGATTTCGTTCGCAAGCAAATTATGAAGCAATACAGTACAAAATCTTCTTACTGCTCAAATAAGAAATGTGAACCAAGTTGGAACAAATAATGTTCTTACTAATCAAATTCAAGTTAACAATAATAATCATAAGTCTACTGGTATTTTTATGGAAAATGCTCAATCTTCTGTGGTGAACGTAGATAATATCATTTTAATTAGAAATTTCTTAAGCTCTCCAAATATTAATTTATTTGAAGAACCTTTTCATTATTTGAAAACAAGACATCCGGAAATTTTTCAAATTGCTTTAAAATATTTATGTACTCCAGGCAGTTCTGTGCCAGTAGAACAACTATTCTCTGCCACTGGATAATATATAGTTTCTGACAGAAGAAATCGATTGTGCCCAAAAAATGTAAAAATGTTATGTTTCTTAAATAAAAATTATAAACTTGTATTTTAAAAATATATTAAATTTTAGTTCAGTCATTTTTCTTCATAATAATATTTAATTATAAAATTAACAATTAAACGATTATCAATCGATCATGTTAAAGATTCAACCGATTATGATCGATAGCTCTTTTCAAAATAATCGACATGATCGATTCCTTAAAACAACCGATTATGCCCCCATCATTATAATGAATATATTTATAGTCGATATTTTTAATCGATATCGACAAGAATTAATGTATCGGCTATCGGTCCCATCCATAGAAAAAAAAAACTCTACAAAATCCGAACCAAAAGGAATACATTTACAGAGGTAATAATTGCCATAAACGGCAAAAGTGATCCTAACATCGCGATTCTTATATCCTAGTCGCGAAATCTTAAACGGGAGAAACTACTCGCGAGTGCGGCCACCTACCGGCACGGGCGGTATTAAGCGAAGCGCGAGTCAACGGTCGACGCTTCGCGCTCTCTCTTTCTCTCCCTCTCTCTCTCGCTCTCGCGCTTGCCGAGTTGCCGTTCGACAAACGCTTGGTGTATATTGTACGTACATACATACAATATATGCTTTACTGTAGTAAATGTGTGAGTGAATACTGCACACTCATAAAATTTTATTAATTTCGATGACCATCATTTCGTAGTCTCTCCTTATAAGTGCACTTCCATTGTTAAAAATATTATAGCAAAACGTGAAACCAAAAAACCGTAAAATATTTGAAAAGATATAGATTCTCAATTTTAATAGATGAAAGTACAGACACTGGTGATACAAAGATTATGTGTATTCTTGTACAATTTTGTACACAAAAAGAGAAAATTGTTAAAATTTAATTGTTAGAATTAGCTTTATTAGACGCTACAAACTGTTCGACGGGTAAACTTTTTAAAAAATTTAAGGAAATTCTAAATAATAAATATATCCCTATAACACATGTTGGAATAGCAAGCGATAATGCATCAATGATGATAGGATGCAATAATTCGTCTTTTCGCATTTGCAATTAGAGTCACCGGTTGTAATTTTATTAAATTATATTTATTATTTTTCCGCGATAATAACTAATAAACAAGCAAAAAATTACCGGACTTTATGTGAACATTTCATGAGAGGAATTGCAACTTATATATCGAGAAGTGCAAAGAAGTGTGCAATTTTAACAAAATTTCAAGAATTTTTTCAGGTAGAAAAAAAAAGTAGAAAATTCTTGGACTATGTAATACACCATGACTTGTTTTACAAAAATACTATGTAATACACCATGACTTGTTTTACAAAAATGCGTGATTAAAATTTTTGATCAACGTAAAGTTTTTAAAAAGTTATTTTAATTCAGCCACAATTAAAAATAAATCACAATCTGCGAAAGTAATTTTAACACAATTAAATGATAATGCTATTGAATCATATTTGTTCTTTTTAAAATATTCTTCAAATTATTTTAAAAAATTTAACGCTTTTTTCACGCCATATTTTAATTTATACATTACATAAAAATGGTCAACTTTTTCGACAAATAGCACATTATTTCATAACTCCTGAGACTTTAAAAAACGTAAAGGTTGAAAAAATATATAAACACAGATATAATCACAGAAAAAAATTAATATCGAATCAACAATTTATCGTTTCATATACAAGAATATAAAATCATCTTGGAAGAATTTGTTATCTTAAACAGATATAATTACAAAAAATACTGATCTAATAAAAAATCATATAAATCAAGTAATGAATTGCAATTTGAAGAACGTAAAAAAGAAGCAAAAATGAGATATGCAACATTAATTGCCACTCTAAATATTCCGTTTTATAATGCAAAGCACACCTTCTGGAATTTTTTCAAAATTTATTAGATGATCCACATGTGTTAAAATAAATGACAATGGATCGTACAAAGTGTAGATGTTATTACAAATGCAATATACCCAATAATAAGAGCACGTGTTGTGAACTACATCCATGATGGATTTTCCACACACTCACACACAAACACACACACACACACACACACGCACACGCACACACGTATATATACACTAAAAAAAAACTTTATTTATATCAACGAAAATTTACTTGATCAAAGTAAATGATTTCGTTGCAATGATATAGTCGCAACGAAAAGATTTATTAAAATGAAGATATGCAACTTCTGTGGAGCAATAAAATGTTCACTTAAACCAAGGTAATATGTATTTCAAGGAAAATATATATTATTCTGATTGAAATAAATATTGCTTTGCCTCAAAAAAATGTATATTTAAATTGAAAAAATATTTACTTAGAATAGATAAATATTTGTAAGGAAATAAAAGATCGTGTATTGAAGTTCACTAAATACTGAATTCACTGCAGTAAACATTTCGTTTGATTAAAAAAATCAGATCTTGTTTCAAGATATGCATTTCTAAGATCAAATAAATAATAACTTAAAAAAAAAAATATTTACTTGAGAATGCACAATCATTCCGAGTGATTAATTAAAATTTAATGAATATATGTTTAATAGCAGTGAATATTTCATTCATGCAAGAAACTCAAATCTCGTTTCAAGATATACATTTCTAAGATCAAAGATAAATAATAACTTGAAAAAAATTAATATTTTTTGAGCGTGCACAATCATTCCGATTGATGAATTAAAATGTAATGAATATATACTTAATTATAGTGAATCATTCGTTCATTTCTGAAAATCAGATCTTGTTTTAAAGAATGAATTTCTTAGATTTACTAAGTAATAATTTAAAAAAAGTACATATTTAAAAATGCACAATTATTCCAATTGATGAATTAAAATTAAAGAAATATACACTTAATTATAGTGAATCATTCGTTCATTTATGAAAATTAAATCTTACTTCATGGAATACATTTCTTATATTTAATATGTAATAATTTAAAAAAACATGCATATTTACTTAAGAATGTGCAATTATAACAATTAATGAATTAAAAATAAATACATGTACACTTAATTATAGTAATTTATTACTTTATTTCGGAAATTAGATCTTACTTCAAGAAATGCATTTGTTAGATTTAATACAAAATACGTTTAAAAAAATGTATATTTACTTGAGAATGCACACTTATTACGATTGATGAATTAAAATTAAATTAATATATACTTAATTAGATGTAAATAATATTTTGTTTGATAATATAAAAATTTGTTTGAAAATATAAAATCATTTTATTAGTAAATTTAAATTCAGTACATAATTACTTGTTTTAAGTTTACATCTTTTTATTGGAGAAAAACATTTTGCTCCAATATATTTTCATTGATCATATGAATTTTTACGTAAACAAAATAATTAAATTGATATTATATGTATATAACGAATGATTCACTATAATTAAGTATATATGTGTATAATATCAATTTAATTATTTTGTTTACGTAAAAATTTATTTGGTAACTGGTTGAAGTTAGAAGAAAGTTTAATAAGGAAAATTTACATGGTTTTTAGTCGGCTACAAAATGCACGTAAAGAAATTTTTTTTACTCGTCACCTTTTTGAGTTATGAAGGTCAATGTAGGTTTTTTAAATGGGTACCTATAATTTTTTTTGCATATTTACATAGTAGAAGTAATTTTCAATCAAAATTATATTAAGAAAAAAATTGCTACGACGCATCGTTTACGAGATAATCGGCATGCAAAGTAATAATTTGGATCGAGTATTGTTGAACAAATTTGGAATATCAAATAGGTTGAGAAAGTAAACATTGTTTTTTCATGAAATATTTATTAACAAATTAATTAAGAAATGGTTCGAAATTGTTACCATCATGATCGATACAGCATTCAACGCGTTTTATAATGTTTCTTATTGTTAACTGCAGCATTTCTGTTGTAATACTTTCAACAGCTCTAGTGATTTTATGTCGTAAATCTTCTTCATTTTCAGGAATAGTTGCATAAACAATATCCTTAATATACCCCCAACTTCTGTTGTAATACCACATCTCGAGCATATCACACTTTTCCGTAATTGTAAACATTGTTCTCACGCGCTCGTATGAAGTCTGTTATATCGAACAGGATCGCTGACCTTCAACTTTTCAAAATACACGACTGTTTGATTTGTAAATAAAGTATTTGTATAGCACGTAATATGAATTACAGGGTAGTATGAGTCTGTTAGTCAATCGTCTACATACGAGCGCGTGAGAACAATGTTTACAATTACGGAAAAGTGTGATATGCTCGAGATCTGGTATTTAAGTATGCGTAATGAAAATGAAGCACGATTACTTTATCAACAAAAATATCCAGAACGAAGAATACCAAATAATCGTACATTTCGACGAATTGAAGATCAATTGCGTCAAACAGGATCGCTAACAAGACAACGACGTACAATCAAAACAGATGAAGAAAAAGAGACAAGTGTGCTATTAAGTTTTATTGAAAACAGACGTACATCCATAAGAACAGTAGCACGTAATTTAGAATTATCGAAAAGTTACGTACACGCTGTACTAAAAAAATTCAAATTCAAACCGTTTCGTGATAATTTAGTACAAGCTTTACATGAAGGAGATGCAGATCGCCGATTAATGTTCTGCCACTGGCTTCGAGTTAATTATCGCACTGACTTTGGTTTTCTTAATAAAATATTATGGTCTGATGAATCTTGTTTTTCCAATTGTGGTATGGAAAATCGACATAACGTGCATACTTGGTCCGATGTGAATCCACATGCGAAAAGAGATAAAGGTTTCCAACGCAGATTTTCGGTGAACGTATGGTGCGGAATCATCGGAACAAAAATTATTGGACCTTTCTTTTTCCATGGTCATCTTAATGGTGACAAATACTTGGAATTCTTGCAAACAACTTTCTCAGATTATTTACGCGATCTTCCATTATCAGTTTTTCGAAATATTATTTTTCAACAAGATGGTGCTCCAGCACACAATACACGTGCTGTAATTAACTTTTTAAATAATAGATTTCCTAATTGTTGGATGGGTACTAATGGTCCTGTACGATGGCCACCGAGATCTCCGGACTTGACACCTTGCGATTTTTTCCCTTGGGGGTATATTAAGGATATTGTTTATGTAACTATTCCTGAAAATGAAGAAGATTTACGATATAAAATCACTAGAGCTGTTGAAAGTATTACAACAGAAATGCTGCAGTTAACAATAAGAAACATTATAAAACGCATTGAATGCTGTATCGATCATGATGGTAACAATTTCGAACCATTTCTTAATTAATTTGTTAATAAATATTTCATGAAAAAACAATGTTTACTTTCTCAACCTATTTGATATTCCAAATTTGTTCAACAATACTCGATCCAAATTATTACTTTAATACTTTGCATGCCGATTATCTCGTAAACGATGCGTCGTAGCAATTTTTTTCCTAATATAATTTTGATTTGAAGATTAAACGAACTTGAAAAGTGAAGTTCGATCTTAATTATGCCTGGGTCTCGTCCGGATGGACTTACTATGTAGTTATACTCCTGCTCGTGTTTCGACAACAGTGTTCACAGAAATAAATCCGCGCGCACCCCGCCGCCGCGCGGTGACCCGCATCGCGTCACGTGGTCCGCTCTGCACCATCATACTCATTATTTTCAAGGTATTGAGGCAAATCGTTTATCTAGAGCCGTAATCTTGGGAGGGCAAAAAGGGGAAGCATGGCAAGTAAGCCTATATTTCCTTTGGGTGTGGAAGGTCCATCCGGACGAGACCCAGGCATAATTAAGATCGAACTTCACTTTTCAAGTTCGTTTAATCTTCAAATTATGCCATTGTGTCTCGTCCGGATGGACTTACTATGTAGATGTTCAAAGAAAGATTTGCCTCACTCTAAATCACTATATAGCCTCTATCATATTTGGCGGTGTTTATACCGAGAACAACTTTTACTTCGCATAAAATATCATTTGTAACAGACCTTGTAACATAAACTAAAAATAAAAGGATTCGCCATAACGTGTGGAAAAGCGAAATGCAAGTTTAGGTATAATTTGGTTTACATAAATAAGGCTAAACGGTGCTTATGTAGAAAAAACCGCGTTACAGAAGTCTTCCGGATTAAGAATCGGTCGCTTATAAAATCTTGCAAAAATTTGGAAGTTGCCTGACCATCCCGCCGCACGTTTAATTAAGTCTGTTGTAATTCCATTTCTATCTGCCAATGAAGTAGAGGCGTGTCGAGTGCTGTGGGCCGAGAACAGCTCGCTCCGCACTCCACACTCCTCTAGTCCCTTGCGCAACCATCGACTTAAAGTTTGTACGCCAACTGCTTTATGAGGTTTTTTGCAAGCTATAAATAAGTTGTCACATTGCGCTGCGCGTAAGTTTTTGGTGATTCGTAAATAGTGTTCTAAAATATGGGCGATACATAAGTTCGGGCGGTCAGAAAAACGGGCGAAGGTAAGTATTGGTTGCGGACGCCCTGGGGCAGACGTCTTAACTCGGTCCGGAATTCTAATGACGACTTTCTCTGTCGCGAACATAATTTGCGAAATTTTGATGGCTGACAACGTTTGCGCTCGTTGTCCTGAGCCCAGTGCTAGTAACAAAACAAGCTTTGTAGTAATGGTTTCTAATGACATAGTGTCATATGGAAATATTTTTGCTAATTTGGCGATCACTGGGGCTGGATCCCAAATAAAATCATAACGGGGTTTTTGAGGTTTTACAATGCTAGCCCCTTTGCAAAAGCGTTTTATTAAAGGATGGTCGCCTATTTTATTATTTGAAATGAGAGAAATTGCTGAGCGGGCAGTGTTAAGCGTAGAATATGATCCTGCGTTTTGTAATTCTTGAGTTAGAAATTCCAACACTTGGTTGACTTCTGGCGAAAATAGATGAATCTGCTGTGTTTGACAGAAGTTCCACCAAGCTTGAAGTGGGCGAGAGTATTGTTTAATTGTAGACTTAGCTAGAGAGGCTAAGATCGTGTCTAATGCTGTTGCCGGTACGGCCCGAGCTTGGAAAGCTTCCCTGATAACTTCCCTGCTGCCAGGGAAAGGTTTCTCCACTGAGGGTGTTGGTCCCTAAAAGGAGATGATAAGAGCGAATGAGATGGCTGAAAAACAATTGGGTCGTTAAGTAAGAGGTGACGAAAGGTGGGAAACCATGGTTGTGAAGGCCACCATGGCACAACCAAGACCCCCGTTGCCTCGTCGTCTATTATTTTGCGTAAGACCTTGGGCAACAAAATAAATGGAGGAAACGCATAAAAGAAGAAGCAATGCCAGTTTATAGTAAAAGCGTCTATCGTCCATGAACCTGGGTCCGGGAACCGCGAGATATAAATATCGTTTTTTGTATTAATTGCTGATGCGAAAAGATCGATATCAAAATCTCCAAACTTCTCTTCGATCACCTTGAATGCTTGATTTGATAGCGTCCACTCCGTGTTTACATCTCGAACTCTGAGATTCACTATCCGCGATAACATTGTTAGTAGAAGCAATGTAAGAAGCGTGGAGATAGATATTTCTCTCCTCACACCACTTCCAGATTTCTCTGGCTATTTGTGATAGTAGGAGGTACCGAACTGATCCGAATCTATTCACGTATGAGAGAGCCGTTGTGTTGTCAATGCGGAGTAAAATGTTACAACTGTGTAGATCCGCTGCAAAGCATCTTAGTGCGTTAAAAGCTGCTTTTAACTCTAAAATATTAATATGGAGAGACTTATCGTCAGGTGACCACCATCCGCGTGTACTTTGATCATTGCAAGAGGCTCCCCAACCTGTTAGAGATGCGTCTGAAAATATTTCGCGTGTAAATGGATTTGAACGGACAATATTGAATTGCTTGGTATTTGAAAAAATTTTGGTCCACCACTCAAAATCTTCTTTTAAATTACAGGGAATATACATTTGTTTAGAATAATTTCCAGAACAGGTTTTTAGAGCCAAGTATTTTTCTCGTTCAAAATTCTTTATATATAAAGGCCCGTATTTAACGGCTGGACACACTGCTACTAAAGATCCGATAAAGCTCGCAAATTTCCTAATAGAGCAGTGCGACTTGCTCGACATGTGTCGTACTAGCGATAGAAGTTTTTGTCTCCTGTCAGGTGGTATGGCTATTGACTGTTGAGTAGAGTCAAACATGAAACCGAGGTATCTACATCGCGATGACGGATTTAACTGAGACTTAGAATAATTTATAAGGAAACCTAAAGATGTAAATAACCGCAGTGATGCATCGACATTATTCGCACAATCTTTGGTCGATGTTCCAAAAAGCAGTAAATCATCGAGATAGATTACTGACTGGAAACCTTTTTCTCTTAGGTTTGTAATAATTGGGCGTACAATCTTAGTAAAGATAAATGGTGCTGTTGCCAAACCAAATGGCATTGACGTGAACTCATAGCATCTATCCCTCCACTGGAAACGAAGAAACTTCCTGTGAGTAGAGTGCACTGGTACTGATAGATATGCGTCTTCAAGATCTAATGATGCCATTTTAACGTTCGGAATCATAAGCCGTATTACCGTGCGCCAGTCTTCCATTTTAAAATGTGGAGGAAAGATGTATGAGTTCAGGTCTCGGAGATTTAAAATAAAGCGTTTTCCTCCGGAGGCCTTGTCAACTAGAAAAAACGAAGATAAAAATTGATCTTCTGAATGCTCGACTCTCAGTATCGCACCCTTTTGTTGTAAGCGTTTTATCTCCTTGTCGCAATCCTCGGCCTCTGATGTGGAGAAAGAAGGTTCCGTCAGAGAGGGTCGAGGTATTGGCGGTGTGATGAACGGAATCTTATAGCCTTGTACTGCTTCCAAAACTTTCGGGTTTGTGGTTATTTGTCTCCATCTATCTGCGAACAAGGCTAATCGGCCTGCCGACCTTACCGGATTTAACGGCGTGTCCGTGGTCTGGAATGAGACCTGGCTCTCCTGCTGCGACTCTGATGTTGAGAGTTGTCCCTCCTCGGTTGATGAGTCGACGGAATTCTGCGAGGAGGGCCCATCGGGTTTTTTGATTTTTGTTGTATATTCTTCTGGCGTTGAGTTGACTGTGTCGGTGGTTGTGATTTTCTGACCATTTTGCGAGCGACTTTTTCGACCGTCTGAGCGGTACTAATTTGCTCAGCAAAGTTGGCCCCAAAAAGGCAGTCGTCTACCACTGCTGCATCTGATACCGTTTTTGCCAAAAAATTGAGTGATGGGACAATAAATGCTCGTCTTGCTTGCGACAAGCGGTAATGATGATCTGCTAAGAGACGAATGCCCTCCGCAAGTTTTGTGGCTGCATTTCTCGCTTCTTCCGAAACCTGAAGGATTTCAAGATTTGCCAAATCTGAAAAACCTGAGCCGATGGCGTTTAGCGATGCTCCTACTTGAGCCTGAGCCTGCAGTTGATGCTTGTCTCGAACCCTAGCCGTACTGCCTAGGTTAGGGAGAATTTCCCCATTTAATTTAGGCGGGCTGAGAAAAACCAGATCCTCTTTCGGTTCGTACTTAACGAGGAGTGCGTCTCTCAACTCGTTTTTAAGCCCTGTGCGAACGTCGGTTTTTGCAGTGCTAAGAATACCTGGTAGCCATGATGCGGTCGGAGGCCGCTGAATTTGTTCGCCGAACAGTTCTAAGACGAAGGAGTCTGGGCCCGTCGTTTCTCCGATAGCGTTCGTTTTGCTAGTATCCATTATTATGGCATCGTTAAATACGACGTTGTTAGTTCTCGCTGGACTAAGAACGTCAGCACTCCCTGAAAAAGGAAAAGAAATGGTCTTGCAGAACGGAACAGTCGGTTGTGCTTCCTCTTTGCCGTAACATACGTACGGGTCGACAAGGAAACCCACCTGGTTCGCTGCCCCGACCGTTACTGGTCGTCTGTTCGTCTGCGAGCCTTTCGGGAGTGTGAGACACATCGCCTGAATCTGTCGAGATTCCCGCCAAAGAAACTAGATTCGCCAATCTGTCGTGTTTCTGCGGAACGGCTGTTCCTGCTGGAAGCTCTCGATTTTTCATGAAAACGAGAAACTCGTTAAAAGTTTCTAACAGTCTTACATGTTGCTGCGATGAGATATTGCCGGGCGCGTGGCCGAAGAGGTTAGGCGGGCTGTTGGAGGGGTTACGCGCTTTTTCCCGCGTTGACTCGTGATGTCTACGTCTTCTCTTCCTAGAAGAACTCGATAGATCCTCCCTCGAAGAATTACGACGTTTCCTGTGCTTTGGCATTGCGTAAAAACACACTGATCTGTGAACTGACTTGTTGAGTCTTACACGAACAGAAACATAATGAGTATGATGGCGCAGAGCGGACCACGTGACGCGATGCGGGTCACCGCGCGGCGGCGGGGTGCGCGCGGATTTATTTCTGTGAACACTGTTGTCGAAACACGAGCAGGAGTATAACTACATAGTAAGTCCATCCGGACGAGACACAATGGCATAATTGAAAATTACCTCTACTATGTAAATATGCAAAAAAAATTATAGGTACCCATTTAAAAAACCTACATTGACCTTCATAACTCAAAAAGGTGACGAGTAAAAAAAATTTCTTTACGTGCATTTTGTAGCCGACTAACAACCATGTAAATTTTCCTTATTAAACTTTCTTCTAACTTCAACCAGTTACGAGATATTTGCTCGGACATTTATGGACGGACACCCTGTATATGTGTATAATATCAATTTAATTATTTTGTTTACGTAAAAATTTATTTGGAAAAAAGGTAAAAAGTAGACGCCAAGTTGCGTATGTGTGCGCGCCTCAAATCTTTATTTTTTCTACAAAACCCAAGTGGTACTATATTTGTTTTGACATTGAAAGATCTTTCTATTTTAATCAAAACCCAAGTTGTAGTATCTTTAATTTCAAAAAAATGTATGAAATCTTTAAATTACGCTAATTATAAAGAGAATATATTTTTTCTACAAAACCCAAGTAATACTATCTTTGTATTGACATTGAAAGATCTTTCTATTTTAATCAAAACCTAAGTTGCAGTATCTTTAATTCTCACTGAAAAATCTTATTCCAACCCAGTGGTATTTATTTAAATAAATAATATTTTAAAATTATCTAATTCAATCTAAATGCATTTTTCCAGAAAAAGTATGAAATCTTTAAATTGCGCTATTTATAAAGAGAATGTTTTGCTCTTTAAAATAACTTTATTACTTTAACAAATAAAAAAGTTCTAATTTATTCTAATCAAAGTGGGTATATTTCATAAAAAAATTTTCAATGAAATATAACATTTCATTACAAAGAATTAAAAAGGAAATAGTACAAAATCAGAAAATTTTATGAAAACATTTTTTCATAAAACCCAAGTAATAAAACTCAGATACTTTTTTTTTTTTAACAAATTCCAAGTAGTACTATCTTTGTATTTCCATTAAAAAATTTTTTTGTTTTTACCAAGTGGATGTATTTAATATTAAAGTTTCAATGGAATATTTAAAATTGAATCTCAAGGAATTAAAGAGGAAGCAGTACAAAATGAGAAAATTTTATTGAAATAAAAAATTTTTTATGTACAAAAACTTGGCGCTGTTAGATGTTTAAATATAATAAAATTGTAAAAGGCAATAGTGGTATAATTTATAAAATTATGACTTACAATGTTACTTAAATACAGAATAATCTCAAAGCTACTTCGCATAATCGTTTCTACATATCTTATAATTCTAAACTTATCCTACTCTTAATTCTAATCGCATTTACAACATTTTATAGTATCGCGCACTCATTGTTTATTTAAAAATTATTAATAATTAGCGGTCAGATCGTCTACAAGTTACACGCATGGTAATAGAGTTTTAGAAAAAATTCTAAAATGTAGTGTGCGGCATAAGAAAACCGAAAAACTTTGCACTTTTAGTATCGCGCACTCATTGTTTATTTAAAAATTATTAGCAATTAACGGTTAAATCGTATACGAGTCACACGCATAGTGATAGAGTTTCAGAAATAATTCTGAAGTGTAATGTGGGACATAAGGAAACTAAAAGTTAAAATTTTTCAGTATTGCGCACTCATTGTTTAAATTTTTTTTAAATAAACAATGAGTACGCGATACTAAAAAGTGCAAAGTTTTTCAGTGTCTTATGCCTCATACTACATTTTAGAATTTTTTCTAAAATTTTACTACCATGCGTGTGACTTGTACACGATCTGGCTGCTAATTGTTAATAATATGAAATATGAAATCCAATTACTTGAATCAAGTAAATATTTTTTTTTTTAGTTTATTTTATCTAACAAATGACTCTCTCGAACCGAGATCTGACTTTCTTGCTGCAATGAAATTTTTACTGCAATGGATTCGTTATTCTGGCTTTGCAAATCTGGACACTAGAAGTGACCGCTAGCTTTAGCGTCATCAAAAATATTTATTTTTTCTTTTTAGAAAATAATATTACCATGGATATTTTAAAAATAATGACAGAAGCATTGATAGGTGATTTTATATCTATTATTGGTGATAGAGTGATTTTCCTTAGTTATTGGCGTAAAAGTAGAATGTATAGGCCGGTTCAAACTCTGGGATCTCAGGGGGGTGCGGGGAAGGGGGGGAATATTTCTGGTCGCGCGGGGGGACCTAACCGGTGATAAGGTCCCGCGGGTGGACCAAACCGGGTGGAGGAGGGTAGGGGGGCTTAAAACGGGGTCACACGTGTAAACCTAACCGGTAGTTCTGCGTAATCAATGTTTATATAAACAGTGATAACGATTCGAGGACCATGTTCTTGGCCGATGTTTAAATAAGTTTGACACCTTTGAAATGTGTCGCGTGGAGGCAACTGGCCATTTAATGTAAACATGGACCATGTACTTGTCACTCTGTTTACATAAACATAATAAATCACACCGCGAGGAGGTGGGTATGACAGTACTTTGAAATCGGAAATGGTTCTGCGTAATCAATGTTTATATAAACAGAGATAATGATTCGAGGACCATGTTCTTGACCGACACCTTTGAAATGTGTCGCGTGGAGGCAACTACTGACCATTTAATGTAAACATGGACCATGTACCTGTCACTCTGTTTACATAAACATAATAAATCACACCGCGAGGAGGTGTGTATGACTGTACTTTGAAATCGGAAATGTCTGTCATCACGAGGGGGATAAGCGATACGATGGCGAATATTTTGTGGGGTGTGCGCGGCTATTTCCGCGGGGCCCGCCGCCGCCGCCGCCGCCGCCCCCCAACGCTCGCTATCCTCTAATAATTTTTTGGTCAAGGTGGATGCAAGAGAGAGAGAGAAAAGCGCTGAACAGCTCTTTCAGCTGTGCTAATAACGCGTTGAAATATTATTTATATTTGTTTATGTGAGCTTTCTTTCATGCGCGGTTGTCGCCCAGTGGCATGTCTAATCGTGCAAGGTATCTTTCTTAGTAAAGAGAAGCGCCGATAATCCGGCTTCTAATGACACGTGTAAATAATATTTAGATTTGTTTACATGAGCTCTTTTTCGTGTGCGGTTGCCACCCAGTGGCATGTCTAATCGTGCAAGGTATCTTTCTTAGTAAAGATAAGCGCCGATAATCCGGCTGCTGCACGTTGAAACAATATTTAGATAATGCAAGAGGGAAGCGTTAATATTTCGATCGATTAAACAAAACTCATGTTTCGGTTATAAGTTTGGTGAATGTATTATACGGTCAGTCTCGATGTGGACACCGAATCAGTCGTAATAGTTACTCTCTAAAAAAATGGTTGATCATATTGAAGTTCACATTAAACGCAATCAAAATACATGCAAGTGCTCCGAGAAAGCGTGTGATACGTACTAAAAACTGAAAAAAATGGAAAATAGTGAGCGAGTGGAACGCGAACTGCTCGAGCAATGCTCGCAGATTGCAAATTTAGCTGAATGTTTCGAGTGGTTGCAACGATGCGACGAGTACCTCGCGCAGCTCGAAGAACATTGTAGTGCCAAACGTCCTCGACTCGCCGTGGGAAAAAGACAATCACTTGTGTCAAGAATCGCGCGACTCAAAGGTGAAAAAGCGCAGTTAGAAAGACGTTTCGTGCATGTTGGTGGCAATTATGCAAGCACTGGCGCTGATGATAAGCAATTGCTCGTATGGCGCGAGATCGAGACCGCGTTCAAGAATCGCATTGTGACTGGCGCTGTTATTAACATTGATTATATCGAGCCGCGACATTTTTTGGAGGACGCCAGTGATTTGGTGATTGAGCGAGTGCAAGACGCTATCGCGAAACATGATAGTGTAAAGGTAAACACCGTATTTAATGGTGAATATGTTAATAATCATGATGAACGTAATATTAAAAATATCGCTACAAGGAACAATGAACTTTATCGATCGTCAAATTTGCGCGAGTGGTATCAGCAGAGTGTCATCGATGTCACGTTGGCGATGCTTGACGAGTTCCAAGAACGCGATAGTGGTTGGGCTCTTACGCGAATACTGAATTTAACGGTAAACATTAATAAACATAATCCCATGCACGCGGCCTGTTGCATCGAATTGCCGCGGGGAATAAAGAATAAACGTGCCGTGATTAATGTGCAATCGAAAGACAATGCGTGTTTCGCGTGGTCGGTAGTGGCCGCTCTGTACCCTGCCGAAAGAAACGCAGACCGAGAGTTGTCATATCCGCATTATTCGACTGTTTTAAATGTTAGTGACATAACATTTCCAATGAACATAAAAGACATTGGAAAATTTGAACGATTAAACGACGTGTCGGTAAATGTGTACGGTACCGAATTCGACAGAAAAGAAAAGAAACTAGGCGTATTCCCGATAAGGCTCACCAAGGATAAGAAGGAGAAGCATGCCAATCTACTGTACTTGGAAGATGAACGTGATAACAGCCTCGGCCACTTTGTGTGGATTAAGAACCTGTCACGACTAATCAGTTTACAGCTGAGCAAAAACGAACACAAGAAATTCATCTGTGATCGGTAAGTGTAATAATAAAATCTGTTAAAAAAAATATTTATTACTTATAAAAATTGTTTTAATTTTAAAAAATCGTCTTCTATTTTTTATAGTTGTCTGCATTACTTCAGCTCAGAAGAAAAGTTGCAGTCACACAAAGTGGATTGTCAGCAATTAAACGACTGCGCCGTTCTACTACCGAGCGAGGATAACAAGTGGCTTGAATTCGATAATTACAACAACAAGGAGCGTGTACCCTTTGTTGTTTATTCAGATTTGGAGTGCATACTGCGGAAGATTGACCCAGGAACAGAGAACACTTCAAATTTCCCGTATCAGCATCACGAGGTATTTAGTATAGCATATTATGTTAAGTGCTCATACGACGACGCGTTGTCAGAGTATCACTTTCGTCGCGATAACGATTGCGTCGTGTGGTTCGCGAAAGTACTCGAAAACCTGGCGCATAGCGTGAAAGCTAGAATATCCGCCAATGTTCCTATGGAATCATTAACTAAAGAGCAGCAAGAGGCATACAGTAACGCGAGGAATTGTCATATCTGTGAAAAACCGTTCGCACCGAATAGTATACGTGTGCGCGATCATTGCCATTTGACAGGGTCTTACCGTGGTCCAGCTCATTCAGATTGTAATTTAAATTACAAAAATTCATACGTTATTCCGATCGTATTTCATAATTTATCTGGTTACGATGCACATTTCATCATAAAAGAAATTGCCACCACGTTCGAAGGCAAAATCGATTTACTACCGATAAATAAAGAAAAATATATATCTTTTACCAAATATGTTGAAAATACTTGTGATAAAGACATAATTTTCAAAAATGCGCGAAATTGTATACGGCTACGGTTCATCGATTCGTACAAGTTTTTAAGTTCAAGTCTTGACAAATTGGCATCGTTTTTAAGTCTTGATAAATTAAAAATTTCTCATTCGGAATTTTCCTCGTTATCAAACGAAGACTTTGAATTGTTGACACGCAAAGGTGTCTTTCCATATGAATACGTGGATAATGTTGACAAACTGTATGAAACGCAACTGCCACCGCGTGAATCATTTTATAGTTCTCTTACCAAGCAGACGGTATCACAGACAGATTATGCTCATGCTCAGAAAGTTTGGCAGCGGTTCTCAATCAAAACCCTGGGTGAATACAGCGACCTATATCTCAAGACCGATGTCTTATTATTGGCTGATATTTTTCAAAACTTCCGCGAAAGTAGCATTAATAGTTATGGTCTTGATCCCGCGCATTATTACACATTGCCATGCTACACTTGGGATGCAAGTTGAAACTAACACGCGTAAGATTTGAGTTGCTCACCGATATAGACATGATCTTATTTATAGAACGTGGTATACGCGGTGGTTTGAGTCAATGCTCCGGTAGATATGCTAAAGCCAATAATAAGTACATGCGTTCTTACGATCCATCGAAACCATTGTCTTATCTAATGTATTTTGACATAAACAATATGTATGGTTTTGCGATGTGTCAACCATTACCATACGGTGAGTTTCAATGGATCGAAAACGTTGACAATTTTGACGTGAACGCGATCGCTTCGGATTCGCCCACTGGCTATGTGCTAGAAGTCGATCTCACATATCCACAACGTCTGCACGATCGACACACTGACTTACCTTTCTGTCCTACACACGATAAACCGCCAGGATCACGACAGAAAAAACTTCTCGCAACATTGTACGATAAAAAGCGGTATGTGATACATTACCGTTATTTGCAACAATGCACGCGCAATGGGCTTCGCGTAACAAAAATTCATCGCGTATTACAGTTTGCTCAATCTCCATGGCTTCGCGATTATATAGAATTGAACACAAAATTTAGAATGAATGCAAAAAATGATTTCGAAAAGAATTTGTACAAATTGATAAACAACGCCGTGTTTGGAAAAACTATGGAAAACGTATGTAATCACGTAGACGTAAAATTATTGACAAAATGGGAAGGACGTTACGGTGCAGAGGCAATAATCGCTAAACCAAATTTTCACAGCCGCAGCGTCTTTGCGGAAAATTTAGTTGCCGTCGAACTGCGTAAACTCGAGGTGAAGTTTAACAAGCCGATTTATGTGGGTATGTGCATACTTGACATATCAAAAATCTGCTTGTACGAATTTCATCACGAATATATGTTTCCGCTATATAAAGACAAGTGCAAATTGTTATATTCAGATACTGATAGTCTTGTTTATTTCCTCGAGTGCGATGATATTTATTCAACGATGAAACGTGATATAGCGAGATATGATACAAGCGATTATCCCGCAGACAACCCGTACGGTATGCCTCTCGCGAATAAAAAAATCCTCGGTCTAATGAAAGATGAAAACAACGGTGCGATCACGACCGAATTTGTAGGGCTTAGAGCAAAGATGTACGCGATCAAAGTAGATAGTAAAAAGGATACCAAAAAAGCTAAAGGTGTGAAAAACAATGTAGTAGCGCGAACTATTACTTTTGAAGATTATATGCGATGTTTGAACGATGAAATAGAATTAACTCGTAGCCAATCGTGTATACGTTCGAAGCTGCATCAAGTGTTTACGGTTTCAGAATCCAAAGTGGCGCTCTCGCCATATGATGATAAAAGATACCTTGTTCCATCATCATTAACAAATACATTACCATGGGGACATTGGCAGATACAGTTATAATCATAAGATGTTCTCACATTTTTACAAATATTATGCATTTTAATCTTTTATTGTATTACATTTTTTTATATTTCTTACACGTTTAATATGCCAGTAATATTTTATATAAGTACGTTATTCATACTTTATACTTTGTTTTATATTCTGTATGCTTCATTTTATACATCTTATGTATTGTTTCATATGTTACACTATTAATATATATTTGACGTTTTATGAATGAGATATTTTGATATTTTTTCAAATTTTAGATATACGTTTTTTAATAAAAATTTTTATATGACATTTTGTATTAATAAGGATAGAAGAAGAATAAAGACCTAAAAAATTGTTTGTATTCATTTTATATATTTTGTAAACGCTTATATGATATAAAATATATACATATTTAATTGAAATAAATCAAATAACATCTTTTTTATTTATCCATGAGTTGTGCGAATCATCGAATCCCAGCCACTTGACGTAAACCTTGTTTCCTTTCTTCTTTATTATCTTCTCTACCAGGTATACATTTGGATGAGTCGTGCGATGCAACTCGTACTCATAGAAGGCATAGACCCGCTATTTGTTTACCGCGATAATCTTCCAGGAGATAAGTTACGGGATTAGTGCGCTGTAACGATCTTAAACACCTCGGTGGTACAATTGGGGGTGTACCCCTTAGAGAATGTCGTTTTGTGCTTGCTCACGCGCACCGAATCGTTTACTTTGAATTTCGCGGGTCCCATGATTTTTATGTGAGAGTATACAGTGCCCATGAGTTTTTCAGCAACTTCCGAATTAACGTCGACTGGTCGCATGCCGATAGTACGATACCTGTGGTTGTTGTAATCCGACACCAGACGCGACAGCTTGTTGACCCACTTGTGCGACCCGTTAAGTGTAAACATACGCCACATATCGTTCTTAAGTGTGCGATTCCATCTCTCTATTATCGATGCTTTTAAAACCGAATATGTAGAATAATGATTAATGTCATGCTTTTTCAAGACTTTTTGCACATCGGCGATTGCGTCAGCCGTCTCGCGCCCGGCCTTGCTCTTAAGCGGTACTACCCAGGCGTATTTACTCAACGCATCGATGACGGTAAGTATGTAATTATGACCTCTATTATACTTTGAATAGGGACGCATCTCGACGATATCAGCTTGCCAAAGATCGTTGAATCCTTTGATTATAACACGTCTTCTAGGAAAATTGCGTCTAGCTGACGCGTGTAATTCTTCGACGATTCGTTGCCTCTCGGAACTTATTGTTTTCTTCGATGAACTCATATTTCGGCGCGTAAACGAATTGCATTACGACTGACTCGTTTAGTGATTACACGATGTAATTTATAATGTCGGCATTGCAAAGTTCCTCTACTTTTGTTTAAAAAAAAAACGTTTTTTCTCCATTTATCAGTATTTTCTGTCTTCCTTTAATAACTTTTCTTTGTCTTCCGGTTTCTGTCGATTAGATAATTTTTCATACTCATTCTTGACTCGATCTACGGCCATTCGATAACCATCCTTCACTCGTTCTTGTGTCTTTTCATAGCGATCCTGAGCCGATCGATAATTGTCTGACAACTGTTCTTGAAACGTCCGATTTTTATTTAAGAATCGTTCAAAGTCATTCGTTAAACGTTCGTAACCGTCTTTTCGACGTTCATTGCTGCTCATTTTTGTCGTCTATCGCACGTCCTTCTCAAACAAAATCAACCTCTCGTCTGACTCGTTTCGTGGGTATACGATTTAATTTATAATTATGCCAGCTTCACGAAGTTCTTCCACGATGGACAACATCTCGTTGCCGTGAGCGTCGTTGCCCGCTCGATGTGAAGCGTCTAGCAATCGTAGACGATCTACTAATTCGATGGGATCGTCCCAGTGCACGTAATCAATCGCGTTATCGTTTAGTATCATAGCGCGAGGCAATCCCTTTCCGGATTTATCCGTTCTCTTTGGTGTAGATTCGATTGACATCAATGGTGCGATCACGTATCTATACTTGTATCCTTTGTTGCCTCGTAGTCGACTCTCCGCGGTGTAATTACGTCTATGTACGTTTGTAGTCAACAATATGCTCTTGTACTTTTGCAAATCGTCCTCCTTATAGAGAAAATCATCGGGGAGTCTCTTCAAAATCAACTCGTAAAGACCGGGTGTGCCAGCGTATCGCACGCCATCGATAATTATGTTATCATTGATGTCCACGTCAAACATTTTATTACCAAGCGTCATTCCAGCCTTGTCGAGACGAACACCATACACGGTGTCTATAATTTTCTCTTGTCCACCACCGCTGAAGAAATCTCCAATGTACTTTTGACCGAGCGGGCCTAAATGCTCAGACAACGTTTTTCGACCTTCCAACGTTTGCATCTGATGTTGAACAGACGTTCCAAACGAATCGTCTGTGGTTTCGAAAACGTTCTCGAGAGCCTTGTTAATTAATGTTGCAGGACCAATCATCGTACGCGGTGTTGACGTTATCGCTGGTGAATCCATTGCATCGTACGCTTGTTCAAAACGTTGCTTTATGCTCGATGTTGCTTTCGACAATTCGTAAGATGCACTATCGTCGTCATCGTCGTCGCTCGGTCTTTTCTTAATTATTCTTTCTTCCTTGATTTCTTCTTTTCTTTTAATCGGCTGAGATTCCTCGACAATCTGTTTCAGAGGTGCGACGATGGGCTTGAAACGTCTCTCCATTGCAATTTCCTCCTCGATCCTGCCGGTTTTTACAGCGCAATGTTTCTTGCGGATCGCATCGCTCGTTTTTTCAATCTCCCTCGCGAGTTGCTCACGCTTGCGTATATCTTTGTTATTTTCCGCCATGTTAACGTTCAACGTTGACGTATCGATAATAACTAATCGTTTTGCGGTACCGCGAACTCGTTAAATCCTTTTCTGTATCGTCCGTTACTAAGCGCGCTGTCCTTGTCTATCACTAGAAATCCGTATTCGCGTTGCCAACAAGCACGGCACAAAGCACAAAATTCGTCGTACGACATGTCGGTGTTTACATGATCGTTGTAAACGTGTTTGAGGTTGGTACCATCCTGTTTAAACAGAATTAGGAGATTGGCGTTATCGCGTATCAGATGTTTAGGTATCCTCGCGTACGTTTGACAAAGATAAAAGCAGTCGACATTCGAGTGGCGGCCCATTGAAAAATATTCTCTCACCGCATCCTGCTTATCGCACGCAACGTCGTCGAAGACGAAGATTGAATTCGGAAGCGCCTCGCTCGGTGAAATAACGTCGCTATTATTGGAGAACGTAAAGTAGCCGATTTCATCGATCGATTTCAACAGATTTTCGAGATATTGATATTTAGGCTGCTGCAGCGACTTGGAATAAATATAAACATTCTCGAAACGTACACCATGCGGACTCTCGAGCAGGCTTATCAGAACATTAGTTTTGCCGCACGAAGATGGTCCCGCAATTATTGCGCGGATGGTATTCGGCAGCATTTCACCGTGTTTCCGCAACTGCGCGTTGTCCCCCATCATTCGCAATTTCTCGTCGCAGTTTGTGACGCGTATCGTCAGCGACTGCCGCACGAATTTCATGTTTCACACTAAACTCGCGTGACGCGTCGAAGGACTATTTATAGATGTGTGAAATCTTGAGTAGCTCAGTATCAAAAATGTTTCTCGCGCTGTCACATCCCAGCGATATTCTGGACCTAAGCGCTGAGCAGTTGCAATATATACCTAAAGTCGTACTGTTACGCGTGTGCGGTAATTACATCGACCACGTTTGGGAACGGCTTCCGAAACATATACAGGTGGACCCGGTAGTTCAAACTTATCGTCGCTGCGACGAGCATTATAATCAACCTTGGCAGCGTACGCACATCGACGGCCCTGTACCGAGGATAAAAGATTGCAGCGAATGTCAGCGTCGAACAAAACCGGAAGTTTGCTGAATCGAGCGATAAACGCGCTTCCTTTCGAGTTACATATCCCCGGTTACCAGTTTTGCGGTCCGGGCACTCGTCTGAAGAAACGATTAGCCAGAGGCGACACGGGCGTAAATCCATTGGACGCAGCGTGCCGCGAACACGATATTGCGTATTCTAAGAGTAACGAACTCGTCGATAGACACGCTGCTGACGATATACTCGCAGCGTCAGCACGGAAACGCATTACCGCGAGAGACTCGACTTTGGGCGAGAGAGCCGCCGCTGCAGCCATCTGGGCAGCGATGAAGGCCAAGACCAAGATCGGCATGGGTATGAATGCAAAGACGAGAAAGAGGAAAACGACGACGACGAAAAAAAAACGAGTACTTCCGTCGGCAAAACGAGGCGGCATGTTACCGATTCTGCCAATGTTGGGCGTTCTAGGATATTTGATCGGTGGAGCTGCAAATGTAGCGAAAGCGGTAAGTGCCCCCAAAGATGCGCGACGTCAACTTGAAGAACTGCAACGTCACAATCGCGCGATGGAACAAGGTCGCGGTCTATACTTGGCACCTTATAAATACGGACGAGGAATTTATCTCGGGCCGTATAAACGCGGACAGGGCGTATCAACTAAGAGAAAAAAAAAACGTCGAAAAGACGATAAAAATGCCTGTGGGCGTGACCACCGACGTGCAATTGAACCAGCTGGCGAGACGTATGCGCATACCGTATTTTAGAGGTGTGTACATGCTTAATGCTTTACCGACGAGTGGCGTACGTCGAAACGAGAGCGGTATCGTTAATTTGGACGATACCACGGGCCCTGGTACGCACTGGGTGGCTTACGCAAAGAGGGGCAACCGCGTTGTGTATTTCGACAGCTTTGGCAATCTTCGACCGCCTCGAGAGTTGGTGCGATATTTCGGAAGCAATGTTACGATAGAGTATAATCAAACGTCTTATCAGACGTACAATCAAAATTTCTGCGGACAAATGTGCCTGAGATTTTTACAAACTGTTGACTTTTAAAAAGATCGATGAGGTGTCGAAGAGTCTCAGTATTCGTCGAACGCTTTTTCCATCATGTCGTTTACGCTAAGCGGAAAGAGCAGCGTTCTCGCTGCAAATTACTCTCCGGCGATAGATTTGACCGATGCCGAATACGAACTCGGTTTAACGCTTTTTGAAACTTATAACACGATACCGAACGTAAATGCATCAAATAATAAATTTTATTTCGGCAAAGACGATGTGGAGATTACAACTCTAGTTGTCCGCGGCGATATCGGCGTGATCAATGATGACAGCGAGGAAGCGATAGTGATTCGAGCTAATCATAACACGATGAAATGTGAAATTAAATGCGCTTACAAAATAAACTTTAACAAAGCCAACAGCATTGGATCGCTGCTGGGATTCTCGAAGCGTATACTGCATCCACGTAGATGGCACGAATCGGACATGTCAATTAATATTATGAACGTAAATATTATCCGCGTCGAATGTAGTATCACCGCAGGTGCATACAATAACGGTGCGCGTGTGCATACGATCCATGAATTTTCTCCGAGCGTGCCTTCAGGATATAAGCTCAGTGAAAGGCCTGCAACAGTCATTTACTTGCCAGTGATCATACGAAGCGTTACGGATCTTACCATACGCATTGTCGATCAAAACGGACGATTGCTAGATTTTCGAGGGGAGGAAATTACCGTCAGGTTGCACGTTCGAAAACGATAACGCGACACATGAGATGCTTGTGTTGAGTGGAGCTGAGCGAGCAAAGAGAGATAACGCATTCTTTACAAGACTGGTGACATCATCATCATCATCATCATCATCATCGATTGATAATCCGACTCGATCAACTGAGAAGCGAAAGAAGCTTAGTGTATCAAACGTTAAATTTTTACAATCACTGGGATTTGCGGTACGACAATCTTGATTAAAAAAAGAAAAAAATGACTGATATTCTAAATATCGGAGACGAGCCAATCTTTGACGATCGAATTGTCAAGATTGAGGCCCATGCTTATTCGCAGTATGCAAACACAACGTACGGGCACAGCGCCGAGATAAGAATACCCATACAGCAACAGGATTTGTATACATTGCCGTACGAGAGCTTTCTATATGTCGAAGGGAGGCTGACAAAAAAGAAGAAACCTGAGGAGGTCGGCGGTGACGTGGTTTTGGGAAATAATTGTGTTGCGTTTATGTTTGATGAGATAAGATATGAACTCGACGGTGTCGAGATTGATCGTAATAGAAACGTGGGTATAACTAGCTCACTCAAAAACTATGTAACGCTGTCATCCGACAAAAGCGTGATTTTGCGAAATGCTGGCTGGGAAGAACAGTTGACTACCGCTGATGGCTACTTCAACTTTTGCATTCCGCTTTACGTGCTGTTGGGATTCTGCGAGGATTACTGTCGAGTAGTGATCAACGCTCGTCACGAATTGATCTTGATACGAGCGCGCAACGATAACAATTGCCTAAAGGGCAATTCAGCGGTAGAGCCTGTGATAGAATTGTTTAAGATTCAGTGGCGAATGCCGCACGTAATACTGAATGAAATAAATAAACTTTCGATGCTGCGCACATTGGAGAGCGGACGATACCTCAGCATGGCTTTTCGCTCGTGGGATCTTTACGAGTATCCGCTTTTGCAACGTACGACCAAGCACTCGTGGGCTATCAAGACCTACTCAACTCGAGAAGCCGCGATATGTCATCTTTGCTCTGCAAACCGGTCGAAAAAACGTCATGTCCGAGGACACGAGCCGATTCGACCATTGCAATTTAATCAACGTGAAACTGTACTTGAACTCTGATAGTTATCCTTATGAAGATATGAATTTAGATATTAGTAAAAATAGATGGGCTATTCTATACGAGATGTACGCGCGTTTCTGCAAAAACTACCTCGGATACGAGTATCTCGAGCCGAATCTCACAGTGACAAATTTTATACGTCACGGTCCTTTCGTAATAATAGATTGTAGTCGGCAAGTTGAATCAATCAAGAGCGCAACCGTTGACGTGCGATTGGAATTTGAGACAAAGGATAACGTACCAGAAAATACTAGTGCCTATTGCTTGATAATACACGATCGCGTGATTCAGTACAACCCGTTGACAAACATTGTGCGCAAAATCACTTAATTCCACGCATATATTATACGATACATCGACGTAGACCACAGTCTTCGTTTCGACCGCGACATGTCCGTGCCGACGTTCGTGGATCTGCAAGGTTTCCCCCTTGGACGATTGAGAGGTTTCGTCGTAAAAGAATTTGCTGCTCTTAGAGGGGGAAACGTTCTCGCGCATTATATTTTTGACAGCCCCCAGCCATGGGATTGGCTGATGAAATCCGAAAGATCTTGCGCCTCCTGGCTCACTGCCATGCATCATGGGCTAAGATGGGGCACCGACGGGGTGGTTCCGTACCGGAAAGCGACACAAGTGATTACAACTGCAGTACTGGGTGCTGAAAATCCTGACGACAAGGAGATTGTATACGTCAAAGGACATGAGAAACGAGAATGGCTGGGAGAATTACTTCTGGACAGTCGGCGAGAATACGCATACATCGAGAGCCTGGATGTGGATTACGAAGACGTGGATAATCTGAATAATCTAAATGATGCTAATACTTTTCAATGTGGACAACACCGTACGAATAAACATTGTGCTTTACAAAATGTATTCAAACTTTACAATTGGTGGACACAATTGCAAAAATAAACATACGTAATATACGAGATACATTTTTTTTTTCCCCCTCCATTACATCTACGTTTCATGTACCTCATGTTTCATGTATGTCATATTTCACGTTTCATGTACGTCATGTTTCATGTACGTCATGTTTCACGTTTCATGTACGTCACGTTTCATGTACGTCATGTTTCATGTATGTCATGTTTCACGTTTCATGTACGTCACGTTTCATGTACGTCATGTTTCACGTTTCATGTACGTAACGTTTCATGTACGTTATGTTACACGTTTCATGTTTCTCACGTTTAGTTTAACGTTTTTCATGTTTAGTTTAACGTTATTTCATGTTTTTTCACGTTTAGTTTAACGTTTTTCATGTTTAGATTAACGTTTTTTCATATTTCACGTTTCATGTACGTCATGTTTCATGTATGTCATGTTTCACGTTTCATGTACGTCATGTTTCATGTACGTCATGTTTCACGTTTCATGTACATCTACGTTTCTCCAACGTTTTTTTCATGTTTCTCACGTTTAGTTTAACGTTTTTCATGTTTAGTTTAACGTTATTTCATGTTTTTTTCACGTTTAGTTTAACGTTTTTCGTGTTTAGATTAACGTTTTTTTAATATTTCACGTTTCATGTACGTCATGTTTCATGTACGTCATGTTTCACGTTTCATGTACGTCACGTTTCATGTACGTCATATTTCACGTTTCATGTACGTCATGTTTCACGTTTCATGTACGTCATGTTTTATGTACGTCATGTTTCACGTTTCATGTACGTCATGTTTCACGTTTCATGTACCTCATGTTTCACGTTTCATGTACGTCATGTTTCACGTTTCATGTATGTCATGTTTCACGTTTCATGTATGTCGTGTTTCACGTTTCATGTACGTCATGTTTCACGTTTCATGTACAACGTTGCCAGACCGCGAAAACGTGTCGTGACACGTTCGAGCGATAACGATGATGATGAAATTGTTTGATAGAGGGGAAAAGTATCCCCCACTCCTTTACAATTGCAGAAGCTTTAATCCTCCTACAAACGTCGCAATTTATAATCAGTTTTGAATCAGTCGCTCGTTTGAACGGTTCTGAGACAACGCATCTCTCTCTCAGTATAAACAATGGCAAACTATTACGTTCCAATCCAGACTGAAGCGTGCGAGAGATCGTAAGTATCTTTATATTTAAATTACGTTTTATACATTTATTGTACGTTTTACTCATCTCTCCGTTTTTTTTCAGCACGTCTTTGGAATCGCGGTATACGCCGCGTATTTTGAGTAGAAGGTTTGCGCTAACATCAACTTCCTACAAATGGATTGATGTAGTGATCAACGTTGGATCTGTTTCCTGCTCCGTGGAGATATCGCTCGGCGATACACGCGGCAACCGGATCGTTCTACCTTATAAAACGTGGAGAGCTCTGTTAGATAAACGTGCGGATTTCGAGCGATTCGTCCAGTCAACCGAAGCACCATCGTTACCGATTCATGATCTTACCGTGCAACTCGTAAAACTGCGCGATGAAAATATTGTTAAATTATCGTTGCGCGATGCTTGTATTTACCTAAAACCTGCAACTATGTTATTTATATTCAACCTGGAACATTATGTCGAGCACATTTATTATACGCTGCATCAAAGCATTGCAACTGCGACTGAGAAATTTAAACATTTTGTAACATTTTTGCGTCAAAACTTTGCCATGAACAAACCAGACGCGACAGAATTATTGCGCAAATTTTACGATAAGAGTTCGCAAATTGAGTGTGAATTAATAGCTTACGCTATTGATACTATTGTGAACGAAGCATTACATGAACAATAAAAAAGGATTTTAAAAAACTCTTTAAAATGTATTTGAAAATCTATCCTTATCCATTGTTTCCTATTTTCTTAGTAAATAATATGCGAGATAGTAGACATTAAGAAGGCGCGCAAAAGAAACAAGCGTGGCGAGGTGGGGGAGACTAAACGCGCAAGCACACGCTTGACCATGTACGAGAAAATTGAGCGGCGGCGGCGGCGGCGGCGGGCCCCGCGGAAATAGCCGCGCACACCCCACAAAATATTCGCCATTGTATCGCTTATCCCCCTCGTGATGACAGACATTTCCGATTTCAAAAGTACAGTCATACACACCTCCTCGCGGTGTGATTTATTATGTTTATGTAAACAGAGTGACAAATACATGGTCCATGTTTACATTAAATGGTCAGTAGTTGCCTCCACGCGACACATTTCAAAGGTGTCGGTCAAGAACATGGTCCTCGAATCGCTATCTCTGTTTATATAAACATTGGTTACGCAGAACCATTTCCGATTTCAAAGTACTGCCATACCCACCTCCTCGCGGTGTGATTTATTATGTTTATGTAAACAGAGTGACAAGTACATGGTCCATGTTTACATTAAATGGCCAATTGCCTTCACGCGACACATTTCAAAGGTGTCAAATTTATTTAAACATCGGCCAAGAACATGGTCCTCGAATCGTTATCACTGTTTATATAAACATTGATTACGCAGAACTACCGGTTAGGTTTACACGTGTGACCCCGTTTTAAGCCCCCCCTCCCCCTCCTCCACCCGGTTTGGTCCACCCGCGGGACCTTATCGCCGGTTAGGTCCCCCCGCGCGACCAGAAATATTCCCCCCCCCTTCCCTGCACCCCACTGAGATCCTCGAGTTTGAACCGGCCTATACATTCTACTCGTAAACATTTGTGCATAGATAAATAAAATAATAATCATCATGCAAATAATAAAAGAGTAAGTTACAGTTTAAAAAATTATAATGTTTTAACCTGTTTAATTAATAATGTTTAAAAATTACGGGTTAAAGTAAATAATTTTTAATTTCTATAGATAATTTTTATAATATCTTATAATCCTATGTGATAGTATACGACTACTGCTTTAAATAAAAAAATAAGTTTTATAAAAACAAAAAAAATTTGAATTTAGCAAGTAAAATTGAGTACGAAAAAATATGATTCCAACGATCTATGTGTGTTTAAATCATTAAATTTATATTTTTTCTTGCACAATTTTTTATTTCAATTTTTGATTAATTTGCTCAAAATATTATACATGAACTCCTTTATACTAAATACCTAAGAAAGAGTTACAATTCTGTTCTTTCAAAAACTATGCCGATCACTGGCTCCATATAAGTGATCTGATTTCCGATTTCGCGTCGTATTTACACCGTCTGGTTGTAGACGAGGGGTACCAGAGAGGAGAGGTTCCCGATTTTTGTTAGATTTCCAATATAGGTAAGCCCTTTAACGATCACGCGCCTTCCGCGTGCCGCGCGGCTCGCGAGTTGGGGGGAATCGCGTATGAGATCAAGAATTAATTTCGATACTTTAAAATTCAATATAAAATATAATTTCCAAGGGATTTTTAAATTGAGTGCGCAGAACTGTAGTGCTGATTTTTCTGAGTTGTTACATAGCGAAAGAATTAGAATTTTTCAACGCAAACTACTTTTTAACGATCTTGAATTTTCAGGAGACTCTAGCGGTTCTAATTTTTATGGAATTTTAATATAGTGCGAACAGAGCGCAAGCTGGGAACGAGTGTAATAGACTTTTAGATTGAAACCCATAAGTTTATTAATGCTACTATTTTTAATTGTCCCGTGAAGATAAATTATCATACGAGAGTCGCGAGGAGCGCGCGCCCGCGCGCACCGGTGCTGCGACAAAATTTATTCCGAGATCCTTTAAATATTTATGTAGGTTACAATTCTTGAGTTATCTTAATTTTGATTTGACAGGAGGATAGTGACGATTTTTCCGAATCATTACGTCACCGAAAACTTTGCATTTTAATATTGCTTCTGGGTGAAACCGATTTTTATACTTTGGACTTCTATAACGCTCTTAGTTTTCTCGTTTTTTTAATCCCGCGTGCACAATAGGATAGTGGAGTAGGCGCTCTACAAGAGTGCATGTTGAAGTTCGCAATTTTATTATTTCTACTATGAAGAAACTATTTTTCTTTGTGCCTGAATAAATCTTAAGACTCGGCGCGCGCGGGCGCTTGATGACGCTCGCGGGGGTCGCGAGGTGCGGGGCAGTCGCGCAATCGAGCGCTGCGTGACGCGTTGATCTTCTTTGATTTTTACCCGTTGGAGGTTTTAAGATATTTAAATGCGATAAACGCAATATAGTAGCCAAAGGTCCACGCAACAAGTTACTAGGTTGAAAATTATGAATTTGTAGTTGCTTCTAGGCAAAATTATTTTCTCTTGTGTTTGAGAAAATAGTTAAGATCGGACCGCGCGAGCTTGGAGACGCAGACAAGAGCCGCAAAGCACGGGAAGACCGCGCGCGAGCGTTGTGAATCGCATTCCGCGCATTATTTCCAATTTAATTAAATTTATATTTCAAATAGGATCTCAGGTTTGCATGTACGGCGCGATAGCACCTAGTACACGCAATCATCACGCGATCACAGGTTTATTATTTTATTATTATTTTTACTGAAAAGTATTACAAAATTTGGACGATTATGCGTTGCTACTATAATTTTAGATTTGAAGTGGTTATTTGTGTTACATTATTTTTATATGTCAAAAGTTGTTTCTGTAATTTTTTTCTAGAAGGTTTAATCACATTAAAATTTAACGAATGCATGCGGATGGTGCGTAAAGTTAAGGAAAAATTTTGGTCACCAGACGTAACAATTACATACTATTTTCACTTTAACTCGCTCACTGTGTAAAAATCATTGTCATTGAAATACTAAATTTTTTTTGAAAAATTTGTGTATAGAATAGAGATGATGATTTTATAATAACCAAAAGTCAGATGAATACAGCTAAAAAAGCAAAAAAGAAAGAAAAGTCATCCAGTTCTGCAAATGTTTCATATATTTATAATAAACAATCACTGAAACCTCTAAAGGATCTACTCATGGAATCTATGTTAGGAGAAGAGATTTTAACCTTATTTGAAGAGAATGAAGTTATTCCAGATAAATATAGAAATAAATTATATAACATTATCATATTTGGAAAATAGATCTATAAGGTAAAATACTTGAAAAAAGTGTGTACTAAATTTAGATGAAACTCTATTGATTTTAGGCAAAAATGAATTATTTGTAAACTTTTTTAATATGTAGAATTTAAAATATATTTTAAGAGCTATAAAAATTCTAAAAATTAATAAAGTTACAGTGGATCAAATAAAAAACTTTTTTGGACAATTTTAGTTTTTTAACCAATATTGAACATGTAGTAAAGCAGCTGACTCAAGGAAATACTGAAAAGGAACAAATAGAATGAGTACAAATAATTATTTTAATGTAAAATGCGCGAAAGAAAATATTTTCTTATTTTTTTGTTACAATATTTAGTCTTGCGATAACGAAATATATAATAATAATAAATGTTTTATATAAGTTTTAAGAAAAACTCTATTAGAAATAAGAAAAAAAATTAAAGCTTTGAAACTTTTTATTTTTCAATTTGACAAATAAAATGTTATTCTGCTATGTATGATATTAATAAAATTTGAATGGCATTGATATATTGCATAATACTTAGCATCACGAGATAAACGCAACGTTTCGAATCAATTCTTGATCAATACCGTTTATCGCCGTATTACCCGTGAAGCCTAGCGTAGATATAAATTACATTAAATTAATTAATTAATATTATAATAAGAAAATATTTTCTTTCTTATGTAATTATTTTGTGTCTAACAGTATCTAAAAGTATGTAAATATACTGTAAATTGAAAGTGTCCGATATAATAACATTTAAAAAACAAGTTAATACACTAAGTTTAAGTATGTGTTAATCCAAAAAAAGTACTCGTTTTCTCGTAATATAATACACATTTTTACAATTACATTTATTATGAACTAAGATTAAATTGTTAGTTTCTCGTTAACCAAGAAAATCTTCAATTAATTTGTTGTGTTTATCTTATCTTGTGTTTATGTAGATTTTAAGTTAATGTTAAATTGCATTCCAAAGAAAATGTTTTCTTGCTTCTTCTGCTCCCATGTATTCTTATCTTTAGAATCTTTGATGAGCCACATAAAATTAAAACATAAAGCACTTATGAATTATGAGGTATAATGCAATATCACAGATTGCTTTTACAAATTTGCTTGTGTTTATTCATCAATAAAACATTTAAAAAATGAACATTCTATGCAAAAATGGTCTTGTGAAATAACTGAAATATCAAATAACGTGAATAAAGATGTGTGGCTGTGTTTGAAGCTCTGAAACCGAATATGACCTCAAAATTACTCCATCAAATCAAGATTTCTTTTTTACACTAAAAGAATTGCTAAACGTTCCTTAAAATTACACACTATTCAACCCGGTAAAAAAAATCTTGATTTGATGCAGCAATTCTGAAGTCATATTCAGTTTCAAGGCGTCAAAATACATAAGGATACATAGGTGTAGTCTCTCGGACATGACATTTTTTTTATTGTGTGTGTCTGTTATTGTTATTAATATTCAATGATCTGAAAAAGTCTTGAATTAATTTGAATAGTATAAATAAGAGATATATATTAAATATTACGTCTGGAAAATTTTTTTTCCGCACCATCCGTTAAAATAATTTTTATTTTTCAAAAACAAATTTAAGACCAATTATAATGTAAAATTAAAGTCTAAAAAAACAAATTTAACATATCGATATTCCTAAATCAGAATTCATATACTCATAACCGATAATTTTCTGTAGCTCTTCTGACTATAATTAAAAATAAAAATAATAATTTAATAAATTTAAGATTGCATGATGATTGCGTGTACCGGCTGCTATCACGCCATACATGTCAAACTGAGATCACTAGGAAGATATAATTTATATTAAATCAAATAAATACGCGGAATCTGAAGAATGCGTCTCACGTTGCTCGCACGCACCTTCTTAGCGTTTAGCGGCTCCCGCCACAAAACGCCACAAAACGCTCGCGCGTAGATCCATTTAATATGTTTCAGAAACAAAGAAAAATAGTTTTCATACAGAAACAATAATAAAATTGTAAATTGCGTCTCGAAAACATGTTACTCGCGCACACCGCTATCACACTGTACTCGCAGTGTCTAAATATTTTGAAAATTGTAGGCATTAAAAATTATAGAAGTTTTCGAGACAAATAAAATTAAAATAAACCAAAATAAAAATAGGAGAGCAAATCTTGGACCAGATATCCGACCACATGATACCACCATCCTATCAACACTGCATTACGATAACTGGAAAAATTGGAGGCTGTAAAAATATTTAAAATTTCGGGAATAAATTCTTCTCTCACGGAACTTGCGCGCGCGCGCCACGCAACTCTCGCGCACCGATTTCTTCTGTACTTCAAGCACACTTAAAATTTATTTTGAAGCATGTAGAATTAACAATACATTAACGATTTTTCTTCGTAAATACTTTGCTGTAAATACGTCTCTCTATCATACTCTACACTCAGAATTCACGTACTTAAAAATTAGAGTCATTAAAAATAATTAATAAGTCTAAGAAAAATTAAAATTAATGATAAAATAATGCATTTCTTTACGGAAATCTATAGTGGGCACGTATTACCACTGCACTATAGAAGTAGAATTATATGTTTCTAAAATAAGTTTCTCTAAAAATTTAAAAATCTCTACATTTATTTTCTAAAATCTTATTTCCTTCAAATTTATTTTTACGAAAACAATTTATTTTCCTAACAATCCTATATAAAATATAAGGAAACCCTATCAATTTCTCCTTTTACTCAAAATAAAATCAGGACAAGCGCTTCCTAGTCACTAGGATAGCGAAACCCTAATCATCCATCTTCCAATATTAAGATTTCATTCATTAAAATTAAAACTCTCGTTAAAATGAAATTAAAAACAGTCTCGGGGAAGATCCATAAATACACACTAAATTAAGACTTCTCTCATTCAAATCTCTTAATATTAAAAACAAAACCTTTGTTCACGATACTTTAAACTCATATATATTTAAAGTAAAGAGTTATCGCATTAAATTTTTATATAAATCTCTAGTCTCTTTTCAGCCCGAAAAAACTTCTCATGGCAAACGTATCTAATATAAAAATGAATCCTGCAAAAGAACATGAACAAAGACGCCCTGCTCCAGCACCGTCCGCGAATGCAAACCCGCGCATTACCAGTAACACTATCGTAAATTATAAAATTAAGAAACCCCCAGTAGGCAATTATGTTTTTGTAAACCATTTATACTAGCGCAAACACTTTTATTCATACAAGCGCACACGCAGTTATCTACAATAATATTCACACAAACATATACGTACATGTACTTTCTTACAATAAAATAAACACACATATAATACACTTAGCAAATACGAGCACTTTATTGCACATTATCACCACGCAAACACCCTCATTCATACACCAAACTAAGAAAATCCCTCCCATTCAGAATGCACATCCTCTCACTGGTTAAAATTTATTCAATTCCATCTATTCCAATAAATCATTGTTAATTAATTGAGGAAGATTCTCTATTTAAGTAGCAACTGATGACAACGGCCAAGAATACCAAAAAACCAATTACGCCGCTCAGTTTTTAAACCGGCGGACGTAACATTAGTAAATCTTTAATGACTGTAAATTTTAACTTTATAATTTACAGTATTTATAAATAATTTTATAATCATAAGATTGACACAACAAATTTAATGCCTGTATGTTTAAGAGTACTAATGATTTTGATTTTACATAAAAATAGGATTAATTTTAATTTTAATAGAGTTTCTTCAATACATTATATAAAATATTATACATTAAAATAGAAACTATTTGCAATTTTAATCGTAAATTTTTCAAAATTGTAACATACTTAATAAAATAATTTGACAAACGGAATAAATCTTATTCAGCGTCACAAAAACTAGGATAAACAATTACCTACTTTCTTGAGCTCAAAAAAGTCATTTTTTTTATTAAATAACATAATAAATCAAAATTATGCTTATTTAATTCATGAAATTGAAGTTGTGAAATATGTCGCGATCCAGAAGGAAATTCATGGACCTATTGGAGCGTAAATTACCTTTTAGGGAAAGAAGGGTAAGCCGAGAGGCAGAAGGTAGGAAGAGTTATTTTCGCGTGTTCAATATGGCGGCAAAATATCGGCAGGGAATTTAGCTATTATGATAATATCCTCGTGGCTTACTTTAGTTTACTTGTCGCATTGTGATAGTGATTTTTGTATTATGTCATATGTCAATTTGTTTCTAATAATTTAGAAAAAAGACATTTTATAAAAAAAATCACAATCTCAAAAATGTGACTGCATAATCGGCATTGCCAAAAAATGATTTATTGTGAAGTTATAAAGGAAAAAAACATTAAACAAAAATGAGAAATTGTTCAAAAATCCACTTGTTCTTTAAAAAATCATATCTCCGCAACAAAAAACTTTTAAAGACTTTATAATACGGCGTTTTAAAGCTAAAGAGTAATACTTTCAAAAAAAATTATGGTATTGTCATTCCTTTTAAAAAGTATAATTATATAACAAGGGAAATATGAGATACTTTTGGGTGTCTAAAAATCTACTTTTCTTCAAAAAATCATATCAATTCGCCAATTGATTGCCATTTTGACAACGGTTTGCAAGAAGAAACAAAAGACGGAACTGTTCCGTTTTTTGCTTTTTCTTCTTCTTTTGTTTTGTTAAAAGACGCAAAATGGCACAAGAAAGACGAAATCCATTTGCAAATTATAGTGAAGGTACGCGTCAGAGAATAGTGGATTTAAGTGAACAAAGATTATCTGCTCGTGAAGTGGCTCAACAAGTTGGGTGCAACATAAAAATGGTGGAATTATAGAGACGAAAATATTGTGAACTAAATCCTTACGGACTGAAAGATCATAGAAAACAGAATAGACGCTCCCCAAAAAAACGACTCCGGAACAGGACGCACAGATAATAAACGTTGTTGCGGAAAATCTATTTAAAGGAGCCAAACATGTCATCCCGGAAATCGGAATCAATATTTCGAAAGCAACCGTAATCAGATGATTGAAAACAGCTGGGTTGATCTCGTGTCGTCCGACCAATGCGTGCTAAGTGAAGAACATCGCCGAGAACGATTGGCCTTTGCCCATCGGCACTTAAATAAGCCCCAAAAAGAGTGAGATAAATAGATTTGGTCGGACAAAAAGGTAAATTTATTTATTTATTTTTTATTTTGTTTCAATCAATAGATTGCACGGTAAAATAATCATGGAAATATTGGATACCTCAAATAATAATTGCATTTTTTACAATTATAGGTCTTCTCTTCTGCTGAGGATGGCAAACTGCGAGTTTGAAGGCCTAGAAGCGCAAGACTTGAGCCACAATATGTCGTGCAAGAGCGACATAATGGTAGAATCTCTTGCAGTTTTTAGGGCTGCATAGTGCTGTTAACATAAGTGCTGTTACTGTGATGGCACTGCACCAAACTACGGCACGGATGACGGCTGTAGAATACGTAAACATTTTAGACACAGTCATGCTCCCCAGTGCGCGAGCAAGGTTTCCACTAAATGAGTATCTGAGTATTACGTTCGTACAGGACAACAGTTCTGTACACACCGCCCACCTAACAAGAAATTGATACAATAATCATCCCGAGGTATAAAAAATAAATTGTCCAAAAAATCTCCAAACCTAAACCCAATAGAAAATTTATGGGCCATCATGGTGAGGAAATGGAGGTCCGGCAAACACAGAATCCGAGAAGCATTAATACAACATGTATTGGACGTTTAGAACAGGCTTCGAGGTTGAGCTGAAATATGCCAGAACCTGTCGACGTCGATGAGGGCAAGATTGTAACAAGTGATTGACAAGAACGGCTATTGGATTGACTATTAATGTGAGTATTCAACATTCCTTCCAGTTACGTTTTAATTAATTAATATATTATTTTTTAGTACACACATATTTTAAAATTAACTGCACAATCTTTCTTCTTTACACACACATATTGAGAAAAAAATATTGCATGTAATAAAAATAATGCAGTTAATTTTAAAATGTGTGTAATACAGAATAATATATTAATTAATTAAAACGTGATTGAGGAACGAACGATGTTGATCTCAAGCAGTGTTCCAATCGGGGTTCCCTTTTCCGCACATGCGCATTGATATGGCAGAAAAAGCAGTAGTGAAACGCGTGCGCGCTAGTGGGCGCAAGTCTTAACGAATGACGGTTATGACATTATGACTAGAAGGTAAGTATAACGCGCCTTTTGATAGATAGAAATAGTTTTAAATAGTAGTTTATATAAAAGAATTTAAATTATTAAAATGGAAAACGGAGCCATTAGAAAAAAAAAAAAATTAGAGATTTTCGTGTAGGTTGATTAGACGAGGATTGTTTCAAAAGATGTTTGGCTCCTTACCCTACAGAAAATAAAGCTTTTTGCACTTTTTGCGACAAAACCATTACATGTTGCAAATCAAAATTATTAAAACATTTACAGTCAGTCAATCATATCAAACGTTCGTTAAATCAAGGCGACAAAGAAAATGTTAATCATCACAATAATAGAGACACCCTTTCGTATAATGATAAAATTAAACGCGCTGAAATAAAATTAGCCGCATTTTTTGCTGAGCATAACGTTGCTTTTAATACCCCAGATCACTTAATTTTTCTATTGAAAGATATCTGTATTGAACCAGAAATTATATCAAATGTGTCACTGGCTCGAGATAAATGTAAAAATATTATTACAAATGTTATCGGAAAACGCGAAGTAAATAAAATTGTTAATGATCTGCAAATTTCTAAATTTTCTATATTAATTGATGAAAGTACAGACATTTCCGATACGAATCTTATTTGCATTTTTGTAAAGTATTTATCGCCAGTAAATAAAAGAGTAACAACTAAATTATTAGAATTAATGTCTGTAGACGCAACAAATAATTCCGCGGACAAAATTTTTAAATGTTTCAAACATCTTTTTAGAGAGAAAAAAATTTCATTACAAAATATAGTAGGAATGGCAAGTGATAACGCATCGGTCATGATTGGGCGTCATAACTCTTTTATATCTCGTTTAAAATTAGAAATGCCGGATCTTATTACACTTAATTGCATTTTCCATTCATCTGCGCTAATAGCAAGTAAAACATGTGAAAAAATCCCGGAATCATGAAAATTTAATTCGAGCAGTTAGTACTCGTATTAAAAGATGCATGTGCCATTTTAAGTTCAATCGAATGTGTTACTACGGAGATGTCTGGTGAATCGTACGTCACCTGCAGTAAAATTATTCCCATCGTTAATTGTTTGATAAAAACTTTGAACAAGTTTAACACTGAGCATGAGATTTCGGAATTTCTTCATAAAAATGTTTTACGAGAACTTTGCAGAAGATTTCAAGGAGAAGATTCAAACGTCGAAATAAACCCTTTTCTTGCAATATCCACTTTATTGGATCCACGCTTTAAGAAGCTGCACTTTCGCAACGCTTTAGCTGTTTCTACAGCAATGGGCAAAATCTGCCAGTTAATAAAAGAAGAAAATTGTATAGAAACTCAAAATACTGTAAATATTGAAAAAAATACAACTGCTCTTGAGATCAAAGATGTTTGGAATATTCATGATGAATTAATAGCTTCTTCATCACAAAACTTTGACGAGCTTGGTGGCATCCCAGTTGAACTTCGACAATTTCTTAATGCCAATGTCGTTGGCAGAACAGAGGATCCACTCAAAGTTTGGCAAAAGCTGAAGGATATTTATCCAACGTTATACAAAGTCGCCATGAAATACTTTGTAATTGTGGGAACATCAGTTCCATCTGAACGATTGTTCAGTGCTGCTGGAGATACAATCAGTGCAAAAAGAAGTAGGATTACTGGGAAACAAGCGTCACAGACTATATTTCTAGGATCTTTGCCTGAGAAATATTGGAAATAGATACCTCAGAGATACTCGAAATAGATACTTTTGTCACAACTTTAAATTTTATAACAGTTCCTAGAATAGTTAAGTCAAAAATTAACTACTCTAAGTATATTAAAGTTTTTCAATGTTAAAAACTCAAAGTTTAAGAATGTTAAATTTATTAAAATTGTTAAAATTATTCATAAATTAGTTCGTGCTCTTTTGCGTAAAAACAATCATTAATCATCAAAAGGTCCAATAAGAGCGAGAATAAATAAGATGTCAATAATATTCTTTAATTAGACATTTACATAAATAAATGATCTTACTTTTTTTCTTCTCTGACCGGATTGCGTTTTTCTTTGAGTTATTTTTACTAAATCTATGTTGACCAGGATAACGATACATGTAACCATCTTTACGAAGCTCTCGTTTTCATCCAACTATTAGAGATGACATTATACGTACGACATCACATCAACGTTCCAACTATTGCGTTCCCATTCGCACCGTGAACGTTTTAATTATGTAAATAATTTTATGTTGATAAGGGGCAAGTTAGCCCGAAACGTCCAGCGTTTTAATTTATGTAAATGTCTAATTAAAGAATTTTATTGACATCTTATTTATTCTCGCTCTTATTGGACCTTTTGATGATGAATGATTGTTGTTAAAATTATAATACTAAAGACTTAAAATATATAATACTAAAGACTTAGCACTTATAACTATAATACTAAAGACTTATGACTTATAACTATAATACTAAAGACTTATGGCAAAACTGAATAAAATTACGGAAAGTTTTACAGCATGATGTATTTTAATTTTATTTTTTTAACCTTTGAATTTATTAAAAATAACCTTCGATTGCAATAATTCTCAAGGCACAAGCATACACGTGTGTATATGTGCGTGCGCGTGTATCTCAGATTTGATTCTTTAATAATCGATTAATCGATTCATTTCAACCTGATTAATCGATTCATAAATTCTTTTTTGAAAAATTTAATCGATTATAAAAATCGATTTTTTTTCTTTGAAAGTCGCATCACTACTACGTGGTCGTCTCTCGTTCGCTGCTTCCCGTTACCCGTTTCCGCGCCGACAGCGATCGTGCTCGCAAATTTTGACATGAAAATAAGGGAGTAATTAATACGTTCAATGACTGGATTCAACCCTTTCCTGGAGACCGCGGTAATAGAGGCGCAATTTCTGACATGAAAATAAGGGAGTAATTAATACGTTCAATGACTGGATTCAACCCTTTCCTGGAGACCGCGGTAATAGAGGCGCAATTTCCGGTCCGGCGCAAGCGAGAACCCGCGCTCTGTGACAGCGGCGGGACGCTGCTCCGACTGCAACGTCACAGTATCTATTCAAAATGATTTTAAAAAATATTAATATTTTGTATAAGAAATAAAGTATGTTTAATAGACAAAGATTCGAAGTGTGCACAACAACAATTTTTAGACAAAATAACAGAGTGATGGATTTTTTATGTGATATAGCTAAAAACGTCATCAAATTTTCTGCTGCTAAAGAAGATTCTGCAAACAAATTCTTTCAAGTATGTACATATATGTCTGATTAATATATTTTAATGAAGTTAATGTTAGTAGCCAATTCATAGCAGCCGATTCAAGAAAAAAGTATTTTTTAATTATAATTTAATAAATGTCAATTTCTAATAATTAATTATTTAATGTAAATAATGTAATTGATTTTTACCTGTGGATCCAACCAATTACGTTCGCCGATCGATGAGCAAATCTACATTCCAAAAACTATTGAAGAAAATGTGTTGCAACCTTTTAGCTCATAACTGTGTACTTAAAAAATACCAAATTTTAAAAAATTCTATACTAGTCAAAAATAGTGATTTTGCAATTGGCTGCTAATTTCGGCTTTATTGTATTTTACAAATGTTTCCTAATGAGTTATTTAATGTATGTATATATAAAATTAAAAATTGCTGGATTTCCAAAAGTTCTTAGCTGCATTGATGGGACTTTCATTAAAGTAGGGGAGACTGGGGCTGGTTGTTACAGGGGTAGGTTGTTACAGCGCCAACGGTAGCTAAACCAAAACCGCTATAGTGACGTTAGAAAGAGATAAATAATCACGCCACTGTCGGCCGACATACCGCGCGAGCGGTGCTGGCGTTCTTGTGAGAAGAGCCCGTGCAAGCAGCCGTCAAAAATGCAGGTTCGTAATATTTTCATTTTTTAGTAATTGGTCTAGCACTTGTTATCTAAATAAGCAGAAATGTGTATGTTGTGGTATATACTCTCTAATTCCTTCTGTTTACAATAAACTGTACTTTTATAAGCTTTACAAATTTTTGTATTTTAATATTTAATCTTAAGAGGTTAGTTTCGGTGTTGGGGCTAAAAGTGACATTTTCTCGGGGCAGGTTGTGACAAACCACAATTAATTTGTGATTTGTCACAATCTGCCCCGTCGTGCTTCTTGCTGAGTGGTATAATTTAAATTATATAAATTTGTTATTTTTGGCAGGATGAGGAAGTATAAAAAAAAGAGTGAGCGTGGACAAATATCTCAAGACATCTACGACAAAGCAGCATCTGTTTTAGAAGAGGATAAAACGAAAACAGTTCGTGGCATCGCAAAAGATTTTGGACTATGTCATATGACGCTAAGAAGATACTTACAAAAACGAAGCGAAGCAAAGGAAAAGGGCATACCTATGGAATCTGTTACAATCGGTTACCAGAAGAATAAACAAGTTTTTAACAACGATCAAGAGACTATTTTGGTGAATTATTTAACAAAATGTAGCCAAATTTACTACGGATTAACGCCAAAAGATGTTCGACAGTTAGCATTTGCTTGTGCACTTAAGTACAATGTTATTATGCCGCAATCGTGGCATAATAATAAAGAAGCAGGAGTTGATTGGTTGACAGCGTTTTTAAAACGCAACCAGTCTTTGTCCATAAAAACACCAGAGGCTACTAGCCTGAGCAGAGCCACGTCATTTAATAAAACTAATGTTAATAATTTTTTTTCTAAATTGTCGGAAGTGTTGGATAAATATAAATTTTCTTTTTCACGCATTTGGAATGTAGATGAAACAGATGTTACAACGGTGCAGAAACCTAGAAAAATATTGGCTCCGAAAGGTTCAAAACAAGTTGGTTCCATAACATCAGCAGAGAGGGGGGTTCTTGTGACTCTTTGTGTAGCAGTAAATGCAGCGGGTAACTCGGTGCCATGCATGTTTATCTTCCCGCGAATAAGATACAGGGACCATTTTGTTCGCGGTGGACCTGCAGATTGCATTGGCGCTGGTAACTCGAGTGGCTGGATGACTGGAGTTGAATTCAGAATATTCATAAAACATTTTATTGACAATGTAAAACCATCTCCATCTGATCCTGTGTTGTTGTTATTGGACAATCATTCTTCGCACTTGGATGTAGAAGTTGTTGAAATGGCTAAAACAAGCAATGTAGTGTTATTGTCCTTTCCACTACATTGTTCTCATAAGCTTCAGCCCTTGGATGTAGGAGTCTATGGACCATTTAAAAATTACTATGCCAGCCAACAAGATGCTTGGCTTAGAAACCATCCGGGTAAAACAATGACTATTCACGATATTCCGTCTATAGTGAACAAAGCTTTACCCTTGGCATTGAAGCCAACTAATATCATCAACGGATTTGAAAAGACTGGTATTGCGCCATTTAATAAAGATATTTTTCCAGATGATGACTTCTTGTCTGCTTTTGTTACTGACAGAGCACTAGACGGCACGGCTAGCTCAAATATTGAAAATACCCCAGTTACAACAGAGAACACTCCAATTCATTTTGCTAAGACTCAATTTCCGCCGACTCAAACTGCCTCCTTGAATGACACTACATCTCTTATTTTGGAATTTACCGAAGACAATATTGAAGTGGGTGCCGTAGAAGAATGTGAGAGCTCTGTTTGTGCTAACCCAGTTGCAGGTTCTAGCAGAGATTTGATCTACGATGAATCTACCTTTGCTCCTGAGATCGTTCGACCTTATCCAAAAGCTGCTGTTAGAACAAAGAAGATAACACGAAAAACTCGAAAATCAGCTATTTTAACTGACACGCCGGAGAAGGAAGCATTGACAATGGAACAAAGCAAGAAAAAGGAAAATACATCCAAAAAAATTAAAGTGACCAAGAAGGGAAAGGCTAAAAATACAAATAAGAGAGGAGAACCAATTAAGAAGAAAAGAAAGATTAGTGTGAAAAGAAAGGTATTGCAAAAATCTGACGAAGATAGCTTAGAGGATGATCATTTTTGCCTCATATGTTGTGAATCATTTGATCAGAGTCGAGCTGGTGAAAAATGGGTGCAATGTATTGTTTGTAAAAAATGGTCACATGTGAAATGTGCTAAAGGAAATATACTATCCTATGTTTGTTTAAATTGCGATAGTGATTATTCCGATTGAAGTGACTGAACTGTTGTTTTTAAGATCTGATAGTTTTTCTAAAATAATTATATTTTTTTTTTGATGGCCAAAGTTTTATGTTATGTTGGTTCTTAATAAGATGTTTCTCTAATAGAGCTTATAACTTTCGTTTACAAGTTTACAAGTTACTTGTATTTTTGTTTTAAAGAAAACTATAATTTTATTTAATCTTTATTTTGTTTTGGTAAGGCAGAAAGACTAAAAAAATGTATGCCTGAGTTTTTATTTAAATAAGAATATAATTTTACTTTATTTTATTTTGTTGTAACAATTTACCCCGTGTGGTGTAACAACCAGCCCTTGGTGTGGGGCAAAAAGTTACATGCCTCTTTTTTCAGAATTTTTTAATTTATGTAATTTCTAATGGGCGGTTACATAAAATTATTATTAAATTTAAATCATGATTAGTTACTGAATCTAGCAAGCCTAGATTCATTTATAACAACAACATAATCAAAGAGTTGAGACACTTTATAGAAAAAATGTCACAACCAACTCCGGTCTCCCCTACGAATGCCAGCTCACAAAATAAAATCTACGTATGTAAATAGACATGACATCCCTTCAATAACACTACAGGGCATATGCGATACTCAAAAGAGATTCATAGACACGTTTACTGCAATTCCGTCGAAAATTCACGATACGCGTGTACTCAAATTGTCAGATATTTACGACGAGTTGCCAGAAATATGTGACGGCGGAAAATATCACATCCTAGGAGACGGGGCGTATATCACGGAGCGCTTATTACGCCATTCAAAAATTATGGAAATCTTTCTGCTGACGAAACAAAATTCAACAAAATGCTGTCTGCGATTCGTGTATTAATAGAAAATACATTTGGGCTACTGAAAGGTCAATTTCGACAATTAATAGAAGTACACATGCACAATGTACATAAGATTTCCAAATTTATTATATCTTGTTGCGTGTTACACAATCTGTACATTGATAATAACGATGACTTTGATTTTCCTATGTACGAAGAAAACAATGTAAATGAAGCTTATAATGAAAGTGGAGGAGAGCAAGAAGCTCTGCTAAAAAGGTTAGGAGAAATTAAAAAAAAATGTATTAATGGAAGAAATGCTCCAATAAAAAAATGTATACACAATAAAATATTGTATTTTCTAACAACACAATAAAATATGTTTCATAATAATATATGTTTCATGATACATTTTTCTTCGTAGAATATTTCATATTTAAATGCTAATACATTAGTCTTACACTAAAATTAAATGTTAATAATACTGCATTAATAAAAAAGAAACTAATAAAAAAGAAACTATATAACCGAAATAAATAATACTTTATATAATCAAAATAAAAAAACTTTATATAGCCAAAAGTTTCATAATAAAAATACAAAATTTATTATTTAGCTAGAAACTTGGTTGTTTCCTTTATAACTTTCTCATTTAGCTTATACTAATTCTTTGGTTATTAGTATTTAGATTCTTAAAATAAAATAAAATATAAGTAGATACAAAAATGCAAAATTATCAACTTTTCTTTGTATTCGAAGCTGAGAAATTAGTAAATAAAAAAAAAAATATTTTATTAAAGTAACATTTTCTCAATTTTACTGTTTTCAAAATTTTGAAATACTCAAAACTACGTATATGTTTGCATTTATTGTATACTCATTATTAATTATTTTCATTTTCATTTGGCTTTCATTTGGCAGGAGACAAAAAACAAGCGAAAAAGAAAGAGAAGGTGGAAATGGAAATTGAAAGAGATATTAAAGAAGGTGTAACGCTGGTGATTTCTGGACGGTTCGAGAAAAACGGGGGGAAAGGCGGTTACGGATAAGCTCGCCGGATTGCCGGATTCAGAGAAATAATCGCACTCGGATTAACAGAAAAGAAAATATAATAGTTGTATTGAAACAAAGATCTTATACAAAAGCAATGATCTGAAATAAACAGAATAAAACAGAATTGAAAATGAAACAGAAGTGTAACAGAATTGAAACGGAACGTAACAGAATTGAAACCGAATGCTTCGTAACAGGCGAACGCAAACGAGCAGAGACGGTAGTAATCGCAAGGTGCAAACTATAAATAAAGGCCTGTCGTTACCGTCTTAAAGCGGCGTCTACAATGGAGTCGTAGAGTCGCAGGAGCGGTCGTAAATCTCTGTATTTCCGATCGTAGTCGTAGTCGCTCGGAGTTGATTCAATTCCAATTCCGGAGACTACCGTCACTACGACTGACCAATCACAAGAGAACATGGTATATCGCGTATACAAAAATATGGTGGACAGAAACGCAAGAGCAAGTATCAGTTTTGGTCGTTTTGATATTTATTTCCAAAAATGGATTTTGAAAATTTGGATCAATTTGAAGTAATAGAAAGCGAAGGAGAAATAATTGAAACTGAAGAAAAAAAAGAAAAAGAAAACTATTCGAACGAAATTGCAGTAAACGTATTAAAAACCATTTATAAAATGAATGATAAAATTGAAGATGATTTGGAATTAATTGCACTCATTGAAGGCAATCCTAGACTGTATGCCAAAGGAAATGCGGGTTACCGCAATGTACTAGAAAAAGATATGGCATGGGCTTCTATTGGCAAAGCTTTAAAACGTACATTAAGCGGTAAGTGCCAATTTTTTGTATGGGTTAAGCTATTATTTGTAACATGTATTTATAAATACATATATAATATAGATTTTCTTATAGGATTAGAGACGAAACAAAGATGGGATACACTGCGAAATTTGTATGGTCGTTCAAGAAGACAAATAGTGGCATTAACAAAACAACAGGGATTATCAGGTTCAGGAAAAGATAATGTGTCATATGAAAACATGTTTACATCACAAAGCATGGCTATTCATCGTTTCATGGGTCGTCTCTACAATCCACGAAAGTAAGTTTTAAGCAATGAGGTAGTGTCACAACGTGTATGAAAAAGTTCTGGTGAACATTCCTGTCATCATGGCATTGGCGAAGTCAAGGTGCTATCAAGTAGCTTATCTCAAATATCATATTATACATTTAATCAATTAATGCGACCCGGACACGCCAAGTTTTTGATTCACTATGGCTTAGTCTACACCGAACACTAACTAGTAACTTTCTATTAAATTGTCTTAATGACGACGTGCGTAAATTTATACGTGATACGTATATTTAATTATCTTGATTCATATTGTACCAGCTTAATATACTACTCTTCAAATTTATTACCGAAATTAAAATAATTTAATAGAAAGTTTCTATCTATTTATTTAGGATAAAATACTTTTGTATTTTATATCTAATCAAATACTTGGCTAGTTGTAATTTAATATTTATTTTTGAAAAATTAATATTTAAAATATTTTTATTTCGATTGTTTATTAAAATACATTTAGGAAAGTTGTATGTGTAACATACAAAACTTTTTTATATACTTGGCATAATTTTTTATTTAAAAAAATTAATTGACTTTATTATATTCAATAAATTCTTTATTTGTAACTATTCTGTCTTTTATTTATGTAAACATTTATTAAAAATTTATTCATTCTTTATTAATTAAAACAATTGATAAAAATTTTGTTTTTAGGACAGTTTCCAATTATGACAATTCTACGTTATCTGCTTCGTGTTCTTCATCATCTTCTGAGTCTACACGCAAACTTCCTTTCAAACCTCACAATTTGTTATTGACAAAGTCACGTTCACAACAATCTACTTTACAATCTGAAGGATCGACAACATCACCAATATACTCTTCTATTTGTAATCAAAACTTCAATGCTCGCAGTTTATTGTTAAAGTCACGTTTACAACAGTCTAATTCACAATTTGAAAGATCGCCAACACCGTCACTAAATTCGTCAATACATTCTATTCATAACCAAAACTTGGAGAACATTTCTAAAAGTGAGTAATCAAATCATTATTGTGCACAGAAAGAAAACTTATCCGTTGATTCTTACATCACTAATGAAATTTCAGATAATGAGAGTAATGGTCAAGCTAATGATCAAGCACGAAAGCGCTCCCTCAAAGTGCCTAAGTCAGATATGAAAAAAAAAGACAGAATTTGACGCAGAAACCGTGCTTAACGATGCGAACGTCCAACGATCAAATGTAAGAAATGAACGTACTTAATCGTAATCGCGGAATACGAAGTTTCGGTGAAATCGTCGGTATACTGCACCGTAATATAATTGGCCTAGGATTAGGCTAGATAGATATTGTTGCGGGTAGCGATATTGTCGCGGAGTTAAACGGACTCGGTGTCCGGAGGGGAGCCGCGAAACGCGCGGACATTGGTGTGGACGTGGCCGTAAGCGCGGCGGTCGCGGATTGGTCGGAGACACCGCGGTGCGCGGGCGTTTCCGCGGTTCGCCCGATCTGCCTCGTGCAGATGAGACAGTGATTATCGTCAGGGCGCGGATGTTTCGGTTTACTAGAGCGACGTCGAGGAGAGTTCCCGGAGGCGGTTTTCTCGAGGATGCTCGAGAATGCAGCGGATTGGTCAGGTATGCCTGGCCTAAGAATTCGACAAGGATGCTCACCAAGGAGAGGCTCTGGGTTTCGCCGATGCTCGGCTGCAGGAAACAACGAGGATTCTCGTCGAGAATGGCAGAGGCAAGTATGCTCGTCCTCGGGCCGAGGAAAGCCGGGAGCGTCGAGGATGCTCGACTAGGCAGATTCGGTGGACCGGGAAGATCTGATCTTGGTGTTTCCATTGCCGGCTTATATATCCGAACGCGCGGTTGGACGAACCAATCCGCGCGCTCGGTCGGCTGGCTCGGAGTGGGAACGTTACAGAACGCCACGAATGGCGCGCGCGCTGCCGCGTGATCGCGCGTCGAGAGGTTAGCTGGTGCGCGCACGTGGTTTTCGCTGCCGCGGTGCTCGGGTGGATGGAGCGGAGTGGCAGTGCGTGCGAGGTGGAGGGGCGTTTTGTTACAAAGAACTAGATGAAGAGGCATTGTTGGGCGAGGAGGAAGAAGAAGAGGAGGAGGAGGAGAAGGAGCAAAAAAAAAGAAGAAAAGGACAAAGAGAGGAGGAAAAAGTATAGAAGAAAGAAATAAAATGTAAGATACATGCTACTAATTTTTTAAATGCATGTTGTATTTTATTCAACTACTTTTTACAATTTATATATTATATTATTTATTTATTTATTTTTTCAAGATATGGAAAGCGAGGTAAGCGAGTTAAAAACCAAAGAGACGGAAGAGGCGCTGTGTGCGCGCTTGATCGTAGATCGCGGCACTTTTTTTGCGGATAGAGGGATGAAGAAGAAAAGAGACAAACAGAGTAGGTGCCTGTACTCGTTTCGCACAAGACGATAAGAATCGTAACGGTGACGGGGCGTAGGAGATCGAGATCGACGAAATAATTATCATGAGAATTCACGGATGTCAGGCAGTCAAAATATATTCACTTATTATCACAATTATAAAGCATTCCAACCAAAGTGGTATGATTTCAAAGTGCGACACAGTTCCGCGCCACGTGGTAATGGCGTGCTCAAAGGAATCTCGCCACCGAAGATTGCAATGGCGCGCGCGGAGAGATCTCACCACCAGAGATCTCATGCATAAATCTCTACCACGCGTGAAATCGCGGAAGGCGTGTTTATGAAAGTCACTATTTTTCAATTTTTGCCAACCGGAGAATCTTCGCTTTTCGCCAACCAGAAAATCTTCAGAGCAACAGTGGCGCAGACGCGTTTGCTGCCGTGTTGTAACATAATCACGATGTCGACGCGTGACGCTTTCAAACAAAGGCAGACGCGAGCCGGTTCGGAGCACACGATTGTTCGCTCCGGCTTCTTCCTCACTCGCAAAATTGTACTGTTAATTGACTCGATCACTCAAACTGTCACTCGCGTGAGTTCAGCTTTGCGATTGCAACTTTAGAGAGTTGACAAGTATCGGAAAGCTTGCATACGGCCAAGATGCGTGGTGTTGCTCCGACAGTTCGAAAAAGAAGAAGGAAGAAGAAGCCGGAAACAAACAACTCGCGTCGCTAAATCCGCGCAGAAAACGGGAATTGCGAGCGCTCCCTTCCTAGATATTCTTAGCACCGCAGTGATATATTGAATGATTTATCGATTTTGCGATAAGATACTTTCGGAAAGCTGGCGCCATCCCGCGAGTTAGGCGAGCCGCACGAAGAATGCGACCGGACGCCGCAATTTCATTTTTCGTCTCGAAACACGCCGCAAGAGGCGGAAGAAATGCAAGAGGGGGAAGAGGTGGAAAAGGAGGAAGAGAATGGAGAGGAGAATGGAGAAATAGATTCCCACACCTAGTGAGGAAAAAGGAATCCATTTTCATTTTTAACATTAATGGTTAAATAAGTTTTAACAATAAAATATACATAAGTTTTTATTTCTTTAATATTCCTTAAATTCCTTAAATATTACTGCTTATAACTAATCCTGTTGTGGAATCAGTACGCCGACACGCATCAGATATATCGACAGCAAAATACGAGTAAATGTGCAGCATTTTAGCACGGACATGCACTAAGATGATTTATCGATGGCAAAATAAATGTTAGCACGGACAACTACCCACATCCATTTCACGAGACACTGTTTTTAACGGCAGGTCGCAAAATGGATGTGACATGTAGTTCCCATTCTGGCCAGAATGGATGTGCGTCACTAGTGTACGGGACTTTCGAAGCGTTATAGGAAAAAGGCCGCCGTGGCCGCTCTCAGGTTCTTCTCTGCTTGAAGTAAAGCATGATACAGTCTGAAGTCTACTGTCCTGTTTCTTGCAAACATTAAAGACTTTCTATCATAAACATTTATATATTTACTAGACTGTTGACTTGCCTGAAATACATGGCCACAAAAAGTACGTATAAAACTCATGGCGCATGCGTACGAAGCAAGCGGTATGCATACATATAAAACATCCATCCATATGATTGATATAAAGAATTTATAAGTATTAGAAAAACAAAACAGAAATACACACACAAATATTTTTATTTTGTTTTTTACCGCTTACGTCAAGCTATGTAATAAATAGATTTTGTTGCCATCTTTTAGGCTCGGTAAATAAGGGAGTCAACAGTCTAGTAATTTATAACATATATAACACGCCGGACCGGAAATAGCACCTCTATTGCCGCGGTTTCCAGGAGAGGATCGATTCCGCGTTAATAAACAGCGTATTAATTTCTCCCTTATTTTCATGTTAAAATTCGCGAGCATGTTTGCTGTCGACAAGAGAGTTGGCAGCAGAAAGCAGCGAACGAGCAACAATTACGTCTCGATGAGGAAGGACAAACAGGAACGTAGCGTCGTCCGGGGTGTCACACCTCGAGCGCGGCGAAATGCCGCATGAAAAACTTGGAGAGCGGGCGAGGATCGGGACCGCCGAAAAGAATGTGGCAAGGCTGGCAGAAAACGTAGAAGAGCGGGGACCTTGTCGAGAGCGCAGTGGCGGGTGCCATTTACTACGAAAGATGGGAACAGCGGCGGCAACAGCACCGCCAAGGTCGCTGCGGGCGTGAAATTTCGACGTTATACCGGATAGCGCCAAGGTCCTGCGAACGCCCTCCGGCGACGCGCCAGGATTCGACGTTAGCACAACAGCGACCGCGACAAAGCGCGGATTGGCTGTCGTCACGTGTGAACATCGCGCGCACCTCCGGTTGAGGGAGACGGATGCGCGATATCGTTCCGTTATCGAGCGTGATCCTACACCGTCGTCATTCGGCGTGCGGCAAGCATAGCGGTTGAAAGGTGCAATCCCTAGTTTGTCGACGACGCAATTATTGAGAGAGCGAACAAGGCTAGCCCTGAGAGGCCTAGGGACATCCGGACCGAATAGCAAGGAAATGGCAACGCCGGAGAGGAGTCACCGCGTCGATCAGCGTGCCACGCGTGCTGAAGTTGCGATAACCTCAATTTTGTAAAACCGCGTGCGAGTGAGGCGAGAGCCGCGTTCCCATTTTACTGTCGATCGTACTTAGTGTTTGTGGGTGCAAAGCGCCATTTTCGTTAGTGTGATCGGAAAACGATCGACAGCAAGTGAGAAGGGTTCTCCGCGGATCTCAAGGTAAACTGAGAGGAAGTTTTTGCAAACCGCATATCGTCCGTTGCTCTCCTGGAAAGCGTGTAAGTTCTTCGTCGTCGAGAGAAGTGCAGGATCCCGTACGGAGCTCTGCACCGCGCGCGTACCTTTTCTTTCTGTTGTCGTCCGCGTGGCGCGAGTAAGATAAAGATAGATAACGATTCTCCGTGTGGTGAACGCCGGCAACGGCCCGGTGTGGGAACCGCGGATAGGCTCTCGGGCTACTTCTAAATCCGACGGCGGTAGTGCCTCGTATGTGTTTTCTGCCTTTCGGAGGCCGATTAATCCTTGAGCGTCAGACTCTCCGCGAATTGTGTGTCGCTGAGACATGCCGCGTTCTCGGGTCTCTCTGACATCCGGTGAGACAAACGATTCGAGCTCAGACGAGCCACCACAACCGCTCTGTTATCGCAACTCTTAAATAAATGTTCTTATTGTTATTCTTAGTCTGTGTAAAATTTCTTGCCCGATTGTTTGATTTTTTCGCAATGTTAGCGTAAGAGGCTCTTCCCTTGCCTTATCCTGCCACTGTGCCGTTAGGTAGAGTTAGCCGGCTCTCGAGCGTTTTGACGGTTGTTGTCGTACGCGGAGACTTTCGTGGATATTTTTCGCAATTGGTTAGCGAGTTGACGTGCCGCGGAGCACGTCTGGCGCCCAACTTAAAAATTTCGCGCAAGGTAATTATCGCGATATTGAGAACAGCCGTCAGGACGACGCGGGGCAAATTTTTAGAGCGCAGGTAATTCTGTTATCTGCGCCTATCTTTGATCGCGCCACACACTCCGTCAGGTGGAAATAGCATGACTATATATATATACCGGGTGTCCCAGACCACCCGTCCCACCCGATTTTTTCGTAAACGCGACATTTTAAAGAAAAATATTTCAGACAAAAGTTGTAGGGTTTTAAAAGATCTATTTACTGATTTTATCAGTTTGACCTTGGATGGCGTCGCCAAGGTCAGATCAAAATAACATTAACTTTTTTAAATAGGACACCTCATTTTTGGTTCCAGAATCTAATAGCTGGTGTCAAGACCTTTCCAAAACACTATAAGAAAGTTTATTTTTGTTGAGTACTTTCCGAGTTGTGAGGCTTGAAAGTTACGGTGTACTGTTACCTTCAAGCGTCATAACTCGGAAAGTCCTTAACCAAAATAAACTTATTTATAGTGTTTTGGAAAGCTCTCAAAATCGACTACAAGAAAATGCAATGAAAAATATACCTGTTTCAGACCACCCGTCCCACCCTTTTAAAACGTAGGGATGTGCTTGTACAAAAAAATGGCTCAGACAAAATTTGCATGATTTCGAGGGATCAACCTGATGATGATCTTGAATTCGACCTTGAGATCGATCTTGGGCATAAAGGTATAAGTCAAAGTAACATTTTTAAAATGTAAAAACGAAATAATCGGTGCCGCCTGTAGGTATTAGCGTTACCTAAGGTGTACCACGTGTAGGTAACAAGATCGTACTTACACCTTATCGGGGTGCTTTTTTAAGGTGGTTCCCCTCGCCGTCTCCTTTGTCGGGGTGCTTTCATAAGGTGGTTCCCCTTGCCGTCACCTTTGTCGGGGTGCTTTCATAAGGTGGTTCCCCTTGCCGTCACCTTTGTCGGGGTGCTTTTTTAAGGTGGTTCCCCTCGCCGTCACCTTTGTCGGGGTGCTTTCATAAGGTGGTTCCCCTTGCCGTCACCTTTGTCGGGGTGCTTTCATAAGGTGGTTCCCCTTGCCGTCACCTTTGTCGGGCTGCTTTTTTAAGGTGGTTCCCCTCGCCGTCACCTTTGTCGGGGTGCTTTCATAAGGTGGTTCCCCTTGCCGTCACCTTTGTCGGGGTGCTTTCATAAGGTGGTTCCCCTTGCCGTCACCTTTGTGCATACGCATGTTGTTCAGTCTCGATGTTCAAAATGTCCACCACGTGCATTTATACAGGCTGTTACCCTACTTTGGAAATCATCCGTCGCCCGACGAATTTCGTCAGTATCTAGAGACTGAATGACTTGTCGAATTCTGTTTTTCATATCTTCTGCAGTCGTAGGTCGTTCGCGGTATACAAGGTCTTTTATTCGTCCCCACAAATAATAATCTAAAATTGTAAGGTCCGGTGATCGTGGTGGCCAATTATGTGGACCATGTTTACCTATCCATCGGCCGCGAAATATGCGGTTCAGTTGATGACGAGCAATGACAGACGTGTGGGCGGGACATCCATCCTGTTGAAACCACATATTTAGACGTAATTGGTGTGGAATATCTTCAAGTAAACGTGGAAGTTCGTTTTCGAGTAAATCGGCGTATAAAAAACGGTTTAAATTCTCTTGAAAGAAAAATGGTCCCACGATATGCGTATCAACAATTCCGCACCAAACATTGACTTTCCAGATACGTTGATGATCCATTTCTCGATACCAATGTGGATTCTCTTGTGCCCAATAACGAAAATTATGTGTGTTTATTTCGCCGTCACTTTTAAAGGTGCACTCATCAGAAAATAAAATACTTCTATGGAAATTAGGTAATTGTTGAGTAATCCAATTACAGAATATCAGTCTTTGTCTATGATCGTTCAATGTCATGGCCTGGTGAAGTGACATTCAATATGGATGGAATGAATTTTCACGAAAAATTCGACTGATCGTGCTTCGACTTATTCCACTATCTCTTGCTCGTCGCTTTAAAGAATCATTCGGGGTTACAAAGGCAGATGCAATTACATCAGGTGCTCTTACTGAACGAACTGATCGATGAATTTGCCTTCCCTTATTATGATCCGGCTGAACAATACCTTTTACAATTATTCGACGTTGTAAGCGACTGAAAACTTTGCGCGAATGTGATGTATGATCGGGATATTCATTTCGCCACATTATTTCAGCTGCTCGAAAACTTCCAGCTCTACCCAAAACTGACATCATTAACGCAGCTTCTTCGTTCGGGTAAGGCATAACTACAAATTACGCTTACGACCGGGTTGCTTATTAGAAAACGTGAATTGGTGACGAGTTGCGTAATATTATGAATTCTAAGCAATGACTTTTAGGAGTGGTATGTAAGGGTGCTTTTTCGTGAAAATTACTTTATTGCTACAATAATCAACATTAAATGAAGATTAATATTAATAAATCAAGAATAAACGGCATTATAGAGCTGTACCGAATGTTAGAGATCTCGGTAATTAGGTATCTTCAAAACTCTACGCGTAGGACTATAGGTACACGCACCGGCAGAAATGGTGTCTCTCGACGCTAGCGCTCGGCTGCCGCACACACGCGGAGCCGCGCTCGTACGTGTGTCTAGGCTGCGCGGCGACGATCGGGGTGCGGGCGGAAAGTGGTGGGGGGCTTTACGATAGTGCATCCTCCTCGCTCGACGCTGGGTCGAGAGAGAAAGCATTATTCGACGTGATACCATGGGCGAAGTCGGTGTCCTCTGCTTATATTTTTCATTGCATTTTCTTGTAGTCGATTTCGAGAGCTTTCCAAAACACTATAAATAAGTTTATTTTGGTTAAGGACTTTCCGAGTTATGACGCTTGAAGGTAACAGTACACCGTAACTTTCAAGCCTCACAACTCGGAAAGTACTCAACAAAAATAAACTTTCTTATAGTGTTTTGGAAAGGTCTTGACACCAGCTATTAGATTCTGGAACCAAAAATGAGGTGTCCTATTTAAAAAAGTTAATGTTATTTTGATCTGACCTTGGCGACGCCATCCAAGGTCAAACTGATAAAATCAGTATATAGATCTTTTAAAACCCTACAACTTTTGTCTAAAACATTTTTCTTTAAAATGTCGCGTTTACGAAAAAATCGGGTGGGACGGGTGGTCTGGGACACCCGGTATATATATATATATATATATATATATATATATATATATATATATACAGAGTGTCTAAAAAAGTGTCACATATTTTGATAGCAGGTAGTATTGAACGAAACAAGAAGAAAAGGTCTAATTAACATGGGTCTTAAAACTAATAACTTCAAAAATACAAACTATTTTGTTATTTGAGCTCTTTGTCATTTTCTTATTAGTCGTGTCGTCTTTAGAATGTAATGAACAAAGGAGTAGGGGAGAGTAGGGTACAATGGGGATATCTTTTTTCTAGGTGCCTTAAAAAATAAAAAATAAACAAAGAGAGATAAAAAAACAATTTTTATTGTAATATGAAATGTAATCATTAATCTTCTATAAAAAAAACTGAAATAAAGAAACTGAATGTATGTACATATGATAACAAAATAAAAACTCCTTTTTTTACAAAAAACAAAAAATTTTAATGCTGACTCAGTATTAGAGGAGTTGCTCTATGTGATTGCCATTCACTCTCATGCATGTTTCAGCCCTACGTCTTAGAGAATCACGCACTTTTTCACATACACTTGGTTGGTCAGAAATTTGCTGACACGCATTGAAAATGCAATCCTGCAGTGTTTAGATGTCATCGACAGGTGTTGAATACACCAAGGTCTTTAAGTGTCCCCATAACCATATTAATCTCGTACTGGCGAACTCTCGTATAGCAATAGTAGTAAACATTTTTTTGTTTACTAGGGCTGCTCACATTCGTCAAGGCCTACGCAATGTCATTTGACTTGTAGTATCTATTACGAACCAAATGTAAATATCAGGAGACACATTAAAGACACACTAAAGATGACACGACTAATAAGAAAATGACAAAGAGCTCAAATAACAAAATAGCTTGTATCTTTGAAGATATTAGTTTTAGGACCCATGTTAATTAGACCTTTTCTTTTTGTTTTGATTAATACTACCTGCTATCAAAATATGTGACTCTTTTTTTTAGACACCCTGTATATATAGTGTCTCATTTTAAATGATCCAGCCAAATATCTCGAAAATTAAACCCAGTAGACAAAAATGTTTCGGACAAAAGTTGTATGATTTCAAGGAGGACATAAGATGGTGTCATTAATTTGACCGTGAAAGTTACCTTCAATTTTTTAAATAGAACTGCCTATTTTTTATTGCATATTCTTGTAGCGTATCCTGAGATGTTTCCAAAACACTATAATTTTTTCTTTTTTCATTAAGTATTTTTTGAGTTACAAAACTTGAAAGTCATAATACCACCGGCATTAGCGTTATTCGAGATGTACCACATGAAGGTTGCCACGGTCAGATGTACATCCCGTGTGTGTGTGTGTCGGCACATGATCCGGCCGATTAAAGCAAGATCGGGATTGATCCGGCCGATTAAAAAAAGATCGGGACTGATCCGGACGCTGACAGCCTGACACTGCTTATTTCCGCGTTCTCCTGCTTTTTCGTCGAATGGTTTGATGACACACAGTGTGACACTTTCCAAATGAGCTCACCGGAACGCACACCGAGTACTCACGGGTGTTTCCAAACGGCTAGTGTGCATTAGTGGCACACTAGTGTGTGTTTCCAAACGCAGTCTAAGATACCGTATCTTAATCCATGCAACCGAGATTGATCCAAGATGGCTGATGGCAAAGTTTGATCAGTAAATGCGTAAAGTTGCCTTAGAAAGAAACCTCTCAAAGTGTCACACCCCGATTTTAATGAAACTTTTCACACATTTAGGTAACATAATTAGATGATTTTAGAAACTATCAGTTGCGGCGCATATTCGGTTTCAAGGGGTGAAATCATTCTTTATGTGTATAGCAGTTTTCAGCTTTTTTCGTTATATCTCGGAAACTATTTGAGATATCAAAAAATATTTTATACAAAAGATTTACAATAAAATTATCTCTATTCATTCACGTTATTAATATTTTTTTAAAATAACTATTTAAACAAATTTTTTAAAATAAAAATTGTTAAAAAATTATTCTGAAAAAATATTATTGACAAGAATAAATAGAGGTAATTTTATTGTAAAACTTTTGTATTAAACATTTTTTTATATCTTGAATGGTTTTCGAGATATAGCGGAAAAAGCTAAAAATCGCTTTACACATGAGGACTGATTTCACCCCTTAAAACCTATATTAGCAGCAACTCATATTTTCTAAAATCATCTAATTATGTATGTAAAGTTTTATTAAAATTAAGATGTAACACTTCGTTTCTTGGCAATAAAGCTTTGAAAACTTTTTAAGAAAAGTATTAATTATTAAGAAAATGATAAAGTGCTATCATTTCTACACCATCTGCCATAGGTAGATTAGCATAGCGCGCTTTTTTATAGTGATTTCCCCCGTAGGTCTAATCCACTCTCTATTCTATTCTCTATTTCTTAATGCACGAATTCCAAATACCATCCTCATTCTCTTGAAAGATATATTATTATTACATAAAAATTCACCCAACTTTTATATGATAAAATATCTTTTATGTTATAAAGCTACAAAATAATAAAATTTTTTTATTTTAAATATGCCCGAATTTTGACATTTCCATGATATCAAGATGACTTACCGTGCCAAATATTTCCTGTAATGTATGAGAACATTTTTTATTATAAACAGCAATGAATGTATTTATTATATTGATTATTTTATAACTAATTGTAAATCTTGCTATTAATACTAACGTGATGATTATATGACAAAGTGTTGGCAATTATGATATTCTTCAAAAAAATGCTCCATACAAAAATATTTCTTGCACCAGGAACATCGTATTATAGCAGGTGCACCACATATGGAACAGAGTGGTATTTCTTGAATATCCTTTCCAGAGAAACAAAAATCGACTGGATTTTAAAAATTTTATTTAAATAATTATTTAAAAAAAATGTGATTAACGTGAATGAATAAAGATAATTATATTGTAAATCTTTTGTATAAAACATTTTTTGATATCTCGAATAGTTTCCGAGATATAACGAAAAAAGCTGAAAATCGCTATACACATAATGGATGATTTCAACCTTTAAAACCGAATATGCGCCGCAACTAATAGTTTCTAAAATCATCTAATTATGTTACCTAAATGTGTGTAAAGTTTTATTAAAATCGGGGTGTGACACTTTGTGAGGTTCCCTTGTTAGTCGTCCAATATCAACCAGGATAATAAATCTATCGGCTTTTACTTTATTTTGTAACTTAATGTACGCAAAATGCCGGATTATACTCTAAACGAAATTATTGATATTGTTCTGGTACTTGGAGAATGCCATAATAATTATCGATAAGCAGCGATATTGTACCGTAATCGATTTCCTCATAGACGCCATCCAAATCAATGTACGATTTCCAGACTTGTATTGCGTCAACGTCAACGTCAAAAACGATAAAAACGTCGTATTAACGTACCAGAAAAGGATGATCCAACACTACTTGCTGTATTGGGAATAATAGCTATTAATCCACGCATGTCAACGAGGCAAATCGAAAGAGAATTAGATATTCCGAAATCAACAAGTCACAAGAGCTTGACCACTCATAACTTCCATCCTTACCATATCACTCTGGCACAACTAATACTCAATGATTTTCAACAAAAACTAGAATTTTGTAGATAGGCACAAATAATGTTAAATCATGATCGAATGTTTCTCAGATTTGTTTTATTTAGTGACGAAGCAATATTTCACAACACTGGACAATTAAATCGACATAATTCTCATCATTTGTCTGTTGAAAACCCACGTTGGTATAGAGAAATTAATCATCAACATCGCTGGAGCCTCATTGTATAGTGTGGCATATTAAACAGAAATCTTATCGGCCCTTATTTCTTTGACGAAAATGTTAATGATAATAATTATTTACACTTTTTACAACAAAGATTGCCGGCATTGCTTGAAGATATCGATCTGGATACAAGACAACGTATGTTCTTTTAACAGGATGGTGCCTCCAAATGGGCGAAATATACAACTTGCAAGCCCCTGCGTCTCGAGGTGCTCTGTAAGTCCCTCGGCGGTGTCCCTGCATTCTCGCTTCCTTTTCGGTGCCTCCAAATGGACGAAACGTTTAACCAGTACAAGATATTTCCTCGTAGTCACCAGCTCTCTCCCCGCGGACCTACCGCTTACTTGAATTTAATAGCGGGCGCAGAGACGGCACAGAGACGAACACACACGCTTAAACGATCGCGCCAATGGAACCGCGCCTGCTCCCGAGCTGGAAGGACGCAGCATCCGTGTCGCGCCTCGTGGTCAAGCTATATGGCCTTTGTGACGGACAACGAACGCGAGTTGCACCGTTACTATACCTATATATATATGTTCTGTTATATTTTTAAATTTATTTGCTCGTTTTATATATTCTAGAATTTCGATCAAAAAAACGCCCCAGAAAGGCGCAATGCAGCCTGGTCAAGGTGCCGCGAGCGAGGCCTCATCTTCCGCGGTGGTGCTCGCTGTCGCCACGGGTTCGGGCGCTATCTCGCTTCATGCATCCGGTTATCGCCTGGATGCGCTCGCGATGACATTGCTCCCCACCGCACGCGTCCAAGTTTTGAGCCGCTCCGAACAGGTTATTGAAGCGCGCGCTTATCTTGATTTCGGCGCGGAGCTCAGTCTTGTTCGTGAATCGTTCGCGCAACTCCTGCGGTATCCTTGTCATCGCGCGAGTATTTCTGTACTCGGAGTCGGATCGTTGCCATCGTACACCACGCGTGGCGCAGTCACTTTACGATTGCAGTTTGCGTCGGTCCCACGTTTGAGTTCAACGCCGCTGTTTACGTTGTGCCTCGCGTGATAAGCCGGGCGCCCAGTGAGGAGGTGAACCCGACCGCATGGAACCACCTACGTGATCTGCCCCTGGCCGATCCGACATGGTACAAGCCTGGACCGGTAGATCTGATCCTTAGTTCGGATGTCCTCGGCCATCTATTCGGCGGAACCTTTTGTCGTGGTACTCTGCGACAACCCGTCGCGCAACATTCAAAGCTCGGCTGGGTAATATACGGCCCATTTGGCGTGGTACCAAACACGTCTACGCCTATTGCATCGCCGTCGCATGGCCTCTGCAGTTATCCAGACCATGAGTTCGATGCTCTACTTCGCCAATTCTGGAAGCAGGAGGAACTCGCATCCACATCTCAATCCACATTCACAGAGGAGGAGGCTCAATGCAAGGCGCATTTTCACGATACTCACACACGCTCGCCATCACGATACGTCGTTCGCTTACCGTTTCAAACCGCTGTCTCTCGGTCGCTCTCGCTCACTCGTGGAGCGTGCGCTCCGCCGAATGCATCAGCGATTCGCATCCAATCGAGAGCTTGCACAACTCTACTCCGACTTTCTCTTGGAGTACGAGACTCTCGGCCATATTTTCAAGGCTTCGTCAGCAGACACGCATTCTGACACGTTGATCTTCTTGCCGCATTACGAGATGCTTCGACTCAGCAGTTTGTCATGCAAAATGCGTGTCGTTTTCAACGGCTCAGCGCTTTCCTCATCAGGAGTCTACTTCAACAACTGCCTTTACGTCGGACCAAAGCTTCAGCAGAATCTCGCCGATGTCCTGCTTTGCTGGCGTCAGTATACCTTTGTTTCTCGCTGGCGTGAAAAAGATGTACCGACAGATTAAGGTACATCCAAACGACCACAACTTTCAGCGGATACTCTGGAGCAGAGACGGGCCACCGCAAGAGTATCAATTGTGTACGGTTACCTATGAGTTATCGTGCGCGCCGTACCTTGTCCTGCGCGTATTGGCGCAACTCGCTGTCGATAATGGCCCTCAATTTCCGCTTGCTGCCCCAGCCCTCCAAAGCGAGAGGTACGTGGACGACGTCCTGTTTGGAGCGGATATGCTGTCTCTCGCTCAATCCAAGGCTGAACAGCTGAAAAATCTGCTCATGGCGGGCGGCTTTCGCTTTTACAAATGGATGTCTAACGATCCCGCCGTTCTTTCCTGGATCGAAGCTGCTCGCATCGAATCTTCTGCCACCAGAGCGTTTGCACTCGACGCATTGCCTCCAGCTCTCGGCATCGCTTGAGACCCTCGTGCTGACTCTGTTGTTTTTCAGTTGCACGTGCAGCGGGCATCCAACACGCTGACCAAAAAATTGGTACTCTCGCGAGTCACCCAACTGTTCAATCTGCTAGGGTGGATCGCTCCAATCATCGCCGCACAGTGGGCAAACGTGGACAAAAATTGATTTTTAACATTTGTTTAAATTAATTAAATCAATTATTTTACGGCTTTAAGAACACTCTCAAATTTATGAAAAACAAATAAAATATATTAAATGTTATTAAATATAAGTTGATATTTATATTTAAGTATTGTTGTGAATACTCGTTACTTTAGTTTTGTAATATTTTTATGTTTGTTTAAATTTTTCATACACAGCTAGAGTTGCGTGGAAAAATGCCAAAAAATTTACTTATACAGCTCTTTATATATTACATCGATAAAAAATTTTTTGCAATATATTTGTCAATTATTTAATTTGTAAATAATTAACTAGCGCTATTAGTTCAATTTTGCGTAAAGAAAGTTCGACTTTCGATGCGCGATTTAATAAGTTTGACCAATTATGCCCGAACAAAACAAGGCTTAATCTTTTCCTTAAAGTGTCCTTTAAATTAAGAAATAAATCCCGTTTGCCCGTTTTTGCCCGTTGAAAAGTTATTAATCATATACCAGGATGAAGATTGAGAAAGACTTATGTAAAGATTTATGTAAATCTGTTGTACAGAATGGGTCTTGAAGTTAATTACAAATTATAAACTTTCTTGGCGCTCGCGTTATATTCGGCCTATATTATTTAGCATTAATTACAATTTGTTATTAATAAATAAATATATATTTAACACTAAAATAATATTGCTTTGAGGAGCGAAATATATTGTTGGACTGTCCCTCACTGTTAAATGCCACTGTTGCATGCTTGGTTTACCAATTTTACTTGTATTATCGTTTATATGAACTTCACATTTTGTCCGCTAGATGGCAAAAAAGATAATCTTAGAACTCGTAACTAAAAATGTACCATGTTTGTTATAAGTACTGATTGGCAAACTTAGTTCAATCAATGTTTTATACGTATTTGTGAGTTTACATACTGTTATGTATATTACGTACGACTATAAAAATATTATTACTTCATACTTTTAAAGTATCAATGTAAATTAATCAATTTACATTTTAATATTATTTTACTTCATAAATTGTTTCCTTTTTAAAATCGTTCTTTATATTGATTTAAAATTTCTCGATTTATAAGTTGCATAAAAAATTAAAAAATGGCAGATATAATACTTAAAAACAAAATTTTATGTGAATATATTTGGAAAAATAATAATAAAAGAAAGTCACACCTCGAAACAATAATGGACCACATAAAAAAAGATAATAATTACAATAAAACGCAACTTATTCAAATTAAAAAACATGTAACTAATAGTTTTATTTCCAAATATACAAAATATTGGTCAAATGCGAATCGAACACGAATAAATTTTATAAAAAAATATTCGCAGTTTATGAAAAACGAAATAAAAATAACATTTCAAAAGGCACATCTCAGATCTGTAGCTATTACTACTCCCAATGATAACTCATCCGGCAATAAAGGAAATCGTGGTCGTCCACGCAAAGCATACAAAGATTGTAGCAGCAAGACTAAGAAAAGGCGGTCACACGAGCTTCGTAGCAAGTACAGCCAAGAATTGTTGCGTGCAGCTGTTATACCCAACAATAAAACTCGTGAATATTTGCTACCAAATGATGAACAATCTGAAGAAATATTTATAAATAAAATTTTGGCAATGTATATGGACTTAGGTCTATCAAAAAGAAAATACGAATTGCTTCGAACTTACAATGAACGCTTATTCGGAAATAAACTTTATCCCTCTTATCCGAAGATTCAGGCTGCCAAAAAAAAATGTTATCCTCAAAATGTAGTTGCAACTGAAAATGGTGCTACAATTAAATTGCAATCGCTGCTAGATCATACTACATCTCAAATTATAAAATCATTATCAGATCAAGATTTTCTCAATATAGGTACTGAAGAATTTATTTTACGTGGAAAATGGGGAATGGATGGTGCTTCTGACCAACAAAATTTTAAACAAAAATGGTCAACAAATAACGACAGTGATGGTACACAAGTAAAATCTGATAGTACAGTGTTTATAATATGTTATGTGCCATTGATATTGACAGATAGTCATGATAGTAATCGTATTTTATGGAAAAACGATAGACCATCACCTGTAAGATTTTGCAGACCACTCCAATTTAAATTTATCAAAGAAACACCATCCAACACCTTGCGAGATTACAATTTTTATATCGATGAAATTAACAACCTGCAGTCTTCAGTGGAAAATAAATTTGATAAATCTTTTGAAGTCATTCACACTTTATATTGCACAATGATTGACGGAAAAGTGTGTAACGTGTTGACGGACCAGAAATCGACGGCTTCCTGCAATATTTGTGTAGTAAGTCCCAAAAATATTAATGATTTACAATACATAAAAGAGCTACAAATTAACGAAGAATATTATAAGTTTGGCTTATCTACCCTTCATTGCTGGATACGATTTATGGAGTGTTTATTACATATTTCGTATAATCTTGATTTTAAGGAGAGTTGTGCTAGAGGATGCAATAAAATTTTACAACAAAACAGAAAGAAACAAATTCAAGAGGGTTTAAAATCGCAATTATCTATTACGGTTGATGTTGTAAAACAAGGATACGGTACTACCAATGATGGCAATACTGTTAGGAGATTTTTTTCAAACCCTGACATTGTTTCCAATGTACTTGGAATCAATCAAGCACTCATAGAGAGGTTTGGAAATATTTTACATATAATGGCAAGTGGTTTCGCAGTAGATTTTAAAAAATTTGAAATTTATGCCAGAGAAACTGCGGAATTGTTTATTAATTTGTACGGGTGGTACAAAATGCCTCCCTCTGTACATAAAGTATTACTACATGGTAGTAACATTATGCGGAAGTTGGTTTTACCTATTGGTTATTTTTCAGAAGAGGCTCAAGAGTGTGGAAATAAAATATTTAAAGCTGCTAGACGCTATTATAGTAGAACTTGTTCCCGTCAAAGCAATAATGAAGATATAATGCATTATCTTCTCATTTCATCTGATCCTATTATTAGTGTTAACAGATTGCGAAAAAATAAATTAATAAAAGAGTTATCAATCGAAGCAAAAAATTTAATTAAGTGGACCGATCTAAATGATTTAAATAATAATAAAAATAACAATGAAAATAATGACATTTCAGAAGAAGATTCAGATAATGACAACAATAGTTCAGAAAGTTCAGATAATGAAGATAGTTTTGAAAATCTTGGAAACGATGATATTTCTATGGAGATGGAGATAGGATAAATATATATAATATTTAATTTCATCTTTTATATAGTACCTAAACCCTTATTTATCATAAAAAATCAAAAAAATTAAAAAAATATAAATAAATAAATATTAAAAAATATTAAAAAATAAAAAAAAACAAAAAAAATTAAAACAAAAAAACAAAAAAATTAAAAAAAAATTAAAACAAAAAAAACAAAAAAACCCTTTTCTTACAATGGTACCTTGTCGCGGTGAAAAGGCTTATAATTGCATATTCAAATATAATCGTAGCAATTGAACCAAATCCAGTCACTATTAAATTTTAACATAATATATTTACTACTAGCAATCGAGAGATCATATATATATATATATATATATA